>NW_006408553.1:2238227-2281882 GCF_000296735.1 Chrysochloris asiatica | reverse complement strand
AAAAAAAAAAAAAAAAAAAAAAAAACTGGCTCTAAAAGACAAGATTTGTTATTATTAGTTTTAAACAACAACAAAAAAAAGCTGTCATATATTGTATTTGAAACATGCAATAATACACAAGGTAAATAATTGAAATAACATAGAAATATTAGTAAATTACAAGTAATACTCTCTCTCTAGCAACTGGTTTAGAGGTATGAACAGTAAAGGGAAAGAAATTTGAAAACTCTTTAAAGAGTAGTGTTAATACCCTTAAATTGATTGTGGTTTTGTTTGCGGAATAGGGAACACAATGCAAGAAAGGAATTTTGTTGAGGTGGGGGAGGAAAAAAGATGTGTTATTCCATTTGGGAAACTGTTTAGTTAAGTTTCCTGTGGAATGTTCAGAATGAGATTTCTATTTGATTAAATAATTCATTGGACCAAGAGCATATCTCTGAGTGCAAACAGATAGAAATTAGGGATTTATCATAATGTTAGTAATATGGAAATAAGAGACAAACCAGAAAATGTGAATAGAGTAAGAAGAGTTGGAAACCAACTTTTAAAGACTCACTTCTAAGATTAGAGGGTGGGCAAAGGAAGAGTATCCTGTGATGAAAACTGAGAAGGAATTACTATGATTAGAGTTGAAGGGAACCAGATTATAATTCGAGTTGAAGGAAAGAGATGTCAAAAGAAGACAAGTTTTAAGGAGGAACTCCTGCTATACAGTACCGAAAGAGAAGGTAAGTAACAGAAAGACTGAAAGTCCCCATTGTATTTGATACATCTGTGATGAGGGGAGATAGATGTTTGGTAGAGAATATTAATGCTGAGTGAAATGCAGGGGCCAGTGGAGGCCTAGTGGCACAGTCAGAGGTTCAAATCCACCAGTCTCTCCAGGAGAAAGACGAAGCAGTCAACTCCCATAAAGATGACAGTCTTGGAAACCCTCAGGGGCAAGTTCTACTCTATCCTATAGGGTCATTGTGAGTTAGAATCAACTCAACAGCAGTAGATTTGATTTGGTTTAGTTTTTACCCAAAATAGCACAAAAATGTTAATGTCCTGTTTCCTGTGTATGTTGTTTTGTGCCATCGAGTTAGATCCAGCCCATAGCGACCCCATACAGGGTTTCCAAGGAGAAACTGGTGAGTTCAAACAGCTTTGTAGTTTGGCGCATTAACCCACAGCGCCACACCAGGAATCCCTGCCTACAGACCTCTAAAACGCTACTATGAGGTGAAGAATGAGGAAGCAGAGGCAGCAAATAGAAAACATTATTTCAAGGACATGTTTTCAAATCGTCAATAATTTAGATGAAAAGTAGGATACAGAATTATGTAAATTTGGTGAATGTTGAGAGTCACAAAAAAACTAATTTCATATATTTAAAAGAGAAAACAAGGAGAAGAGTGACAAACTGATGTCCCAGAGAAAAACATTAAATGGCCTGAAGAAAGGACTAGCCTGAAGCAGAACAAGGGACTCCAGGAATAACAAGAGAGGGTTGTTGTTGTTGTTAAGTGCCTTAGAGTCGGTTCCAACCCAGAGCTACCCTGAACAGAGTTTCTGAGACTGTAAATCTTTACGGGAGCAGAAAGTCTCATTTTTCTCCTGCGGAACTCCTGGTATTTTTGAACTGCTGACCTTGAAATTAGCAGCCCGATTCATAACTACTATGCTACAAGAGACCTTACTCATAGTAACCCTGTATAGGATTTCCAAGGAGGAACTGGTGGGTATGAACTGCCGACCTTGTGGCTCAAACTGACCTTTTTCCCCACATGAGGGACCACACCTTGTTCTTTGTTCCTCTCCCTTATCTTATCAGCCTTTTGTTCCCAAATTGTATCTACTAACATTAAATTTTCTGAACAACAAACTTTACGTAACAACCCTTTAGGACAGAGTACAATTGTCCACAGGCTTCCCAAGGCTGCCCTGGTGTGGTGCTAGGGGACAAAGCACTGGATGGCAAGGTTGGTTTGATTACAAGTTTCCACTCCTTGGAAACTCTATACAGGGTCACTCTGAGCTGGAACCGGCTTGATGGAAATAAACAACACCACAATGAGTCAGAATGGACTTGGTGGCACTTAATAGCAACAGCAGTCTTTTGGAGGAGTCCTGGTGTAGCTCTGTAGGATAAGCATTGGACCACAAGGTTGACTTGAGCTACAAGGTTGGCAATTCAAATTCCCTAGCTGCTACCCTATATATCGTTATGAGTCAAACCAACTCAATGGCACTTAACAACAACAATCTTTTTTTTTTTTTTTTAAGAAAACTTTTTATTGGCCTTTTGGATAGAAATGGAAATTATTTTCCAGGAAGGATGATCCCATCATACTTCTGTTGGAACCAGTACATAGTCCCCTCTTTGCTGATTCTACGTTTGTCCCCCATGAAGCCTGTCCCATGCTTCTAGTCTGCTATGCTGAAACCTATGCTCCAACCCAGTACCACATAGAAGACCAGGCCATAGATACCAATGCTAGGGTTGTATTTGACCCCTAGATCAACGTGCTTCTAGAGCCCAAAACCGAAGTATCCGGTATCTAAGAAGTTATTTTTTTCTTAAACTGTACTCCCGTACCTTCAGACCTATCTCCAAGATCGCCTCTGCCTTGGCCCCATGGACTGCGCAGTGGACAGCAATGTTTTCATTTTGCCTAATGCCAAAGGACTTGAGGGGTATCTAGCTTTGAAGAACACAGGGGTCTAGCTGGTAAGCTGCTCCAACACCTTGGCTTCCGAAGTTAGTCTGTCTCCATTCTTCCTCACTCAGATATGAGGTTTCCACATGGGGTTCTCTTTTTCATCTTGATCCTGCACCAGCCAAGGCAGAGAACCAACAACAGCAATTTTTTTAATGGAAACAGACTGTCACATCTTTCTCCTGAGGAGAGGCTGGTGGGTTTGAACCATTGAATTTTCAATTAGCAGGCGAATGCTTAGTCATTGAACCACCAGGGCAAAGGAGGAACATTTTAGGGTTTGAACTATATATACCAATTGCTATCTAGCTGATTTTGACTCTCAAAGACTCTGTGTGTGTCAGAATAGAACTGTGTTCCATAGAGTTTTCCATGCTTATGATTTGTGGAAAGTAGATTGCCAGGTATTTCTCCTAAGGTACTTTTGAGTGGACTGAACCACCAACCTTTCTGTTAACAGCTAAGCACTGTTAATTACTGAAACGCACATGTAAACAAAAACCAGCTGTCATTGCCTTGATTCTTCTCATGGTGACCCCAGGTGTGTCAAAGTAGGACTGTGCAACAAAGACTTTTCAATGGCTTTTGGAAATAAATTGCCAGGTCTTTCTTCTGAGGCAACTCTGAGTGGACTTGAAACAAGAACCTTCCTGTTAGCATCTGAGCATTAAACATATGCACATAACAGGGACTGCTACCACACCTTAAAACAGGCCAGTATATGTCTGCTGAATTGATGATACATGAATGAGTTGGGTAGGGAGAAAGTAAAGCGAAATAAGATCCACAAGTGAAAGTACAGAGTGCCCAGTGATAATAGTAAAAAATTATTCTCCTGTTTCTCAAATCATGTGTTTTTTTATAGCTTTGGTTTCCTTCACTGAAAAATATGCAGTGAAGCAAATGTATCAAGAAGACCTGCTTCAGTGATGGGGTGCAAAAAAACATTTATATGAATGGCATAGGAATAAGCTGCATCTATTTGTGGCACTGGACTGCAAGATTGGCTGTTGAAGCTCACCCGTCACTCCTCAGAAACCCTATACAGGGTCGCTATGAGTTGGAACCAGAGCACTGTGACTCTGTAGTATAAGCACTGGATTTCAAACGATAAGTTCTGCGGTTCGAGCCCACCAGCCATCCTGCTGGAGAAAGATGAGACTTTTTGTTTTCACAAAGACTTTGTTGTTGTTGTTAGATGCCATCGAGTTGGTACTGATTCATAGCGACCCTATGCACAACAGAACAAAACACTGCCCGGTCCTGGGCCAACCTCACAATTGTTGCCACTCTTGAGCCCATTGATACTGCCAATTGGCCAATCCATCTCGCTGGGGGTCTTCCTCTTTTTCTCTGAACCTCCACCTTACCAAACATGATATCCTTCTCCAGTGACTGGTCCCTCCTGACAATATGTCCAAAGTATGAGAGACGAAGCTTAGCCATCCTGGCCTCCAAGGAGCACTCTGGCTGCACTTCTTCCAACACAGATCTGTTGGTTCTTTTGGCAGCCCATGGCACTTTCAGTATTCTCCTCCAACACCATAACTCAAAGGCATCAATTCTTCCTTATTCAGTGTCCAGCTTTTGCATGCATATTTATAAGGATTTCAGTGACAAAATACTCGGAAGTAGTTCCTCACTCCTTCTTCCTAATTTGTCTTCGTCTAGCCGTTCATCTGAAATCTGTCCACCAAGCCTCAGAAATCCTAGATAGGATCCATAGGAGTCTGACTCCCCAACAATTGTTGTTAAGTGCCGTCGAGTCGGTTCCGACTCATAGCGACCCTGTATAGAGTTTCTGAGGAGCAGCTGGTGAGTTTGAACCGCCGACCTGCTGTTCAAACCAACCTTGCAATCCAGCGCCTTACTTACTTCACTTGTGATATACAATCATTATATACAGTTCAAACCTTAAAACGTACCCCCTGTGTAAGAAAATGTATTGTTCATGTAATTGAATGTCAACAGTTATTCACTGAGGCGAAGATGGGGCGGGAAAGAGCCATTTAAAATGGAGATTATTTTACCTTTTTTTGCACAAGTTTGCCTTCTTCCCCCTCCCTCACTTCATTTTCACCTCTTTTAGTTTTCTATGGGCTCCTCTTTCGCTTCTCCTTCCTTCTCCGTGGCCCCGCACCCTCCCTCCCAGCACGCTGGTCAGCTCCTCTTGTGGGCGCGCAGGCTCAGCCCCGCCCACTCAGAGGCCGAGTCACGAGTCCGGGATCCAAGGGCCTCGAAGTAGGCGGGACGAGGTGGGGATTCCGCAGCACGCATGGGCGGAGCCGGGTGCGCGGGCCGCCCCTGCTATATCTGCGCCTGCGCGAAGCGACTGCGGGGCCAGTCGGGACGGAGGAGACAAGATGGCGCTGCGGGCGATGCGGGGGATCGTGAACGGGGCCGCACCCGAGCTACCGGTGCTCACCAGTGGGCCTGCGGTGGGAGCTCGGGAACAGGCGCTGGCAGTTAGCCGGAACTACCTCTTCCAGCCTCGCCTCAGTGAGTATTAGAGAGCAAGATGAATGCTATGTGCTACTTAACCCTGGCTGCGCTGCTCTTTTCTCTCACTCACCTGCTTGGCCCGCGGTTGCGGGGGAAACGGGGTGTATTTCTTTTAACCCTTCGGCGTTCCCCTGCTCCCGGATCACATATGCCTCTTTCTAGAAAGAGGTTTGCGTGCACTCATTTCCGAGACAGAGGAGCCTAGGGCAAGAGTACCAACGGGACTTTTTCCTTGGGTGGTGGGTCCCCAGCTATTGCCCCACCGTCTCCAACTTCCCTAAGCTGGAGCATTGACAAGCACTAGCGCTTGCTTCCTGTATCGGAGGGCCACTGCTTGTCACGCCAGTCTTTATCTTCCTTTGACCTCATCTGGGTTATTTAGGGGTTGGGGGAACGCCCCTTCCTCATGCCCTCCCCCTGGTGAAGAACTCGGAGCCTGGTGTGAGGGTCCTGGAGAGCGAGGACTGTGTAGTGCTTTCGCTGACGTGGTCAGGCCTTTCGTGGATGGGTGTCAGGCCCGCAGCCAGAGAGCTGTGGCTGCTTCACAGAAGGATACCTAGATATCAGACAGCAGTGCAACTGAAAAGTACACTGCAGGTCATCTAATCCAATACTCTCATTTTACAGGTGAGAAGTCTAAGGTTCTGGGAGGGGTAGAACTTACCAGGTTTTAGACACCTAATAGTGACAGAGCAAGAACTGAAAATTCAGGTTTCTTAATTCCTGGTGGGCCTTTTTCTTCGTTTACTGATCACTTAACCAGACTAAGTTAGAATGCAAGATTATCTTGCAAACTCTAAGTGGCTTTGTCCATTTTATGTATGTATGTGTATAAATAATGCATGTTAAGTGCTGTTGTTGTATATAAAATAGCCCTAATATACCAGGTTTAAATGAACAAATCAGCAGTCAAAACGAAATGGTTCTTGATTATTTGAAGAATACAGTGTGTAGCATCAAACCTCTTCATAACTTTCTTGGAACCTGAGGAGAAGCCCTGGAAATAGATGCTATTTAAAAAAAAAAAAGTGCCTGATACTCTTTCCCCAGGTGATGATACTGCATTTGCACTGGTTAATTGCCCAAGTGCCTGCTTGTGGATAGCTTATTGGTTAAACCGAATTTCAGATGAGGTTTTAGTCAGAGTGCTCACCATACTGACTAATCCTATCATGAGCTGTCACTGGGTCATGTGATGCAGCTGCTGTGTGAGGAGGAAGGAAAGCACACTGGATTCCATGGGTTGCTGAAATGTACGTTTTACACTGAGAATGACTTGTATTAGAGATTGCCTGTTGGTATTTATATGACCAGAAGTAAATGGTTCAGGAAATTGAAGATGTTGCATTATTTCATAGATTTTGGCAATAATGATAGTTAAGAATTAAAAATTATTTTTTATAAGTTGTATTTGTTTACTCTGCTTTGTGTAGGATGGATAAATATTAATAATGCTTGTAGGAAAAGATTACAGCGCCCAGTAGTCCGTTTCCTAAATCCATTCATTGTCACTTCAGTCTGGATTTGTTTGCTTAACCTATGGCCAAAGAACTTGTCCTGATGAGATTCTTCCCAGGAAAACTGCTGGCAGAATAATGCTTAAAATGGAATTCTTATAGGTCAGGAATTCTTTTTTTATTCCTTAGTGCCTGCCACATAAAAGGTATATGAAATTGTTGTATAACTTGTATTTAAATTCCTTGTTCTAATAGTTGAAAGGATAGATTCTTAACAAGAATGAAATGAATAAGTAGTTGAGTTGCTGGTTGGTTTGAGTTCCCTTTCTGTACTAGATATTCTGAAGAACATAAAAAATGATAGACTTAGGCTAATATAATTAATGATAACCTCTTATTGTTGTTGTTAAGTGCCGTCGAGTCGGTTCTGACCCGTAGCGACCCTGTATAGGATTTCCAAGGAGTGACTGGTGAGCATGAACTGCCGACCTCGCAATTCAAACGGCTTTGCAGTCTGGCGCATTAACTCACAACCTCACACCAGGACTATAATAGTTACTTAGATGTATGCTTTTTGAATGAAAGAATGAAATAATAGTGGTAGTGTTGTTGTTGTGCTGTCGAATCAGTTGCGACCCTGTATAGGGTTTCTGAGGAGCCACTGGCGATCTTGAACCACTGACCTTGCAGTTCAAACGGCTTTGCAGTCTGGCTCATTAACCCACAGTGCCACACCAGGGCTCCAATATTGGTAGTGCCAGTGCCTCTCTACAAATTGGGCCCTATTTAAAAACAATTTTAGGATTATTGTGTTCTTTGTGGTGGTTCCATTTGACCCACAAGATCAACGGTTCAAACACACTAGCACCTTAAGTGCTGTAGTTAAATTTCTAAAGTCAAAAGGAAGGAAAACTTGATTTTCTTTTAAACCTTGAGCAAGGTTCAGTAATAATATACGTTGAGCTTTTGAACTCTAAACATTCAAATTAGATTGCCGCCACTGTTCTTGAGATCCTAGACCTTAAGTTTCATTCATCATAAAAACTGTAGCTAGCCCCAGCAAAAAGTCAAAGTAGGAATCCTTGCCTTTTTCTAGAACTTCTCTTTCCTTGGGTACTCATTGATCAGGGTATGTTATTATTGTTAAGTGCCCTCAAGTTGGTTCCAACTCATAGTGACCCTGTGTAGGATTTCTGAGGAACGACTTGTGGGTTTGAATTGCCAACCTTGTGGTTCAAACTGACCTTGTGGTCCAGTACTTATCCTACAGTGCCACACCAGGACTCTGATCAGGTTGTTCTTAAGTGTTGTTGAGTCAGTTTTGAAACATAGCAACCCTGTATAATGTTTCCAAGGCTTTAAAGATGAGAAACCTTCATCTTTTTCCCAAGGAGTGGCTGCTAAGCTTGAACCTGTGGTTCACAGTCCTGTACTTATTGTATGGAGCCACCATGTTCTGACCAGTTTATGTTGTTAAGTACCGTCGAATTGATTCTGACCCATAGCAACCCTGTATAAGGTTTCCAAGGAGCAGCTGGTGAGCTTGAACCCCCAACCTTGCAGTTCAGACATGGCTTTGCAGTCTGGCTCATTAACCCACAGCGCCACACCAGGACTCCAGATATTATTCTTTCACAATCTAGGGTTTTGTTTTACTAATAAGGCGGAGGCAAAAACTACTAGGTCTCTTACTATTGTGTAATGCTGTTGAATTTTCTCTTTGAAAGTTTCACAATCACTGAGTGGTGTTAGTAGTATTGGACAATCTCATATCCTGCAGGGAGAAGAGGATGCCATCTGACAATATGTGTTTCTTAAAACCTTGATAGCTTTGGTTTTTAAATGTTACTACATAAATACGTGCTGCCTGCTTAATAGTTCCAAATCATAGATAGATGTGACCTCTTATCTGCTGTGTTGTCCTCAGAAGTTCTTATCATCCCATGGATCTGTTTTCTTGTTCACTTGGAAATTTCCAAGAGAAGAGTGGTCATTATTTTGGTAAATAGAAATATTTATGGAATTCTTAAATGGGTTTTTGTCTGTTATAGAGTCGGCTTCATGTTTTTGACAGCCTTACTCTAAACTGATATTCATCTCAGTAGAACATTCTAGATAACTGAAGCCCTAACAAAGTGGGAACAACTTCTATTTTTGGAGTAAAAACCTTCTCAGCTATTTAATCCTTCTCAGGTATTTTTGAACAGGTGCCCTGGTGTGGCGCTGTGGGCTAGTGCATCATACTGCAGTCATTTGAACTGCAAGGTCGGTGGTTCAAGCTCACTAGCTGCTCCTTGGAAGCCTGTACAGGGTTGCTATGGATCAGAATTGACTCCATGGCACTCAACAACAACAACTCTAAACTGATATCTCTGCTTTGGACTATTGTTGGTAATGACTGGAAAAATATTGTTGACAAAGTGTGGTATTTGATACCATTTCTTTGCAAACTCTTTTTACATAGAAAGAGCTATGTTGTTGTTAGGTGCCCTCAAGTCTGTTGTGACTCATAGCAGCCCTATGCACATTTGTTAAATGTTTGAACCCATTGTTTTTGCCTCTGTGCCAGTCCATCTCATTTGAGGTCTTCCTCTTTTTCTCTGACCCTCCATTTTACCAAATATGATGTACTTCTCCTTCTGATAACATGTCTAAAGTCTGAGAGACCAAGTCTTGGCTTCTAAGGAGCGTTTTGGCTGCACATCTTGCAAAACAGATTTATTTGTTCTTCTGGCAGTCCTTGGTACTTTTAATATTCTTCTCCAACACCATAATTCAAATGCACCAATTCTTCTATGGTCTTCTTTATTTGTTGTCTAACTCTAATATACATATGAAGTGATTGAAAATGCCATGACTTACTTTAGGCATACCTTAGTCCTCAAACTGATATCTTTGCTCTTGTGCAGCATATTTTCCTAATGCAATTTTCTTGATTTCTTTTTTTTTTTTTTTTCAGTCTTGATTTCTTGACTACTGCTTTCATGAGTGTTGATTGTGGATTCAAGCAAAATGAAGTCCTTTACAACTTTAATCTTTTCCCCATTTATCATGTTATTATTTATTCATCTAGTTGTGATGATTTTTTGTTTTTTTTTACATTGAGGTGCAATTCATACTGAAGTCTTTGGTCTTCATCAGTAAGTATTTTAAGTCCTCTTCACTTCCAGCAAGCAAGGTTGTATCATATTCATATCACAGGTTGTTAATGAGTCCTCCTCCAATCCTGTTGCCATGTTCTTTATATAATCCAGTTTCTCAGATTATTTGCTCAGCATACAGATTGAATAAGTATGGTGAAAGAATGCGACCTTGGCACACTCCTTTTCTTATTTTAGACCATTCACACTCCTTTTCTTATTTTAGAAATTGTTCTGTTTAGCTACTGCCTCTGATTCTATGTACAGGTTCCTCATGAACACAGTTAAGTTCCACAATGCCCATTCTTCACAATGTTGTCCATTTTCATGATCCCCACAGTCGAAAACGTTTGCATAGTTAATAGAACACAAGTAAAACATCTTTCTGGTATTCTCTGCTTTCAGCCAAGATCCATCTGAGGTCGTCAGCATTGATATCCCTAGTTCCACATCCTCTTCTGGATCTGGTTTGAATTTCTGTCAGCTCCCTGCCAATATACTGTTGCAATTGTTTCTTAATTATCTTCAGAAAAATTTTACTTGCATGTGATACTAATGATATTGTTTGATGATTTCTATATTCCCTTGGGTTAGATCTCTTTTTGGAATGGGCATAAATATGGATCTCTTTCAATTGGTTGGCTATGTAGCTTTCTTCCAAATTTATTGGCATAGATGATTGAGCCTCGAGTGCTGCTGCATCAGTTTATTGAAAGATTCCATTTATAGTCAATATATTCTTAGAGCCTTATTTTTTGTCACTGCAGCTTTGGACTTCTACTTCAGTGCCATTCATTCTTGATCATATGCTATCTCTTGAAATGGTTGAACATCTCAACCATTTCTTTCTGGTACAATGACTATATGTTCTATCTTCTTTTATGCTTTCTGTGTTATTCAATATTTTGCCCATGTTGTTCTTGCTGTTAAGTGTCATCAAGTTCTTTGCTGACTCATAGGGAGCTGGTAAAGGGTTTCCGAGGAGTGACTGTTAGGTTTTAGCCACTAGTGGGTTTGAACTACCAACCTTGTAGTTAGCACTCCAGTGCCATACTAGAATTCCATAGAATCCTTCAATATTATAAATTGAGGCTTGGATTTTTATTTCAGTTCTTGAAGCTTCAAGAATGTTAAGCATGTTTTTCCTTTTTGATTTTCTAATTCTAGATCTTTGCACATTTCAATATAATACTTGTCTTCTCAAGCTGCCCTTGGAAAATTTCTGTATCTATAGAAACTATCTTCTAATACCTATCTGTACCCTGAGTGTGGCACCATAGAATAAGCACTTGACCCTATTATCAACACTTCAAACTCAGCAGCCACTTCTAAGAAACCCTATACAGGGTCGCTATGAGTTGGAAGTAACTCGACTGTACTTAACAACAACAACATAAACTATCTTCTAGTACCTCTCTGTACTCTAGAGTTATAGGAACTATGTAATCTTCATAATTTTTAAATTATACTAGAAACTAAGTTCAGAAATATGAGTGGGATCAGAGTACCAACTTTAGAATAAGAAAGTATATACCGTCCTTGTACCCCATTTGGTAACAAAGCAATCGTTGGCAGATCACTTATTTCTCAGAGCCTGTTAGTATCCGTAAGTTTATAGTGGATATATTATCAACCTTGCCTACCAGAGAATGTTCTATGAAGGTGAATTGAGATAATGAATTTGCAGTCTTGGTTCAGTGGTAGAATTCTACCTTTTGTGTGTGGTGCCTGGGTTTGATTCCTAAGCAAAGCACTTCATGGCATAGCCATTACCCATCTATCATTGGAGCCTATAATGTTGCTGTAGTGCTAACAGAGATGTACTTTAGAAAACAGTATCAATCACAACAGTCTGATACACAACTGATGATAGGGATGGCATGCATAGGACCAGTAGTGCCTTTCCATTGTGTATGGAACCACGATGATTTAAAGTGACTCTGTAGCACCTAATAATAACAGTGTGAAGATGCTCTTTAAAAGCATGAAAGTACTCTAAGTATATTAAAGTTTGGTAGTGTTTTTATGTAGTGTGGGCTATGAAGTTTACAATATACATTTATTTTAGTATGTATCATTGCAGTCGAGTCTGTTTGACTTATTGTGACCTGGTGTGATGCTGTAGGATAAAGCACTGGACTGCAAGGTAGGTTTGAGCTGCAAGGTTGGCAGTTCAAATTCCCCAGCGGTTCCTCGAAAACCACATAACCACCAATCTTTATGGAAGCCTACTGTCACATCTTTCTCCTGAGGTGGGGCCCATGGGCTTGAACCACTGATCTTTCAGTTAGCAGCCAAGCCATCTGTGCTCCTTATTTATTGGTTAATTTTTATATGTTGTTGTTGTTATGTGCCGTGTGTCCGACTCATAGCGACCCTTACAGGGTTTCTGAGGCTGTAAATCTTTACAGGAGCAGAAAGCCTCCTCTTTCTCCCGCTGAACAGCTGGTAGTTTCGAACTGCTGATCCTGAGGTTAACAGCCTGATTCGTAGCCACTGTGCTACCAGAGCTCCTTAAGCCATGCAAGTTTGTTTTTAAGCCTTTGATTTGTGTCTGAAGTGGTCTCCTGATCTTTGCACTTTCCAATGAGGAGAAACTGCTGAAGTCCAACCATCAGATACTCTGTTCTCTGCTTAAACTATTTCAGTGACTACACTCCATTGGAGAAAGCTTGTTTTGCAGTATTAACAAAAATATGGACACTAGGGAAATATTGCTTACTATGTTGAATAGTAAACATGACCTATTTTTCATAGCTAAAATTGCAGGCTTATGAAACTATTTGGAGTGTTGGAATAAGTTTTGCAAATGAGTATAATAGTGTAACAGACCATGGAGAAATGACCGCTTCAGATTTAGATGTAGAGTTTGGCTATGGTATAGCCATAGACCTAAAAAAAAAAAAAAAAGTAAGACATTGATTCTGGAGACAGACTGTGTTAAGTATAATGAAGTACTTCATTTCTTTGAGAATCATCTAAAACTTAGGTTAAAAATAGGTCTAATAGGTAGGTTAAATGAGAATTCCTGACAAGTACTCCTTAAATGTGAGTTGGTATTAATCAATTAATTTTTAGGATATTAGGCTTTTTTACAGACTGTTATTTAGATGAAGTAGAATCTTGTCTTCTGAGTAGAAGTCATCTTGATTCATTGTTTCCAGGAAAAGCTATGACTAGTGTTTCTTTTTCTTGATCATGCTATTTTGCTCGTGATTGGCAAAAGTTAATCATTTTCAAGGAGGTTGAATTTTTAGCATGAGATTCTGAGCCATCTTTGTGGTAGAAGTCCAATGGGTATGCAAATCTTGTTGATAAAAAGAGAATTTTAGGAATCTGAAGAATTGGTGGTTTCTTTTATTTAAAACAGTTTCCTGTAAATCTCATCTAGATCTACCACCACCTCCAACCCTATACCCCACCCCAAGCTATGTAGGTAAAGGTTTTGAAAAGGTCTAGGTTTCTATATATTTTAAAACTGGGCTCTATAGGAGAAAAATATTTCTAATGTTAACTCACTTTTCATTCCACATAGCATTTCTAAGAAGTCTCTTTAAAAATATTATTTTCTTTTCAAAAGAGAATAAAGATTTTTTTTTTTTTAAGTGTGGAATTGTGGTGTGTTTTTTAAGAATAATCAGTTGTTTTAAAAAATGGGAAAGAGTTTCATAAAAGTGGCAGAAATGTAACAAGAGGGGTTTTTCTAAAATCTTAGAGGCATAATTAATCCTTTTGTATTATCACCTTTTAAGTGTCAATTTGGAGGCTTCTATTGAGACATTTACACATGTAGTCAAGCACATGCTTGATGTCTGATTGGTGTGAATAAAAGGCCAGGGGCTCCTGATAATGCTTGTCTACTGTATCCCAGCGTTTATACCAGAGCACTTCCTTCCTGACCTTAGGCTAAAGGAATTGGGTTTTAATTCTGAAGCCCCTTGAGTGGACAGACTGGTTATTAAATTATTTCCTCATTCTTAGGAGTGTATATTTGTGCCAGGAATTTCTGCCAAGCTCATTATAAGACCTCAGAAGAAATCAAGCAAGTTTAGTTTAGTGAAGTCAGTCACCCCAAAGGTTCAAGTAATGTATGATTCTACTGATAGGAAATACCTAAGATAGGCAGGTATTTAGAGACCAAGCTTTATTAACAGTTACCCAGGGGCTTGTGGGAGGGAAGGGAAAAGGGGAGTTCCTTACTTCATTTATTTAAGTATTTAGATTTACTTCATGAATTTATTTATACTTCATTTATTCGTGTCATCACAGTCAACTCTACTTTGAGGAGGCAGCTCTTCCCCAGTTGTATTTCGAGTGCCTTCCAACCTGTGGGGCCCATTTTCTGGCACTATATCTGATAGTGTTTCTCTGCTATTCATAAGGTTTTCAGTGACTAAATATTCAGAAATTGTTTGTCACTCCTTCTTCCTCATCTGGAAGCTCATCTGAAACCTATCTACCATGGATGACCCTGCTGGTATTTAAAATACCGGTGGCATAGCTTCCAGAATCACAGCAACTCACAAGCCACAGTACGACAAACTGACAGGTTATTCTTTATTATACTTAGTATGTATTACACTTGTTGTTGTTGTTAAGTGCCATCAAGTTGGTTCCGACCCATAGCTACCCTGTATAGGGTTTCTGAGGAGTGGCTGGTGAGCTTGAACTGCCGACCTTGCAGTTCAAACAGCTTTGCAGTCTGGCATATTAACCCACAGTGCCACACCAGGACTCTGGCATAGGTGTAATAAGGTTGAGGGTTGACTACATCTTTTCTGTAATGAAGGATATTGATATTGGCCGTACCTTATAGAGAAGAGGGATCCCTAGTGCTACAGTGGTTAAGCGCTCAGCTGTTAACCAAAAGGTTGGCAGTTCAAACCCACCAACCACTCCACAGGAGTGGTTCCATAATGATAACCTTGGAAACCCTATGAAGCACTTAGTTCTAACCTGTTCTTTAGAGTTACTATGAGTCAGCACCAACTCAGTGAGTGGATTTGGTTAGGGAGTAGAATGACCACATTTATTTCTAGAGCATAATTTGCAGTGAAAAATACCAGTTATCGTAACTAACAGGATTATTGAAACACAGGGAGGAAGCAGGATAAGTGATAATACATTGAAGGGATTGTAATCAATAAGATTAAACAAAATGTGTATAAATTGTTGCATGTAAACTGCTCTGTAAACCTTCACCCAATTCACAATAAAAGGGTTTTGTTTTGTTTGTTTGTTTTATTTTAAAAAAAAAAAAAAAGCAGTATGCATACTTTATTTGACTTGACCTCTGACCTTTAATTTCATCCTTCATTCTTTTCATACAGCGCTTTTCTCAACATTTTTATGTCATTATTTTATCAGATTATATTTTGTATTCCCAGCACATTTACCTCGTTATTATGTGCTGTTGAGTCAATTCCTATTCATTGCTATACTATATGACAGAGTACAACTGCCCCATAGGGTTTCCAAGACTGTAATTTTTATGGGCACAGACTGCCACATCTTTCTCCCAGGATACGCTTGGTGGGTTCAAACCACCTAATACTTGATTAGCAGCCAAGCACTTAACTATTGCACTACCAGGGATCCTTACAGACTATACAAAGGGGCTTCAAAAAGTTCATGGAAAAAATGGAATTCAAAGATAAAGGCAGTTTTCCACAAACTTTTGAAAGCCCCCCTCATATTTTGTCAAATTTCCTTTGTGAGTTTTGTCACTTCTGCTTAAAGTTAAGGATTCCCGTCCAACAGTTGTTGACTTTGCCAACTCCTGTCCCAGGCTTCAGTCCTGAATGCCTGTTTTCCTGTAAAGCTTTCCCTGTTTCCCCTGAGAAGGTAAGTGTAAGTGCTCCGTCTTTCTGTGCTCACACAAGACCTTTGCACAAGTCATCTCATCACATTGTAACTACCAGTCCCTGCCATCAGAGCATAACTTTTTGAAGGTAAGGTTAGCCTTCCTTGTTTTTGTGACTGATCCATACCTGTCACCATCAAGTTGATTCCAGTTCAGTGATATAGAGGACAGTAGAACTGCTCCTTGGAGTTTCCGAGACTGAATCTTGATGAACGCAGACTACCTCACTGTTCTCCCACAGAGTGGCTGGTGACTTTAAACCACTGACCTTGTGGTTAGCAGCCCAAAGCTTATCCTCTTACACCACTAGGACTCCATGGCTGGTGCATAGTAGGAGTTCAAATTGGTTTTGTTTGGATGAGGGTGAGTTATTAAAAGTTGTACAGTCAATAAGCATATTTCATAAAGGCATTGACAGTTTTTATAACTTTGTGAGTGTTCATCTTATAATGTTGTTAAATGTCATGAAGTTGGTTCTGACTCATAGTCACCTTAGAGTTCCAAGGAGCTGCTGCTAGTGAGTATGAACAACCAACTTTGTGGTTAGCAGTCTAGTGCTTATCCTATAGCACTATACCAGGACTCTCTCATATTGTAATAGATATGATAAAGTGAAGAGGTTTTTTAGTAATACTTACCTCGTTTTATTGCACTTCACAGATAAGATATTGCACATTTTAGAAATGGAAGATTTGTAGCCATCCTGCCTGGAGTTAGTCTGTTGGCCCCATTTTTCCAACAGCATGTGCTCGCTTAGTGTCTCTGTCACATTTTGGTAATTTTCAAACTTTTTCATAATGCTATTGCACACTTAAGTAGTATAAATATAAATTTTATATGCACTGGGAAACTGAAAAATATGTGTGGCTTTCTTTATTGTGATGGTGTGGAACCGAACCTGTAGTAGCTTTGAGGTGTACCTGTATCAGAGAGGATGTTATGCTATTTGACTTCAGCTGACTGACTTTCTGTGTTTCTTTCCAGCTTACAAGACAGTATCAGGAGTCAATGGTCCACTAGTGATCTTAGATCATGTTAAGGTAATACCATGGTCTATTATAGTTTGACTGACCACATATAAAGTTAAAAATCTTTTCAATCCTTTCAAAGCCATGCTGTGTTTTTAAACCATTCATTGATCTGAATATCAGTGCTATATTGTTGTGTTTAAGTGCTGTCGAATTGGTTCCAATTCATAGCAACCCTGTGTAGGGTTTCCAAGGAGCAGTGAATTTGAACCACCGAGACAGAAATATATGTATCTTAGTACCCTTACCATAGATTGCCATGTGTTCCAGTTATAGTGCATAAAGATTATTACTTTATCTTTGTGGGCTTGGTGAGAAAAACCTGAAAGCAAAGAATACTTGTAACTATTCAGCTTGTTGTAAGGGTCTTTGTTGTAAGGGTCAGCCATACCTGTATATAAAAATTATGAACACTGTTATTGTTATCTTTGGAAAAGAGGCATAGGATATAGTCTTTAATTGGATACCTTGGTCTAAGCCTTCTCCCTGAGCTTCATGATCAAAATATCTTCAGAGAAAATAGTTTATATAATATGCTTTTTAGAACAGTAATTCTTTATTGGTTGATATTAGTGTGGGCTAAGGATTGAATTGCTCAATTACTAGTTTTTTTTGAGTGAGCTTAATGATATCATTGCATTGATATGTGGCCCCTCTGGAAGCATAAAAATAAAGGATAAAATGCAGTTTTCTTTGGCTGGTATTAACTAAGATAGTATTTTGTGTGTGACAAGATACCTGTACAAATTAATCTTAAGGTATAGCAAATTTACTTCCTAACCAGTTTTATTCTGGTCTGCAAATTGTTTCAAAGCCGCAATATAGCACTCTTATGTTATATAAGATTTAGGTAGGTACCTGTTAATGTTTTCTGAAGGAAAAGTGCCTACCTTTTTTTGCCCTGGGGAGCATAATCAGAATTGAAAATAATGATGAACAGTAGAAATGGTTCCTCTTCCATAGTAAATGTAGAATTTAAAACTGATGGTGAGTGGTGAGTACTTGAAGGGTAAGTATAGGAAACTATGAGAGACAAGGAGAAGAGAGAAAATATCTTTGAGGAAGTAGTTTTTAAGGGAGCTAAAATTTTTTTCATTTTTTATGGTAAACCTGTATGGGAAGAAAGACTTATTAAATTTTTTACCAGATTTAGGCTTTATTTTTGTTGTTGTTTTTTAAAACTTCCTTTAACAAACTCACTAGTGGTTTTTTACAGCTTCTCCAGTTTACCCCAAGAATTAGTTTTGAATTTTCTCAGATACCTAGCAGGTTTTATTTTTTGGTTTTTGGTTTTACCTTAGAGCATGCACCCAAAATCAAGTAATATATAATCTCATATACAAATTATATTACAGAATAAAAGATGGAGAGTTGCTGCCCAACTCATTTGAAAAGTTAGTGTTACCTTTGATTCTAAAACTAGATAAAGACTAGTACCAGAAAACAGAACTATAGCCATCCTCACTTAAAAACACAGATGTCAAAATCTGTAATAAAATATATTCATGTTAAATTTCTCATACAGTTAATACAGAAAAAACATTTCATTAAGTTAAATATCCTTTTTTAAATCCTCTTTGTAAATACAGAATTGTTGTTACGTGCTGTTGAGTCAGTTCCAACTCATAGCAACCCTGTATAGTGTGTCCTAAGAAGAACTGGTGAGTTTGAACTGCTGACTTCATGGTTTGTAGTCCAGTCTTATCCTACAGCACAAATAAAATGAACTTTTATTTAACTTCCTAAAGGTTACTCACTACCACCTTCAGCAAACAGCATAGCTAAGGAGAGATTCTAGAAGCATTCACCATTTTCATTTGAATCAGGAGCAGGGTGAGGATGCCTGCTGTCATCATCATTATTCACCTTTGTGCTTGGAACCTAGCCAATTCTGTGAGGAAAACAATGGCTGTAAAAAAAATTAGAACAGAAAACGGCACAACACTTATCATTTCTTATGATTAAGTCATAGAATTCTTGCCTTCCATATGGGAGACCAGGGTTCAGTTCCCAGCACATACTCCTCATGTACAGCCATTGTCTTATCAGGAGAGACTTGAGTGATACTATGATAGTGTTAAAGGCTTCAGCAGAGCTTCCAGACTAAGAAGGTAGGCTAAGAAGAATGACTTGGTGATCTGCTTCTGAAAATCAGCTAAGGAAAACCCTGTTGATCACAGTGGTCTGATCTTCAAACAATCATGAGGATAGCCTGGGACCAGGCAGCATTTCCTTCCACTGTGCATGCAATTGCCGATGATGGGGGCCAACTTGATGGCAGATAACAAGAAATGTTCATTTCTTGATGATATGATTAAACAGAAAGTCTAAACCTTTCACTGGAGACAATTAGAAACAATGATACAAGACAATTGCCAGATAAAGGATTAGTCCTACATAAATGAATATTGTTGTATATGTCAGAGTAAATGATTCGAATAATCAGTCTAATTATTTACAGAAAACGATAAAACTTGGTTCAAAGACATAAAACCAAAACCAAACCAGTTGCCAAAGAGTTGACTCACTCATGGTAGCCCCATATGTATAGGGAACTATGCTCTATAGGGTTTTCAATGGCTGAAATTTACACATTGAACTTCAGACTGTTAGAACTTGTAACCTTACGTCAGTTGTACCACATGGACTTCAAAGACATAAAAGAAGATCTCAGTTAATGGAGAGTCCATATTCATGAAAGACTCAATATCTTATTCATGAAACACTCAATTGCAAGGTCGGCGATTCAGACTTATCAGCCACTCCTCGGAGACCCTGTACAAGGTTGCTTTTAATAGGAATCGACTTGACGGCACTTAACAAAAACCAATTGTCTCAAAACTTTAAAGCATACAAAGGGAAATAAATTTACTCTTCATATTTTCATAGATTTAAGACCCTTCTAGTATAGAGTGTTTGGAGGAGGTTTTTTTTGTTTTTTTTTTTTCCTTTTCTTTTTGGAGGGATGCTTTTAAATGTTAGCTGTTGATGCTTTATTTCTTCCTGTTTAGTTTCCCAGGTATGCTGAAATTGTCCACTTGACATTACCAGATGGCACAAAGAGAAGTGGACAAGTTCTGGAAGTTAGTGGTTCTAAAGCAGTGGTTCAGGTAAGCAGTATTTTCAAAATTTTGGTCAGTTGAACTTTTTCGTAATCTCGAAAACATAAGGAACCTGCTTGTTTTTTCCTAGTATGCTCATTGAATGCAATGAAGTGTTTAGAGATTGATGATTGGCTATGAAAAAAATTGTTTTGACTTTTTATTTTATTTTCTCCAAAAGTCAGTCTCTTTTTTCACCCCCATGAGATAAAATGAAGCCAAAAGTTATGGAGAAGGAGACATATAAAAAGCAGAATTCACTAATATGGGATAAAACCAAAATATCTCAGGGGGAATCTGGTCCTTTAAACTGTTTCTTAAAATGCTTAGTTTTTAATGTTACATGATTATGAGAAATACTAGTTTTCTCAAATAATTTTTACCCCTAAAATACAGAATAGGGATTGGCAAACATTCTATAAAGACAAGAAATAGTTAAGACTTTGTGGGGCCATATAAGATCTCTATTGCATAACCTTTTCTTAAACAGCCATTTATAATGTAAAAACCATCAGCTTATCAGTTGAACTTGGCCTGCAAACATAGCTTTCCAACCCTTGATCTATAGATTGAGAATTTGGTTCATCGGCATGAACATTTCTTTGTTGTTATTAATATACTGATACTGTCCGTTTAAGGAGCTCTGGTAGTGTAATAGATATGAGTCAGACTGCTAACCTCATGGTCAGCAGTTCGAAACTACCAGCCGTTCTGCGGGAGAAAGATGAGACTTTCTGCTCCCATAAAGATTTACAGCCTCGGAAACCCTGTACAGGGTCACTATGAGTCGGAACCGACTCCACGGTATACTTCCACCACTACCAGTGTTCATTTATGTGTTTTCCTTTATAAAGACTATTTTAACAGAGATACAATTTAAGTACCATTTCTCTTACATGATTACAGCTCTTTCTTGATAGGTATTTGAAGGTACTTCAGGTATAGATGCCAAGAAAACGTCCTGTGAGTTTACTGGAGATATTCTCCGAACACCAGTGTCTGAGGATATGCTTGGTAAATCTTGTTTCCTTTTACACATATTTCCACAAAGTATAGAAAAATTATATTTGAATGTCATTGTCCACTCTGCTCTGTCTTATTGCTATTACAGGTCGAGTATTCAATGGGTCAGGAAAACCCATTGACAGAGGCCCTGTTGTACTGGCTGAAGACTTCCTTGACATCATGGGTAGGGGCAGTTAATGTATTTCTGTATTGGTCGGGCGGGTGGGGGGGGTGGCACACGTAAACTCTGTATTATATAACCTTTACCAGGTAGTGTTTTTCTGTGATATTTTTCTAAATAGATAACCAATTATTTCTAAGACTATATCCATATTTAATCAATTATTTTATCTAAAGACTGTCTTTACAAATGTACAAATCTTCCGATTCTTTACATATAATAACTTAAAACATCACTATGGATTATCTGAAATGTAAATAGTAAAATCATGGCTTTGAAATGAGGGTTTCTCTTATTTACTTTATTTTACTTGAGGAACTTGTTTTACTACCATATATGTCTTGTGAAGCTACAAAAGAGTCATGGAAAACAATTATTTAAACTATTTCAAGTTTCTACAGTAACTGAATTTTTTGAGTAGAGAGAATTCTTTAAACAGTTTTGACCTTTTCTTATGCTGTATTATGTTTTCCTTTTTATTTGCTTTCTACTTCCATTCCAAATAATGGGAAGACATTAATATTTTCTCTTTGGAAAATGTATTATTAGGTCAGCCAATCAATCCTCAATGCCGAATCTACCCAGAGGAGATGATTCAGACTGGTATTTCAGCCATAGATGGCATGAACAGCATTGCCAGGGGGCAGAAAATTCCTATCTTTTCTGCTGCTGGCCTACCGCACAATGAGGTGAGCACTAGGATGTAGTTGGTATGAAATTAACAGGGGACTGTTTCTAAGAGCTTTACTTTAACTTAAAGAAATCAAATAAAGGGTTTTTGTTTATTTGTGTGTGTGTAGTATTTTAACAGAAATTTATTATTTTTTTAATGAAAATATCCCTTTAGTTAGTTAATGACCACAAGAACATTTTTCATAAACCCAGATTACATGTATCAATATACCTACAAGGTTAAAACTCTGCTAGTTAATTTTTGAACCTCCTAATGCATTCTAAGGAGTCCTGGTGTGGCACTGTGGGTTAATGCAAAACCATTTGAACTGCAAGGTTGACGGGTCAAGCTCACCAGCTGCTCCTCAGAAACCCTACCCAGGGTTGCTATGGGTCGGAACCGACTCGATGGCACTTAACAACAACAACAATGCATTCTAAAGAGCTTTGGTAGCATACTGATTACGAATCGGGCTGCTAACCTCAAGGTCAACAGTTCAAAACTACCAGCGGTTTTCATGGGAGAAAGATGAGGCTTTCTGCGTCCATAAAGATTTATTAGTGAAAGACTTCTAAAACATCCCAGTTTTATTTTTAATTGCAGTTTCTAAAAGTTGGATAAAAGTCATTTCTTGATAGGAATATAATCCTATGTTTTAACTCAAGTCTTTTATAATCCATATCAGATCGCAGCTCAAATCTGTCGGCAGGCTGGCTTGGTAAAGAAATCCAAAGATGTAGTTGATTACAGTGAAGAAAATTTTGCCATTGTATTTGCTGCTATGGGTGTAAGTATATAAATACAGCATGTAAAATCAAATGGTTATGTTATTAGGACAGTGTGGTAAACTGCAAATATATAGTTGAATCTCTTTAGGAGAAGAAGTTGACAACTTGACATGTTGACCAAACTAAAGATGAAATTCTAGCATTTGACTGTGAAACTAAAGATTAATCCTCTTCATACCCAAAGCAGGCTGTTTACTTTTCTGACTTTCATAAATATATTTTGGGTACTTGAAACTTGCTAAGAATAAGAATGATTTACTTTAAATCCATAGCTTGGCCTTGATCAGAAATGAATGTTAAGAATTTTTTTTCTCCTAGCACTGATGAAATTATTTCTATTTAGGTAAACATGGAAACTGCTCGGTTCTTCAAATCTGACTTTGAAGAAAATGGCTCCATGGACAATGTCTGTCTCTTTTTAAACTTGGCTAATGACCCAACGTAAGTAATAAAGGCTATTTCTTTAAATCTAGGACAGGGTCAAAAATGTTACATTGTTTTGTAACACTGGTTGTTGTGTTCCATTGAGACCCTTCTGCCTCAGAATGACCCTATAGGACATAGTAGAACTGCTTATAGGATTTCTAAGGTTTAAAAACCAGGTAGGAACCTATCACCAAGTCCTTTCTCCTGTAAATAGACAGTGGGTTCAAACTGTCAACTTTTCTGTTAAGTTTAAGTCTAAACTTAAAATCAAGTCAATTCTGACTCATACAGGAGTATAGAACAGAGTAGAACTGCCCCGTAGGGTTTCCAGAGCTGTAAGCCTATATGGAAATAGACCACTGGATCTTTCTTCCTCTGAGTGGCTGGTGGGTTCAAACCACTGACCTTTTGGATAGCAGCCATCACCCTCTGAGAGACAAATAGTACTTGTTTTACATATTGAAATGAGACCATGCCTATGTTACTCAATAAATGACCCTTATCTCTTAGGTGGGAAATCTGGCCTCCATTTCTTTCTCTACTTTATGCTTCTCACCTTCTTAGTTTTGAGATAACTGTATTCTTAGAAATTGAGGCATTTATAAAATAACCCACTTAAACTTTGTAATTTACGTCATTCTTATTTTAATTACATAAAATGTCTCTGCCTTATTTAAGAGTTTATAAAGAAACAATTCAGTAAAATGTTAAAAGGGAGACTAATATATTTGCAGAATCATTGGTTTGGGTTTTGGCCTTTTTGTCTTAGTGACATAGGACTTAATGTTCCATTTCAGCATTGAGCGAATTATCACTCCACGCCTGGCTCTAACCACAGCTGAATTTCTTGCTTACCAATGTGAGAAGCATGTACTGGTTATACTAACAGACATGAGTTCTTACGCTGAAGCGCTTCGAGAGGTAACATCTTTATTTTTTTTCGGCTTTTTTTATACCTGTTATTGAGCATCTGATGCTTGACCATAAAAATTATGTTCTTTTTTTTCTCTCTCAATTAAACAAAATGGATCCGTTTTCAGAAATATCTTGTCATTTGCAAGTTTACATTGTTTCTTTAATCATATATTTTAAATCATCTGATCCATTTTTCAACAGAATATTGTAATCAAAAAGGAAAATAAGATTTTTGTTATCTGTCAACTTTGTAACATGATTAGAAGGTGAGATTTAAATGATTAGTATGTGCATTACACTGCAATTCTCTCTGTAGATTAAAAGCTGACTGTTAAAGGAGGGAAGGAGTAAATGATGCCAGCTAACGATTCAGATCCTTTCGTGGAAAGTGTATTTCCATACAGGCTGTCAGTGTATCCCCACTCAGCATTCCATTGTTTAAACAGATGAAGACCATTCTCTGTCAGCGCCCTTCAAACCCTTTTCCTTCAGAAAACCCAATGTTTATTAAGCAACAATGCTAATTGACAATTATCTCTCAGAAGTTTTGGAATACTTGTTTTATAAGTTACTGAAATTTTGAGTACGTTCTTTAAAGCACATAAAAAGAACTCTGAAGAAATATGCTACGAAACTTTATTATTGTTAAGTGTCATTGAGTCAGTTCTGACTCTTAGTGACCCTGTGTAGGGTTTCTGAGGAGTAGCTGGTGTGTTTGAATTGCCGACCTTATGATTAGCAGTCCAGTTCATATCCTGCAGCGCTATACTTGTTGTTAATTGTAGTCAATTCCAACTAAAAGCGACCTGTATAGGGTTTCAAAGGAGTGGCTGGTGAGCTTGAACTGCCAACCTTGTGGCTCAAACTGACCTTGCAGTCCAGTGCATTAACCAGCAGTGCCACACCAGGACTCCACTAAGACTCCTATAAATACCTAGCTTCTTAAAATTTTCTAAAATCCTTTACTGTATCTCTTTTTCTTAGTTATTTTTCAAACTAACTGGTGAAGAACTAGTTAGCTGTTACTGTTTTCCCCCTATCCATAGCAGACCAGCGTTATTGTAAAATGCAATGGTGGTGGTGGTTTGCCATCAAGTCAGTTCTGACTCATTGGACTCTTTATGGGAGCAGAAAGCCTCATCTTTCTACCGCAGAATAGCTGGTAGTTTCCAACTGCTGTCCCTGAGGTTAGCAGCCCGATTCGTAACCACTACGCCACCAGAGGGGAGCAGAAAGTGTCATCTTTCTCCCTCAGCTGGTAGATTCAAACTGCTGACATTGAGGTTAGCAGCCCAACTCATAGCCCACTATGCCACCTGGTCTTCTTATAAAATATGGTAGAAATGAATTATTGTAAAAGTGAAAAACATTTTTAATGTAATGCGTAAGTCAGAATCCTGGTGTGACACTGGGCTGCAAGGTCGATTTGAATCGCAAAGTCGGCAGTTCAAGCTCACCAACTGTTCCTCAAAAATCCTACAGGGTTGCTATGGGTTGGAACTGACTCGAAAATGCTTAGCAACAACAATTTACAAGTCTAGAATTTTTTTTTTATTAGATTTAACAGACATGAAATTAAACTGTCAGATTGCCTATATTTCTAGATGTTTTTCGTAGTTTCTGTATTATATTACAGAACACTGTAGTGGTTACTAGTCAGGCTGCTAACCTCAAGGTCAGCAGTTTGAAACTACCAGTGATTCTGTAGGAGAAAGATGAGGCTTTCTGCTCCCGTAAAGATTTACAGCTCAGAACTTCTGTGGACCCAGTAGGGGACCTGGTTGGCAAGCAGTGTGAAGAGGCCTGGGGACTCTTGGGCTCAGAGTCAGTGGCGTGGCCACGGAGGTCTCGAGAGGAGAGTGGAGCTACCGGCTGATGGGAAGAGAGGACATATACACAGGAGCGCCCACACTTGCAGATGATACCCACGTGACCTGGACCGGATGACTGGATGATCGGAGCTCAACCAGGAGAGGAAAGAAGGGGGGAGGGGGGAAGTGAGCTGATACAGTCTGATGAACTTGACCTATACCTATGGAGCAGCGACTCAAAAAGGGAACACATCCTCACAGCAAACATTCACACACACAGAGTGGATGGAGAAGGGCAGCTTTGACATTGGATACTCAAATGGGGAGAGGGGGACTACAAAGGCAAGAAGTGACTGGCTTACAAGCTTTCAAGAGGGAACCTGGTACTAGGGAGCATGGTGGAAGGCAGAATCTCCAGTAGGTACTATTAAGTCTGTCTGGGCGGAGCTGATGAAAGGAGATATAGATGGGTAACTCGTGATACTGTAGTGAATAATGCTTATCAGGATGGATTATGAGGGTTGGAAATGCAAAGGTGGAAGTTTTGTAACAAGGGAGGGAGTGATTAATTCTCCAGGATAGGAGCAGAGGCCTCTGGGACCATCAACGGAGAAGAGCCGAGAGCAGGACCCTACCCAGAGAAACAGAGATGCCTGAGATAGAGACAGAGATGATGACGTGGAGTGATGAAGCGACTGGGGACTTTGGACCCAGAGAGGGAAAGGGACTGTGGGCCGAAAACTGTGGGGAGGAGGGGGAAGTGTAGGGGGCGGGTTTCTGGGATATTCCCTTTGGGTGGTTGATGATGCATGGAGGGGATTGGAACCATGGAAGTGAAATGATATAAGATGGAATGAATGTAAAACTAAAGTTCTCCCATGTAAACTACCGTATAATTCACAATAAAACATTAAAAAAAAAAAAAAAAAAAAGATTTACAGCTCAGAAAACCAATGCAGGGTCGCTATGAGTCGGAACCCACTCCACAGCACATAACTACCACAGTCGCCATTAACAATTGGGCTATAGTCCACACTCAATAATACTATTGTAATACGTCTTTTAAAGGTTCCTAAGTATCCTTAAAAATTGTACTTAATATAATGCTTTAGAGTTTTGTGTGGTTATAGATTTACTGATATGTATGCCAGTTTTCTACGCCTAACTCCTAAGAGAAAGTCTGTTTACAACTATTATTATTTTGTGCAATGTAACAGACTACTTTGTGATCTTATCAAATTTCTTAACTTACCTGACTCTTGATTCCAACTGTAAGTTGAGGTTGTGAGGGTTAAATAATTTATGTAAACCCAGCATATGAATCATGGCATGCATTTCCTACCCTTTTGACATAAATATGGCTAAATATATAGCCTGAGCTATAACTTGTGAATAAAAATGTTCTCTCAGTTTTTAAACTTTTGATTTATAAAATTGCAAGCAGATTTTCCTTTAGCAAAGCTGTATTATGATTTACATTATAGCAATATGATTTTAGCAAAACACTTTTGACTCTCCCATTGCCAGTATTTTTGTTGCAAAACAATTTGACACTTTCTAAACTCATCTTTACTTTTCATAGTCTGGCATATAATATTATTTTTCTTGATTTATTGTCAGGTTTCAGCAGCCAGAGAAGAAGTTCCTGGTCGGCGAGGTTTCCCAGGTTACATGTATACAGATTTAGCTACAATATATGAGCGTGCTGGCCGAGTGGAAGGTAGAAATGGCTCTATTACTCAGATCCCAATTCTCACCATGCCTAATGATGGTAAGACTTTACAATTTGGAATTTAGCTGATCTAAACCCTGATAGCATGTAGTGGATTACAAAATGGATTGCTAACGACAAAGTCAGCAGTTCGAGTCTACCAGTCAGTCACTCCACGGGAGAAAGATGAGGCTTTCTGCTCCCTTAGATTTACAGTATCTGAAACCTTGTAGGGGGTCGCTATGAGTCAGAACCAACTCCACACCAACTAGCACCACTATTTATCCTGGTGCACAGTTGGTTAAACATTGGATTGCTTACCAAAAGATCAGCAGTTCAGACCCACCAGCCACTTGACAGGAGGAAGATGAGACAGTCTGCTTCCATAGAGATTTATAGCTTGGGAAGCCCTGTGGGGCAGTTCTGCTCAGTCCTATAAGGGCCAGTATGAGTAGAAATCCCCTTAGTGGCAATGGTTTATCATTGTAAGGACATAAACTGAGTCCTTTGCAGGACATTGATGTGTAGATATAAGGAATCTTAAAAAAAAAAAAACAATATGTGATTTCTATTTAAGTTACTAAACCTAGTTGGCCATATATTTTATGTGTTGTTAAGTGCGCCAAATGGAGCCCTGGTGTGGTGCTCTGGGTTAATGAACTAGACTGCAAAGCCGTTTGAACTGGTCAATTTGAACCACAAGGTCTGTGGTTCAAACTCTGTAGCCGCTCTTCAGAAATCCTATTACAGGGTTGCTATGAGTCGGAACTGACTCACTGGCACTTAACAATAACAACATACTAAGCTGCCAGATGAAAAGCACATAAAGTAAACGCCACAGACTTCAGAGAATAGAATGTTCAAAAGACAGGTGAAAATGTTTTCTTTTGCTCAGTATGTGAAAGCTCACAGTGCAGTGCCTCTGAGTGTATGTCCAGGGTGAAGATTGTCTGTCAGCAGTCCTCTTAGGATGTATTGCTTTTATGTCATTATCATCAATTTTTTTAAGTTATTTTCATGAGATAATTTCAAAAACAGTACTAACTTGCTGTATTGAGCACTGTTCTGAGTGCTCAGTGCTTTATAATTATTAACTCATTTAGTCTTCATAGAAACGTAAGGGCAGGTACTGTACTCTGAGGCACAGGGAAGTCATTTGTCAAGGTCAAGAAGTAATACCAAACCTGACAAAACAAACCCCTGTCATAGCCACCATATACACATAGGGTTTCGAAGACTGTGAACCTTCACAGGACCAGACATCCTCATCTTTGTCCCACAGAGCAGCGGGTGAGTTTGAACCCCTGACCTTGTGGTTAGGAGCCCAGCAACTAACACACTAGATAGTCTGAATTCGTAATTCACCCTAACCATTGCATTATACTGCCTCTTGACATGAAAGTGGTTTGTTCCTAGGAACTAGTCTCTTTCTTATATATAATTTTACAGATTTAAAAACCTACTGCCTTTGTGTGACCTCTTTCCTGCCTGAGTACTGAACCTGTACTTATTTAATACCCTTATATTTACCATGCTGAATTGTTGTATTTCCATCTAATAGATCCTGTGAATGAATACTATTTGCTCAGTAATGTTCTCAGTGTATAGTGGGAAATTTTCTGCAAGGAAGCTTTATGTTTAGAAATGGAGCTTTGTATTTGAGGGGACCATCACGTAACTTTTTATGAGTGTAGCTAATTTACATAGTATCAACGCATATGTCTAACACTATGCTGTAACCAAATACAAACCACATGTGGATATGTAAATTGAATTTAAATGAATTAAAATTTGAAACTCATGTTTTTCATTGCACTAGCCACATTTTGTGTACTTAAAGTCACGTGTGGCTAGTGGCTACGAAATTGATCAACAGAGATACCTAATTCTATCATCACAGAAAAATCTTTTGAAATACTATGTTGTAGGTGATGCAGATTAACTTGTTGTAGGTTTGTTGATATCAAATGACTGCTTTAACTAAAATTCAGAAACTAAAATACTGTATTTATGCTATAACGTCTTCTTCTGATAGACATCACTCACCCCATCCCTGATTTGACTGGATACATTACAGAGGGACAAATCTATGTGGACAGACAGCTGCACAACAGACAGGTATTTTATATTCAATCAATGTCGTGAGCTTTTAAATCTCTTTAATCTTTTGTGACTAGTGTTTGCTTTTAGGAATTATCTTGTTTATAAAGGATCACCTTGATCTATTATAATATGGTTAGAGAACTGTCATTTCTGTGTACTAAAATTTTGGTGTGAATAAAAGGGGCAGAATTCATTTAACTTTCACGTTTCATAATTGTGTCTTAAGATGGATTCTGTTATCTAAAAAAATCTTTTGGCAGTATTTTTATTTCATAGTGTCGTGTCATCTCCCAATATTGTTTCTTGTTTTTAGAAAAATAAATTTTTTTATAGATAACTAATAGATGCTAGCTTCCTAAATAAGCTCTTAGTTTTCTTAGCTCTCAGTTTTCTTTCATGATTTTATGAATCAGAGTTCAAAATACTATTAACAAGGAGACTCTAGAGTACTATAAAACACATTTTGAAAATGTATAGACTTTCAGTATAGTCTTATACTGTTTTTATAGATTGCACTTTTAGGATTTGATGCCCAAAGAATTTTTTTCTCCCATTCTGTCCAAGATTTACCCACCTATCAATGTGCTGCCTTCATTATCACGGTTAATGAAGTCTGCTATTGGAGAAGGTATGACCAGAAAGGATCACGCTGATGTCTCTAACCAGCTGGTATGTATGCCTATGTACTGTGTTTGGAAGCTCTTTTTTCCTGGCTTAGCACCTCTTGTCTTTCTCTTTTATCACTTTTCCTCACCCTCATCCAAAAATTGTATGTGTGTGTCTCCTGAGTTTGTTGTAGAATTTTAGTAAAAGCTTGATTAGAGTATTGAATTCATTGTTGTTGTTGTTAAGTGCCGTCGAGTCATTAGAACTCAGTTATTATGCTTCTCATAATATGCTTCTCATAAGGATAAGTATTGATAATTAAGATTGACAATAATGCTTGAAACCCACATTTAATTCTATGTAAGAGTTTCTAAATACAAAAACAATAAAACTGTTACATATTTTATTAGCAGTTTTGTTAATAGGTATAATGTTGTCATAAAGGATACTTTAACGTATTTCTTAACATATACTTAACCAGAACACAGTTTTAAATATTCTTTGAAATCATCTATTTATATAGTCATGCTAGGTTATACACCAACCACAAATAAAAATATTTTTGACCATAAAGTAAAAATGAGAGATCTACTTGATATCACAAATACTGTTACTGATTGGATCCTCACAGTGGCTATTTCCTGTGGTTTAAATGCTCTATAAAATGTTAACATAGTGACATTAGTAAGGCAATGTGTTTTTTGGTACAGTGTTGGCAATGTCCATATTATATGCTGCAAGGCTCCCTTTGAGTTACGCTATAATTCTTTCTATGCTTACTCTGCATATGAAATTTATTGATATGGACTATATTTATAAATAATAGTGAAATTTCTCCTGTGGTGTCTTAGGATAATAGCCATCACCATACACGTACATACCTAGAGACTGTTGTTGACATTGATAAAGTCATGCCTCTGTTCTCGTGTAAACCTTGTCTCTTTTCAGTATGCCTGCTATGCTATTGGGAAAGATGTACAAGCCATGAAAGCCGTAGTTGGAGAAGAAGCCCTTACCTCAGATGATCTTCTTTACTTGGAATTTCTGCACAAGTTTGAGAAGAACTTTATTGCTCAGGGTGAGATGGCTATCTTTTTGCAAACATGAACAGCATTATATGTCATTCTTAAGATTGCTTTCCCAGTCTGAGGGAGTTTCTACTGGTCTGTACTCAGTTTTCTTTCTGGCTAGAGAAGTTCTTCCAGCCTCCTGAGTCTTATTTTTACTGGGTCCTTCTCCTCTGACTTAGAATTCTTAGGAAAATCTTTACCAGATTTCCAAGTTTTGTATATACTATATCAGTGTTTTCTTTCATTACCAAGCTTCTGGAAAGGAGCCTTCTGCTCCGCTACCTCCAGCGACTTCGCTTTGCCACTTCTCCATTATCATAAAGACTCTATCTGAACTGACCTCTGGCTTTGGGGGTTTGGGACATTTTTGTTCACCTTCTGTTTTCTTCTCCTTTTCTGCTGTCTTGTATCCTTGTCCCTTTATTAATTATTAATGATCTAAAGGCTCAGTCACCTGTTCTTTATGTGCTTTTCCCTGTGCTGTTGACAATACGTTTCTGTGTCTGGCCCGTGTCTTCTTTCTAAAGCTCTAATCCCACATTTCCAAGTGCCTTCAGGTTTATGTTTACTATTCAGGCCACCATCCCCTCAGGCACAACATGTTCAGTTTTTCAAACTGACTTCCTGTTTGGCCGTTGTCTTTTCAATTTCCGTCTACTGCTGCCATAATCATTGCTCTGAGTAACCAAACTTAGTAATTGGACAGTATTCTTAGCCTTCATCTATCTATTCCCCAGTACCAGTTGCTTGCTAATTTGTATTGTCTTTTAAAAATACCCTGTTGTGTTTTCATACATATTACAAAACTGAAGCCCAGTGTTTCTCCAACTTAAATATGCTTCTGAGTAACTGGGGATTTTGTTAAAATGCAGATTGTAATTGAGTAAATCTAGATGAGGACAGAGATTCTGGATTTCTGTAGGTTCCCAGTAATTCCAAAGCTGCTAGTCTCTGGCCACTCTTTGAGTGGGATTACACTCTGAGGCTAAGGTCATAGTCCCAGCCTGTGTGCCACCATCCTTAGACTTTAGTACCACCCTTTCACTTTACTGCCTATATGCCATTGCCAGATTAAATTCATCACTAATTGTATTAATTATCCCTTTGCTGAAAAAAGTCTCCAATGGGCTATTTTGTTTTACTTTAATTACATATTGTATGTAAATTTTTCACGCTTTTTCTTTATCCTGCTTTTCTCACCTAAGAAATCATAGTGGCTAATATTGTGGGTTCTTTTCTCACCAGAAGAACTTTGTTTTATATTTTTAAATTTTAGTTTAATAGAAAAGCACACAAATCATAAGTATACAGCTTGATGCATTCCTCCAACATAAACAGACCTGCTGTAACCACCACTGAGGTCAAGAATGCGTATTCCTAGTGTTGTTGTTGTTAAGTACCGTGGAGTCTATTCTGGCTCACAGTGACCCTGCACAGGGTTTCTGAGGCTGTAAATCTTTCCAGGAGCAGAAAACTTCATCTTTCTCCCATGGAATAGCTGGTAGTTTCAAACTGCCGACCTTAAGGTTAGCAGCATGATTCGTAACCACTATGCTACCAGTGTAGCAAAACCCATATAGCTGATGCTGCCAAAAGAAAAGAATGTCCACACCTTTATCTCTGTGGTTCTGCCAGGTGTCTGTGGCCGCTCCGATCCTTTCCCCACGTGGTCTCACCCAAGATGGCGGCTCCTGGAGCAGCCGAGCGTCCCAGACTAGAAAGTAATAGATTTCTTGCTTCTGCCACAAATTCCCCTAGCTGTGAGCCTTCCAACCTTCTAAGTATTCCTTTATATGTGGTTCAGAGTTCTGGGACCATCCCCTGAACCTGCTTGGTCGGGTATTCTGTATTGTTGTTCGTGGAGCTCTCTGCTATACGTCCACCCGATCCGCCATCTTGTTTGTTCCTGACTGGTCCCTCTTGACAGTATGTCTGAAGTATGACAGACGAAGTTTGGCCTTCCTGGCCTCCAGGGTCAGAACTGACTTGAAGGCACTTAACAGCAAACCAGGAGAGATATCAAATTACTTTAGGTAAAGTTGAATTTCAGATGGCTCACTTATAAGCAATTTAGATGGCTCACTTATAAGATTTATTTGGGAGAATGAGACTCATTCTGCTGTTAACAGTTAATAGCTTTTTGCTGCTAACTGATGGTCCATGAAGTGGATTGTACTCATGGTAATAACAGGAGGTATATATTTGTTCAGTGTGGCACTGATGATTTGCTCTGTGAACCTTCACTCAATTCACAACAAAAAGTTTAATAATAATAACTTTTGAAAACAGTTGACCTGTGTATGCATCCCAGGTGTTCTTCAGCATTGAAGCTTCCTAGGCATCTGTGCTGGTCTCCCTCCAATTCAACCTTTTCTCCTCGGTGTGAACCCTCTGTTCCAGGGAGCTGCTTTTCTCCGTGATCTCTAGACAAACGCTGGGTGTGGGCCCCAAGACTTGGCTTACATATAGTTCTCATTGCTCAAGATATTTAAACCCTACTCAGTATTCCCAGCTCAAGGCCTGCCTTCCCTAGCCAGTGTGTGTCTACATTGTCACACTGCTGATACTGCCTGCACCCTTCATTTCCACATTCGATCACGTCCAATCTTGGGAGACTACTTTTTGGTCTCTCTTTCCTAATATTTTGTACACAGAGTGCTAGGCATCTGACAGACACTAAATTGCTGCTAAGTGCCTTTGAGTGGGTTCCAACTCCCAGTGTCGTTGTGTAGCTTTCTGAAGCTGTCAATCTTTACGGGAACAGAAAGCCTTATCTTTCTCCCAGACACTGAACAGCACTTGTAAAATGGAAATCAGTTGTCTATATTTATTCAATCTCTATTTTTCTTTTTTAAGGTCCTTATGAAAATCGTACTGTGTATGAGACTTTGGACATTGGCTGGCAACTTCTCCGAATCTTCCCCAAAGAAATGTTGAAGAGAATCCCTCAGAGCACTCTAAGCGAGTTCTACCCTCGAGACTCTGCAAAGCATTAGCTGCTACTTCACTGCTGGCTCTGTACTCTTGTGAAATACTGGTTCTATTTTCTTTATTCCTTTTGGACTCCCTTATCCCCACCTTTGTGTTGGAGTTTACTGTGTTACCCCTGTAATTAAAAACAAAGAGTAAGTAACATATTGTGCCAGTGTTCCAATGTTTTAAACTGATAACAGGATTTAAAATATCCCTTATTCAGAAAACCTGGATCTTCAGTGCTTTGTTTAAAATAGCTGCAAAGATGGAGGTGAAAATTTTCTTATTGTTGTAGTATTTGTACATAGTGATGTAGTTAGTTGCCTAATAATGTCATTATTTGGGGATCCTTAGCCTGATGACTCAGCCCACTCAAGAGTATCATCATCTGAAGTTACAGTTAGAGCCAGATCAGGTCAGAAAGGATCCCCCTTTACAAAGAGCAGGGCTCTCTCCTGAGCATTTTGCTTTTGGTGGGGTGCCTCTGGGTGTGTGCTGCTGCTCTAAGCAGATGGCTCTTCCTGTCCACCAGCTCCTTCCTTCTTAATGAGTAGATGAGCGAAGGAAGTTCATTTTCCTTTTTCATTTTAATATGTGTTGTATTGGGACACTTGTGTCTTAAAGTTGTCCCTCAGTGACACGGAATCATGCAACCTTTGCACAACTGGCTTGTCTGGTAGTAGGTAGTGAGCTGTCTCCTCTTGATGAGACTGGCTGGGTTTCCTTGCAGAGGAATCATATACTTAAAATAACTCACAGAACTCTTGCTTGGAAGTTGAGGGAGAATGAGAAGAAAGCCAAATCCAGTCCCTTTCCACATTTTGACTTTATTAAGAGTGGTTTACATTTCTAAACTGTTTAGTGAAGCAGAAGGCAGAGTGGTGAGGAGAGAAGTGTGACTGCTCATATGTTTTATGGATATTTTAAACTCTGTTAGAAACAGCCTCTGGAAATGTCCCCTATTTGTCCTGCTTTCTGACCTGTCTTTGCCTTTTCATGGTAATTTTGTGGCACAAGTAATAGCAATTAAAAGCTTTAGAAGTACAGTTCTTGCTCCTTCCTCATGTTAGCCCTGAAGCCCTCTTCTACGCAGCTCTGCCATGTCTACTGTTTGGTCTCTTTGTGTTCTCTGTTACTTGGGTGCAATAGCAACTTCTCTACTTTGTGCATTCCATCTTTCAAGTTGTGTAAGTTCTTTTTTTCTTTGAGAGGGTGGGGGGAGTCAGCATGATAATATTTTAATGTAGAAAATGTGACATCTAAATATGAAATGAAAATAAATGTTAAATTAAATGGAAGTTACCTAAAGTGGTTCTTGTATCTTCTAATCAGAAAAACAATAGCATCAAGCAAATGTATATATACTACATAATAATATATTTCATTAGCTCACAGTTTTGAACATCTTAGCCTGCCTGGTGACCCAGATGTGTTGTAGAGTCGTTGCCCACGTTTTATACCCTGTTCTCTTTCAGGCTTCCATTGCAACTCTTTTTGCCAATAGCTCTTAAAACATAGTGTCATTTGATCTAGAGTTACTATAGGTATTCCATAACTTTCTGTATTCACACACTTTCTGGGACCTATTCTTGCCATTATTGAAAAGATAAGCAATGAAATACCTTTCAGAAAAGTGGTTTAAAGCAAGCCAATGTTTGTTAAGTGCCATCGAGTTGGTTCTGACCCCTAGCAACCCTGTATAGGGTTTCCGAGGAGCCGCTGGTGAGCTTGAACTGCTGACCTTGGGGTTCAAACCAACTTTCCAGTCCAGTGCATTAACCCATAGCACCACTCCAGGACTCCAATACTTGTTTCAAATAATATCTTGAAGAGATTGTCAAGTATATAAAATAAGTAGCTGATTAAAGTACATGAGTGGGGTTAGGGAGGCCTCCTGTTTCTCCTCTTCTCTCCAAGGCTGCTTTGAGGTGAAAAGGCCCAATCATAGCAAGAAGTAAGCAGACAAAGTTCTAATTCTGCTTCTGCTACTAACTACATGACCTTGCTTACTCATTTTAAAAAAATTGATCTGTTTATTTATGTGCTTTTTAAGGTTATTATGAGGACTGAGTTTATGTGTCTTTAAAAAAAAAAAAAAGCAATTCCTGGACCATAGTAGATATTCATTGTTGTTGTTATGTGCCGTGGAGTCAATTCCAATTCTTAGTGACCCTGTACAGGGTTTCCGAGGCTGTAAATCTTTACAGGAATAGAAAGCCTCATCTTTCTCCCGTGGAACAGCTGGTAGTTTCAAACTGCTGACCCTGAGGTTCACAGCCCGATTTGTAACCACTATGTTACCAGAGCTCCTTAGATATTCATAGTGAGCTGTGTTTACTCACTGGGAGCCCTGAGAGTGCCATCAGTAAGCACTTGGCTGTTAACCTAAAGGTCAGCGGTTCTAACCCTCCAGCTGTTCCATGGGAGAAAGATGTGATAGTCTGTGTTCATAAAGATTACAGCCTTAGGGTCATTCTGCTCTGTCACTATGAGTTTGGTGTGGTTTTCTTAACAAAGCTTTACTAAGGGAGATTAGACTTTTATTCTCTTACGCAATACTACAGTCAGTTGTTTAACTAGCACTTGTTTGCATTGCTAGCCTTTCAGACTTGCTACTTATTTTTTAATGAAAACATTTTTTAGTGAGCCTATTTTGCCCTGGTTGGAATGTGGTGGCTCTGTAGGATAAGCACTGGGCTGCTAACTGCAAGGTCAATGGTTCAAATCCACCAGCTGCTCCTGGAAACCCGATATTATAGTCACTATGAGTCAGAACCTATTTGACAACAACAACCTAAACCTGGTTATTAACTCTTCAGCACAGAGCCTCCATGATCACATTTGTAAAAAACAGAAAATTCATTTAACTCAAAAGTAAAAGTGTTTGTTGTTTGAGAAGAGAAAAGGTATCTTGAAAAGTCTAGATAAGTGACTCATTAAACATTTATTGCCTTCAGTTTACTGTTACTTCAGTTTGTGAGATTTCATGTAAGTGAAAAAATGTTTTCAGACTAAGGTAGTAAATATCTCACCAAGATGTTTTATTTTCAGCAAGTGTGGGTAGTGCAAGATGTTTAAGGCCAAGGCAGCATTGTCTGATTAGTTGAAATGTTTTGTTATTACTTTATGTGAAAGTTAGCCGAATCCAGTATTAGGTACCAAAAGAAAATAGTTGGCCGAACTAAAATTTTAAAATACCATTTAGAAACTACCACAAGAAAAATTAGGTAAGGCACTTCTCAAGGGAAGATACCTTATTGATAAAAATTAGATATAAAGAAATGGGTTTTAAAGAATTAAATGGCCGTATTTCCTACTCTGGTACCAACTGTAGTTTTAGTATTGCAAGCTGTTTTCTCTAATTTGGGCTTAAACCTGCCCAGCATTCAAGCAAACAGTGATACCAAAAGTTGCCCACCACATCCATATATGATCCCTACAACAGCAACAGTGAACAGATGACTGATCTTCAGAAACAAAATCTTTTCCAGTCACTGACTGATGAGCCACAGGAGCTTTACAACCTCAGCACAAGTGGCAAAACCTGCCCGGAAAACTTGGTAAATAAGTTCTGTCACTTGGGCCACCTAGGAATGGTGGACTGCTCCCACAGTTCCTAGTTACAGGAAAACATCTAACTGTAGCCCATCCTGAAGCTGAACGCCACAGATAAGATCTGGAGTTGGCCTGTGTGGTTTGTAGGTACCTGATGTTCCTTTCCTAGTTTAGAATAAAGAACAGCCATTTATTGTAGTTAGCAATTATAAGTCACTCCCATAAGAAAGATCACTTGTTTTCAAAGGATTTTATAAATTTAATGAACTTGTAGCATTTTCTACTGTATACCCACGTAGCTCCCTATAAACAGACTTTTTTAAATGGTCACACAGGGATCGCCTGCTGGGTTGAGCTAGCTCAGTCCTCTTTCCATGGTACCATGTCAACATTCAAAGATCACTCCATCAATTGTAACGGACCTCACAAATCCTGAGCACTCTAAAGCCAGGATAGTATTTACAGTCCTGGTTTCTTAGGCGACAATGGTGGTATGAATAACTAAAAGGTTCTGGTGGGCTTGGACAGGACTGGTCAAGCACTTCACCAGACCACACAACAACCTCAAAACATTTCACTTTTCTAAGCAGTTAGACTCTTCATTGCCACAAGAGGGCAACCCCTCCTGAACACTCTCTAGCTGGCTGACAATTTCGGATGCAGAAATAAGAAACATCAATTGCTGTGGTAAGGAAATCAGTGGTTCACTCAGTCAAATGGTGCATTTTTGAAGCTATGCATTAGCCTAGAAGCTAAAAGGAAACATGCTCTACTAAGACTAAAGCCTGAAGTAGAGTCCTGGTTTGTGGAATCAGGAGGTCGAGTTAGAGATCATAGAGAAATTCCAGTCCAGTGCTCTCATGAATCCTCAAGATCCAGCTCTGGTGACTGTGGTGCTGCCCTAGGAAATACCCCAGATGGACACTTCTGATGGCTCAAGTGCTCAAGTGTTCTTTCTTAACTAGGGTAAAGCTTACCAAGAACTTCACATAGTGGTGCCCTCAACTGAAGCTCTTCCACCACTTTGCAGATAGTTGCCACATACCAGTCTTCTTCAAGATAAATGTTGGGAGTTACATAGCTGTCCCTCATTGTATGACTAACAGAACTATTCACCTATTCAGTAACTGAACAGGACTCAAGACTCAGAACTCTTATAGGATAGAAATCTTTGTATTTCTGTTGTTTTGATTGCTCTTCTAATAATGTTAACTTTATACTTTCTATAGAAGAAGAGTTTCTACTCCACAACTTAAGAGGTCAGCCCATGGGAATCAAGACTGCTCCCAAGCTGGTACTTGGAACTGGCGCCATGGAAGCCTTGAATATGGCTTTTGGGATCAGCCTCTGGTCCATGTCCAGGTTAATGGACTCCTTTCTAGGTTCTGTTCTCTGCTTCTACATTTCCCCAGGATCTGCTATTCAGTAGCACTCAGGTGAAACCCTACCACCAGGGAAGTTTTATTGTTTTACTTTTGTGATCTCCATACATATTCACTGTGGAAGGCTTGAACAGTACAGATAATTACAAAAAACAAGAATCCCATAATCTATTAACATATTAACATAAAGAATCTCTAAGTAATTACAGCTTTGGTAACTATGGGTTTGGCCATTTTAAACCAAAGCCCACAGCAATTAAAGCTTCTCCACAGACTATTTGAATTCAGACATATATATTATCAAGAGGAATCAGCCCATAGAGAAGGATCTGTTTGGTAAAGTGGAGGGTTGGAGAAAAGAGGAGGATTTCCAATGAGATGGGTTGGCACAGTGACACCAGCAGTGGGCTCAAGCATAGCAACGATTGTGAGGTTGGCGCAGAACAGGGCACTGTTTCATTCTGTTGTGCATAGGGTTGCTATGAGTACCAAATCAATGGCACCTAACAACAACAACTCCACAGACCAGGTGAATAAGATTTTGAGAGTCATGTCAAAAAGAGATGTGTTTCAGCTATAAACTCTCAGGACGTGCACTTACAAAATAGTAGGGGTGGGTAGGAGTTAGGGTTAGGACTACAGCTAGGTCCATACAAGGCTTAGAAGTCCTGGTGTGGCACCATAGGCTAAGCACTTGGGCTCAAGATTGGTTTGAACTGCAGGTTGAGGGTTCAAATTCACCATCCACTCCTCGGAAACTACACGGTCGCTGTGAGTTGGAACCAACTCCACAAGACTTAACAAGATAATGCCTAGGACTTCATTTAGTGTTAGGGTTATGGTTAGGACTAAGGGTAGGGATTGGGCTAGGGCTAAGAGTAAGGCTTTATCTAGTTTTAGAGTTACAGTTACATTTTTTTTTCTTGAAATCTGCTTGATTCCGGCTGCATTTGGAAGTTCTATAATTGCCTTTCTCTCGTTTTACTCTGTGAATTTTTTGTTATTGCAAACTGGTATATCTACTCTGTTTTCACTCTTGTAGGTCTGTTTTACTTTGAATATTTCTATATCTCGGTTGAGTCTTGGTGATATTGTCAGATATGTTAGTCTCAGGTTGTTGTTTGCTTGTTGGTTATCTGTCCAAGAATTCTCTTTTAGTATTTTTTGTAAGGTTTGTCTGGTTTTTGCAGATTCTTTTAATTTTTGTTTATCTGGAAATGTACTCATCTTACCTTCATATTTGATGGACAGTTTGGGTGTGTTTATGAATCTTGTTGGGCAATTTCTTTTCTTTCATAGTTTTATATATGTTCATTCCATTGTCTTTTTGCCTGCATGGTTTCTGCTGAGAAATCAGAGCTCAATCTTATTGGTGATCCTTTGTATTTAACTTCATTTTTCCAGAACTACTCTCAGGATTCTTTCCTTACTTTGATTTTGAAAAGTTTGATTATAATGTTTCTTAGTGATTTTCTTTTGGAGTTTGACCTGTTTGGGGTTCATTTAACTTTTCGAATGCCTGTATTCTCATCTTTCATGTTTTCTTCCAGCAACTCTTGGACAATTTTCTGTAAGTTTGTTCATTTTGCCTTCTCCTGTTCTGGAATTCCAATCACACATAAGTTATTCCTCTGATAGTGTCCCACATAAGTCTTAGGCTTTCTTTGGATTTTTTTATTCTTTTTTGCTGATTGTTTCTCTCAAAGATCGGTATTGAGAGATTTGTTTTCAAGCTCACTAATTCAGTCTTCAATTGATTCAATTCTACTTCTTTGCCCTTTCAGTGTACTGTTTCTGAAGTCTTAGTATTAATCTTCTGACTTTCTAAATGCTACTTTGTATGGTTTCCAGTTTTTCAGTTATTTTCTCAGTTCATTCTTGTGTTTTCCTGAATTCTTCTAAAGTTTTTTTTTTTGTGTGTGTGTGTGTTCTCATTGTTTTCATTGATCTCTCTCAAGAAGTTGAATATAAAAAAAGAAGTTGAAGATTCCCAAATAGTATTATTTTAAATAACTTCTCAAGTTGTTTTGATACGTTTTCTGGTATTCCATATTCTGGCTGTATTTTGGTCACTTGTTTGAGGCACTCTGTCTTATTTTTTTGTGTAAGCTGAAATTGTTTTCTCAGAGACATTGTAGTGTGATGGTATTCATATTTAACTGAAGATTGTATGTTGGTGTGTTCTCAGGCACTCACCACCTGACTCCTGGTGGATGTAGTAGAGACTGGAAGTCTGAACACAGTTTTCTGTTCACTTTGTAGCATAGTTCAGGACAGTTTCACTAGCCTCCAAAGCAGAGGTGCTGACTGGAGCCCAACCCCAGGCAGAGCAGAGGCTGTGCATGAAGGAGTATTCTGGCTGCTGAGTTGGCTAGGGTGGGGATTGGCTATGCCCGAAGCTACCAGGAAGGCATGGGAATAAGGGAAAACCACACTCCCTTGCTGCCCACCTTCAGCCTAGTTCTGTGCCCTTAGGCCATGTCTCAACAGCCACACACAAAAACTCAAAATGGTCACACCACTCCCCACCAGCACAGAGTCCTCCTGTTTTCTTCTGTCTCACTGTTCTTGTTCAGCTCTTTTCAAGTTGGTACTCATTCCACCTCTTCTCCCATCTTCTGAAGCTCAGAGTTCTAGGATCGCCATCTATATCTATTTCACTAGATCTGCCATTCCTTTGCAGAGGGCTACTCCGCATCTTGCCTTGGAAGTAAGCTTGGCAGAAGTATTTCTTAAAAGCCCCCTTTCTTCACATCAGTCCAGGGCTTCTATTTTTGCTGCTCTGCTTGAACAGAGGCTCAGGGGGGTTAAGGAAACCATTCTCACTCATATTTTTTTCTTTCCTTCCCGTTTCCCCCCAAGGTCATCAGTTCAAACCCACCAGCTGCTCCTCAGAAACACTATACAGGGTCACTATGAGTCAGAACCAATTCGATAGCACTTCACAACACTCTATCTTAAGACCCTGGAAGTAGCACAGGGGGCTGCCTCTGGGAGGGACACAAGGCCCCCCACTTGAAGGCAGGGGTTAGGATACAGGTTAGGAAGATTGATGTGCCCATTAAAACAGATGGCAGAAAAGCATGCTTCAATAATCTTGAAAAGAGGCAGCTAACCATGCATTTTGCCAAAGATTCTGAGAAAGATACAGAAGTGTAGGTTTGCAAGACTGCATTTTAAGCCAATAAGGGCTGACTTAAAGGAATTCAATGAAAGATGCAGTCTGCATAGCATGACTTGTAGGAGAATCTGCTGTAATAGATGATGACCAGAAGAGATGAATGGGTCCTTGATCATTGAAGGTGAAGCAGAAAGTTTTGTTTATTGTATTTTCACTTGCTTACTAAGAATGACATGATTTACATACCACACAGTTCTCCCTTTTAAAGGCTACCGTTCAGTGGTTTTAGTATAGTCATGGATAGTTTGCAACCATCACCACAATCCATTTAAGAAGGCATCATCACCCAAAAAAGGAAAACTCATCAGCATTAGCAGTTACTCCCCATTTCCCTCCGCCTCCAATAGTCCTTCTTCTTGTTGAATGCTTTCAAGTCCACTCCGACTCAGAGCGACCTATACAGATAGGGTTCCTGAGGAGCAGCTGGTGAGTTTGAACCAGCAACCTTGCAATTCAAACCAGCTTTTGATCCAATGTGCCCAACCCTAGGCAACAGCTAATCTACTTTCTCTCTATGAATTTGCCTAATATAAACATTTCACACAAATAGAATCATATAATATATGGCCCCTTGTGTCTGCTTCTTTCACTTCACAATATAGCTTATATCAAAACATCTTTTCATTACCAAATAATATCCCATCATATGAATATACCACATTTTATTTAACTCTTCATCATTTGATAGACACTTGGATTGTTTCTAACCTTTGGATCTTATGAATAATACTACTGTGAATGTTCCTCTACAAGGGGGCTTCAAAAAGTTCATGGAAAAATTACATTATCTCTTAATTCCATTTTTCTACCAACATTTTGAAGCTGCCTCCTAGTTTTTATGTGGGTATGTTTTTCTTTTTCTTGGATACATACCTAGGAATAGAACTTCTAGATCATATGGAGTCCTGATGTGCCACTGTAGGATAAGCACTGAACCACAAGTTCAGTTTGAACTACAAGGTCAGCAGTTCAAATTCACCAACTGCTCCTCAGAAACTCTATACAGGGTCATCAAGAGTCATTAAGAGTCATTATAGGAAACCCTATACTAGACAGCATACTCATGAAAGCTTGTAAGCTAGCCACTTTGTCCCTTTATAGCCTCGCCCCTCATTTTTTGATAGCCAATGTTTTGATTGCCTGTCCCTATTAACCCAGTGCACTGAGGAAACACGCCTGTTTTTTTTGATATGAAGAATCCTTCCATTCTGGTTAGAATTTTGAGAAACTGCATCCAAAAGCAAAGGTCCAGTTCATCAAACTGTAGCAGTTTATACTTGCTAACAGTATCAAGTATCATTATCTTCATCTGGCCAAGTTCTGGTCAGCTAGCCATCCAAGCCAGATAAGTATTCAAGAAGCTCAACGAACCCCAAGATGGATAGACCCTAAGAGACAATCACCAAGACATATAATAATCAAGCTCTCCAAAATCAAAGATAAAGACAGCATCTTGAAAGCAGCTAGAGAAAAGAGAAATAT
>NW_006408553.1:2210969-2236470 GCF_000296735.1 Chrysochloris asiatica | reverse complement strand
CCCTGTAAACTTTCACTCAATCCACAATAAAAACCTTAAATTAAAAAAAAAAAAAAGGTAACATGCCAAAGTGAACCAAGTGACTGCAGAATTCCTAACCCTTTAAGCCATTTGTATTTCTCTCAGAAATCTAAGGTCTGCATTTTGCAAATGAGTTTCTTTATGTCAAGGCCCCCAAGTGAAGAATTTTCAGATCACTCCTGGGAGTTGAGAGACAGGGAGTCTAGGGCTAGAGTTCCATACTGTTCCTCTTGGAAATCAGTGAGACTTTTTTCTTACCATTTGCCACGGTAGTGGTGGGCTTTTTCCTGGCCTTTGTAAATCAAGTTCCAGAAGGTGCCACTCTAGGACTCTAAACCAGCAATGGAGCTTTCCCACTATGAATAAACCTCTTCACACAAGGCAAGCTCACTTACATCTCCACTCCTAAAATTTTCTATAGGTGGTAAACTTCCTTTCTACAACAGGAGAAACTACATACCTTAAGAAGCCATTGTTCTTTCCATATGGCCATGGGCGGAGGCCTTTGTCTTCCCAGCTTGGCGAACCTAGGTTACTTTCTGAGAAGATCAGCCCAGGTGCTTTTCCTTCAGCTCTGCCTACTTAGCCCTGTTCCTCCTGACTTTAATTTTCAGGGACAATTGCTATTGACATATACGAGAGGGACTTCAAAAAGTTCTTGGGAAAAAAATCCATTGAACCCCAAAGTACCTATAGACAGGAAGTGATGTCACTCTAAATTCAAATCACTAGAGCTCCTTGGGAAGGCACTTAGTTCTGTGCTGCTGCCTCATAAGAACAAGAAATAAGGACTAGGTCTATATTTCCACACCAGCTCCTGACCCTCCCTAACCCTACTATATTGTTGTTCTCCACAACCATTCTAAGATACAACAAGGTTAACATTGTAGCCTTTTTACCTGGGAATTAGGGAAGTTGACTAACTGGCCCAGATTTGGCAGAGGTAGAACAGGGATCAGAACATATGGATCCTGGCATCTAGTCAAGTGCTTTCCTACTGTTCTAGATCTCTGCTGTGGGCAAAAGTCTTGAGACCTCGTCAATCTATTGCTGTTAAGTGCTGTCAAGCCTGTTCCTATCCTTGTATGGGACTTCCAAGGAGCAGCTGGTGAGTTTGAACTGCCAACCTTGTGATTCGAAGTCCCATGTTGATCCTACAGCGCCACACCAGGAGTCCTCAGCACACCAGAGGAAACTCACCCATCTGGAGAACAAAGCCAAGATGAAAGCTATGTTCCACCACTAAGCTAAGGCAACTAGAGCCAGTTATTTACCATCTCTGATCCTATTTATCAGTTAAATGTGACACTGGTTGTTAGTTGCTGTCCATCCAAAAAGAAACAAACCCACTGTGATTCCAACTCATAGTGTCTATATACAAGGGAATTTCAAAAAGTGCGTGGAAGATTTTCAGTATCTTTTCACTGCAATTTCCATGAACTTTTGAAACTCCCTCACAGGGCAGAATAGAACTGCCCCATAGAGTTTTCAAGGCTGTCATTTTTACCGATGGAGTGCTGGTGGTACAGAATAAACATTGGACTGCTAACAAGGCTGGCAGTTCAGACCTACCAGCCACCCCACAGGGAAAAGGTGAGGCTTTCTGCTCTCTTAAAGATTTATAGCCTCGGGTTGCATGACTGGAGACTAATTTGACTGCACCTAACAACATCGTCTTTTTTTTTTTTTTTTTTTTTACTTTTTGTGAATTGATTGAAGGTTTACAGAATAAATCATCATTCCCACATTCAACAAATTACACACTTTGTGTCATTACAATGATTGCAATCCACTCCCTGGACCATCAGTTAACAGATTTTACCTCTATTCACTTTATTTCTTCTCCCTCCTCACTCATCCCCAACCCATCCTGTAACCAACATAGAATGTTTCATTTAGAGAAAAATTTTTCTTAACACTTGACACAGTAGTCTTGTACAACATTTATCTTTTTAGTCATTGACTCATTTCATGCAGTATAATGTCCTCCAGGTTCATCCATGATGTAAGGTGTTTCCCAGATTCATCTTTATTATTTTTCAGTGTTGCATAATATTCCATTGTGTCTAACAACAATTTTTACAGAAGCAGATTGCCACATTCTTCTCCCAAGAAGCAGCTGAGTGCTAAACCACTGCACTGCCAGGGCTCCTGTTGGTTCCGTACCGAAAATCTACTGCCACTGAATCCATTTCCACTCATAGTGACCCTGGATAGCATTTCCGAGGTTATAAATCTTAACGGGAGCAGACAGCCTCATCTTTTTCCCATGGAGTGGCTGGTGGATGTGAGCTCCCACCTTTGGCAGTTAGCAGTCCTGTGTTTATCCTACAGTGCCACCAGAGTGCTTTACCTACTCTAAATTGTTGAAGATTAGGTGACAACACTACAAAAGACCTACTTGGATGTACGAGTTTAAGTCCTGGCTTTGCTTCTCTTACTGATAGTCCTACAGATAATTTCATCTCTGGGCTTCAATTTCTGAGTGTAATAGTATGCCTCTTGAAAAACAAGAACTTACTTTCTTGATGATGAAACTGATTCACAGCTTTTGAGAAATTCAGTGCCTGCACCCTTGTAGTCAGTTAACCTTAGTTTTCCTCATTTATAAAACAATCTGAGCAGGGATCATCCCTGTCTCATTGAGTGGTTATAAAAATCAAAAGTGTATGAGAATCATTTTATAAAACACAATCTTAAAATGAGCTAGGAATAATAAGACTCTGTGTTCTTATCAGAATTTGTGATCTAAGTTGCCTGCGAAAGCTATCATTTTATTGTCTTATATGAATAGTAAGATACTTTTCTTTTTATAGATGTGCTGAAGTAAAAGTAGCTCCCCAATTTATGATGGGGTTCACTTCCAGAAATTTTGATGTAAGTGAATTTCTGTCATAAGCCTAGTACTTGTTGGTTTGGGGCTTTGGCGGGGGGGTGGGGGGAGGTATTATTATTGCCTTTTATTGTTTGTTGTTGTTGCTATTAGGTACCACCTAGTTGATTCCAACTTATAATGACACAACAGAATGAAACACAAGCGGTCCTGCACCATCCTCACAATTGTTGGTATGTTTGAGCCCATTGTTGCTGCCACTGTGTCAATCCATCTTGTTGGAGATCTTCTTTTTTCACTGACTTTTCACTTTTCTAATAATGATGTCCTTCTCCATGAACTGATCCCTCCTGATAATATGTCCAAAGTATGAGAGATGACGTATCACCATTCTGCCTTCTCAAGAACATTCTGGCTGTACTTCTAACAAGACCGATCAGTTTGTTTTTCTGGCAATCCATGGTATTTTCAGTATTCTTCTCCAACACCATACTTCAGATGCATTGATTCTTCTACGATCTTCCTTATTCATTGCCCAACTTTCACATGCTTATGAGGTCTTTGAAAATACCATGGCTTGTATCAGATGCACCTTAGTCCTCAAACTGGCACCTTTGTTCTTTAGCACTTTAAAGTGGTATTTTGTAATAGATTTCCCTAGTGCAATACATAATGTGATTTCTTGACTGCTGCTTCCATGAGTGCTGATTGTAGATCCAAGAAAATGATGTCATAAATTTCAGTCTTTCCTCTATTTATCATGATGTTATTTGTTGGTCCAGTTGTGACAGTTGTCATTTTCTTTACATTGAGGTGCAATTCATACTGAGGGCTTGTAGTCTTTGATCTTCATCAGTCAGTTTTTTAAGTCCTCTTCACTTTCAGCAAGCAAGTTGTACCATCACAGGTTGTTAATGAGTCTTCTTCCAACCCTGATGCTTCATATAATCTAAATTCTTGGATTATTTGCACAGCATACAGATTGAATAAGTATGGTGAAAGGATACAACATTGACACCTTTCCTGATTTTAAACCTTTGAGTACCCCCTTTGTTCTGTTTGAACAACTGCCTCTTTGTCTATATACAGGTTCCTCATGAGCAAGCACAATTAGGTGTTCTGGAATACCTAATTTTATCTATAGTTTGCAGTGTTATCCATAGTTTGTTATGATTCACACAAGTAAACTTTTTTCTGGTATCCTGTACTTTTTCAGCCAAGATCCATCTGATGTCAGCAGTGATATCCCTTATACCAAGACCTCTTTAGAATCTGGATTTAATTTCTGGCATATTCTTTTCTATGTACTCCTGCAATCATTTTTTAATGAACGTCAGCAAAAATTTTACTTCCATTTGGTATTAATGATGTTGTGAAAAGATTTCCACATTCCATTGGATTATCTTCCTCTGAAATGGGCAGTTATGGATCTTTTCCAATCAGTTGGCCAGGTAGTTGTCTTCCAGTATTCTTATCATACATGAGTAAGTGCTTCCAGTGTTACATCAGTTGGTTAAAACATTTCATTTTGTATTCCAAATGCCTTCAGTGCGATTTGGACTTCTTTCTTCAGTATCGTTGGTTCTTGTTCAGTATGATACCTCTTAAAATGATTAAACATTAACCAATTTTAGATTGGTCATAGAATCCCTCAATATTATAATCTGTTCGATATTTTCTTCAAGTTTTTTTCAGCTCAAGAAATACTGAGTGTGTTTTTCCCTTTTGTTTTTTATATTTATTTGGTTTTGGTTTTATTGGCTTTCATTCTAGGGAGCTCATCATCTAGTACTATATTGGACAATATTTTGCTATGGTCAATAATTTTCTCTTTTTTAATTTTAGAGAATGTACAATTATTAAGATTAAATAAGAAGTCAGACTGTCCTATATTAAACATGTCATAACAACACAGACTCCATGGCACATAACCTCCCAACAACAGCAATAACACAGAAGATACTGCCATAGTAACCTGACCTTCATGGTTCAAAGGAAAATCATGTTCAAAGAAAAGATAATATAAACTTCTCTTTTCTAATGAGAAAATAAGTGTATATTGTTTCCCTTCCAGTACATGAAGAAAACATTTTCTTTTCTTCCTCCCTTCTTTCTTCTCTTTTCCTTCCTTTGCCTTCCTTGGTACCCAAGTTAGCACGTGTCTGGTGTGATGCTGTGGGATAATGCACTGGACTGCAAGGTCAGTTTGAACAGGGTCACTATGAGTCAGAACTGACAAGATGACACTAAACAACAACATTCTACCCAGTGAATAATTTTCCCTCCCCTCCTATTCCTGGTAACCATCATAGAAAGTTTATTATAGAATGAAAACCTTTCCTGACTTTTTACAGTAGTGGTCTCACATACTATCTGCCCCTTTGCAATTGACTCAGCATAATGTCCTCCAGACACTCCCATGTTATGTGGTGTTTTGAAGAATTCATTGTTATTCTTGCATAATATTTTATTGTATATATGTTCCAGAGTTAGTTTAACCGTTCCTATACTATGGGCAACTAGGCCATCTCTGTCTTTTTGCTTCTGTGAATAATGCTGTAATGAGCATGGGTATACATATATCTCTGTTTCTTACAGCTCTTCTTTCTTTAGGAAATATATTTATTCCAAGTAGAGAGATTGGTGATTGGTGAATCATACCATAATTCTATTTCCAACCTTCTGAGAAAGTGCCATACTGTTTTCCACAACTGTTACACCATTTTACAGTTCCACCGGTAGCGTAGGAGGGCCCGTATTCTCTACACTCTAAACAGCATTTGTTATTTTCTGTTTTTATGAGCTTTGCTATTAATGCTGGGATAAGATGGTATCTCATTGTTGTTTTGATTTGCATCTCTCTAATGGCGTGGTTCAAGCTCACCAGCCACTCCTCAGAAACCCTATACAGGGTCGCTATGAGTTGGAACCACCCCGATGGCACTTAACAACAACAACAATGGCTAGTAATTGTGAACATTTTTTCATATACTTGTTGGCCACCTGAATGTCTTCTTTGATGAAGTGTCTGTTCATGTCTTCTGCCCATTTTTAAATTGGATTATTTGTCTTCTTTTTACTGATATGCTGAAGTGTTCTGTAAATTTTAAACAGTGATCTCTTATCTGATATGTGATTGCCATTTTTTCCCCCAGTCTGTGGGTTCTTTTTTTATTCTTTTGGTGAAATCTTTTGATGCACCGAAGTGTCTAATTTTTAGGAGGTCCCATTCATCTATTTTGTCTTCTGCTATTTGTGTGTTTTCAGTTATGTCAAATAGTGTTTTGTGTCATGAATCAGAGCACCTATGTTTGTCTCTATTATAGTTCTAGGTTTTACATGTAGGTATTTAATCCATATTGAGTTTGTTTTTGTATATGATGTGAGATATGGGTTTTGTTTCATTCTTCTTCAAATGGATTTCTAGTTTTGCCAGCACTATTTGTTAAAGAGACCATTTCTTCCCTAGTTGATGTGTTTTAAGCCTTTGTCAAAGATCAATTAAGCATAGGTGGTTGAATTAACTTCTGGATTCTTAATTTTGTTCCATTGACCTTTTTGTCTTTTTAATTGTACTTATAGTACCAAGCTGTTTTGATTTTTATGACTGTGTAGTAGGTTTTGAGATCAAGAAGTGAGAGGCCTACTATTTTGCTGTTTTTTAGTAATGCTTTGCTTATCCAGGGTCTCTTTCCTTTCCATATGAAGTTGGTGATTAGTTTTTTCATATCTTTAAAGAATGTTGTTGGAACCTGCTTTGGGATTGCATTATATCTGTAGATTGCTTTGGGTAGAGATGACATTTTCACAATGTTAAATCTTTCTATCCACAAGTCTGGTATATCCCTCCATTCTTGTAGGTCTCTTTTGGGTTCTGGAAGTAGTGTATTAGAGTTTTCTTTGTACATGTCTTTTGTTCCCTTTTGGTTTCCTAACTCCAGGTCTTTGCACATTTCATTATAATATTTTCCTTTGTCTTCTGGAGTTACTCTTTGAAATTTACTGTTCAGATCCTTTACTTCATTGTTTCTTCCATTTGCTTTAGCTTCTCTACATTCAAGAGCAAGTTTTAGAGTCTCTTCTGATATCCTTTTTTGGACCTTTCTTTTGTCTTTTTAATGACCTTTTGCCTTCCTTATGTATGATGCTCTTGATGTCATCCCACAATTCTTCTGGTCTTTGGTCATTAGTGTCTAATACATCTAATCTTTTCTTGAGACGGCTTCTAAATTCATGTGGGATATAATAAAAGTCATATTGCGAATTTCATGGACTTGTTTTAATTCTCTTCAGCTTCAAGCTGAAATTACATATGAGCAGTTGATGGTCTGTTTCAGTCAGCCCCTAGTCCTATTCTAGCTAATGCTATTGAGCTTCTCCATTGATTCTTCCCACAGATGTAGTCAATTTGATTTCTGTGTATTCCATCTAGTGAGGTCCACATGTATAGCCAGTTGCCTTTTATGTTGTTGAAACAGATATTTGCAATCAATAAGTCATTAGTCTTTGCAAAATTCTATCATCCTTCACTAGCCTCATTGCTATCACTAAGGCCATATTTTCCAACTACTGATATTTCCTCTTTGTTTCCAATGTTTACATTCCAATCACCAGTAGCTAACCATGTATCTTGATTGCATGTTTGATCAATTTCAGACTGAAGAAGTTGGTTGTGATTGTTGTTGTTAAGTGCCATTTAGTCAGTTCAGACCCATAGTGACCTGTATAGAGTTTCTGAGGAGCAGCTAGTGAGCTTGAACAGCTAGTGTTGCAGTTCAAAGCGACTTTGCAATTCAGCGTATTAACCCACAATGCCACACCAGGACTCCGAAGAAGTTGGCTGCTAGAATTCTTCAATTTCATTATCACTTGCTTTTGTGGTTGATGTGTAGATTTGAATAATAGTGCTTTAACTTACCTTTCTTGTAGGCGTATGGATATTATCCTATCATGGACAGCATTATACTTCAAGATAGATCTTCATATGTTCTTTTTGATGATGAATACAATGCCATTCCTCTTCAATTTGACATCCCTGGCATAGAAAACCATATAATTATACGATTTTAAATAGCCAACACCAGTCCATTTCAGCTCACTAATGCCTAGGATATTGATCTTCATGTGTTCCATTTAATTTTTGTTGACTTCATACTTCATACAGTTCACATTCTGATCATTATATATGTTTCTTCTCATTTTGAGTTGTGCCCCATCATCAAATCAAGGTCCCAATGGCTTTGCTCCATCATGTGGATTAAGGTCAACTTTACTTTGAAAAGTAAAGTTCCCCAGTCCCTCTTCCCCAGTTGAATTTTGAGTGCCTTCCAACTTAAGGGGTTCATCACCCAACACTATTATATCAGACAAGGCTCTGCTACTTACTATTCCTAAGGTTTTAGGTTGCTAACCCTTCAGAAGTCATCCACCTCTCTCTCTTTGTAGTCTGTCTTAGTCTGGAAGCTCTGCTAAAAGCTGTCAACCATGGATGACCCTGCTGATATTTAAAATACAGGTGATAGCATACTTTTAGCATCACAGCAACACACAAGCAGCCCAGTATGAAAAACTTATAGATGAGTGATGGTTGTATTATTGTTGTTATTGTCAGGTGCCATCGAGTTGGAACCGACTCATAGCGACCCCATGCACAGCAGAACGAAACAATGTCTGATCATGGGCCAACCTCACTACTGCTGCCACACTTGAGTCTATCAATGATGCCACCTGGCCAATCCATCTCATTACGGGTCTTCCTCTTTTTCTCTGACCCTCCACCTTACCCAGCATGACATCCTTCTCCAATGATTGTTTCCTCTGGACAATATGTCCAAAGTATGAGAGAAGAAGCTTAGCCATCCTGGCCTCCAAGGAGCATTCTGGCTGCACTTCTTCCAAAACAGATCTATTGGTTCTTTTGGCCGTCCATGTTACTTTCAGTATTCTCTTCCAACACCACAACTCAAAGGCATCAATTCTTCTACGATCTTCCTTATTCACTGTCCAGCTTTCGCATCCATATGAGGCTATTGAAAACACAATGGCCTGGGTCAGGCTCACCTTAGTCCTCAAGCTGACATCTCTGTTCTTCAATACTTTAAAAAGTTCCTGTGCAGCAGATTTGCCCAGTGCAATATGTCGTCTGATCTCTTGACTGCTGCTTCTGTGAGTGTTGATAGTTGATCCAAGAAGAATGAAGTCCTTGACAACTTCAATCTTTTCTCCATTGATAAGAATGTTGTTTATTGGTCCAGTGGTGAGGATTTTTGTTTTCTTGACATTGAGATGTAATCCATATCGAAGACTGTGCTCTTTGATCTTCATAAGTAAATGTTTTAAGTCCTCTTCACTTTCAGCGATCAAGGTTGTATCATCTGCATATTGCAGGTTGTTAATGAGTCTTCCTCCAATCCTGATGCCACGTTTTTCTTCATAGAACCCAGCTTCTCGTATTATTTGCTCAGCATACAGGTTGAACAAGTATGGTGAAAGAATGCAACCCTGTCTCACTCCTTTCCCAATTTTAAAACATTCAGTGTTCCCATGTTCTGTTCGAACAACTGCTTCTTGGTCTAGGTACAGATTTCTTAGAAGTACAATTAAGTGTTCTGGAATACTCATACTTCTCAATGTTGTCCATAGCTTGTCATGATCCACACAATCGAAAGCCTTTGCGTAGTCAATAAAGCACAGGTAAACATCCTTCTGCTATTCTCTGCTTTCAGCCAAGATCCATCGGACATCAGCAATGATATCTCTCGTTCCACGGCCTCTTCTAAATCCAGCTTGAACCTCTGGAAGTTCTCTGTCAATGTATGATTGTAGCCGTTTCTGTATTACCTTTAGCAAAACTTTACTCGCTTGAAATATCAAAGAGATTGTCCGATGATTTCCTCATTCTGTTGGGTCACCTCTCTTTGGAATGGGCATAAACATTGATCTCTTCCAATCAGTCGGCCAGACAGTTGTCTTCCAAATTTCTTGGCAGGTTGTATTATTAGTATCTTTATAAATCCAATCCCTATTTGTCTCTGGGGTATAAAGACATTATATATTAACTTAGTTATGATAACATCAGCAAATTACATGCTGCAATATTATATAACTGGTTAATGCAGTGTGGTAACTTGAATTTGTCATCAGTTGGAGTCTCCCTGTACCTGGTCAAGGACATATAGGTAATATGTGATTAATCTTGTTTTAACACATAACTTGTTAGAGTAAGAAGGTCCATGACTAGAACCTTAAGTCTTGTCAAAGAAATGAGACCCATGTTCATAGTTGTGGGTTTCCTTAATGGAATGGCAAACTGCAGGGCTGCCAGAATTATATTCTTAAGCAAAAACGTTTGTATGAAGAGGGACTCAGAACCAGCAAAACAGAACCAGTGAGCCTATACTTGTCTTAGCTATCTAGTACTGCTATCACAGAAAGACCATGAGAGAATGGCTTCAACAAACAGGAATTTAATTTCTCTTAGTTTGGGAGACCAGAATTCCAAATTCAGGCTGCCAGCTCTAGAGGAAGACTTTCTTTCTCTGCCAACTCTGAGAAAAGGTGTTTGTCTCTGCTCGGCATCTGTGGGCTCAGTAGTCCTTGGAAATCTCCATGTGTCTTGGTATCAATCTTCCCCTGGGTCTAGGAGGTTCTTAGTGCAAGGATCCTGGGTCAAAAGGACATGCCCTCTCCTGGTTCTTCTTTCTTGGTGGTAGCCAGGTCTCTATCTCGCTACGCTCTCCTGTTTTCTCTTGTAAGATAAAAGGTGGTGCAGGCCACATGCCAGGAAAACTCCCCTTACATCAGTTCAGGGCTGTAACCTGTTAAAAGGTGCTGTCGTCCATCCTAATCCTGATAACTGAAAGCAGATCACATCCAATCATATTATGGAGGGTGCTTACATCATTACATAACTGTCAAACCACTGTGAACCATGACCCAATCAAGTGGATAATTTAATATATTAAAGCTCTCTTCTTTGCACACTTACCACCGTTACCCACAACCACATCAGAAGAGAGACCTTATCAACCATACCAACAGCAGCCACAGTGATGGTCAGCAAATAGCAACTGCAAGGTCTAACCCATCCCGGCCATCAAAAGGGTCTTTCATTTCTGCTGCATGGTGCCCATCAAGGAGAAGATCACAGAGAATAGGGAGGAGAGTGATGACGGAGTCCTTGCAGTCTTTGAACAAGACAAGAGCCCTACAGTTCCTGAAAGCCAAGAAGGCATCAAGGAGCAGATCTCACCTCCAGGAAGCCTTTACCCTGACAGGCTCCAGAGTCTACGTGAAACAGCCCTGTCCCTTCTGAGAGAGGCTAGTTTCCCAAGGAGAAGCTCTTGGGAGACACAGACCTCCATATTATTCCAGATAGCAAGTAAGCATGCAGGTAAAAGGGGATCCATATTTCCCAGCTCTGACGCAGACCTTAGACCCCCAACACCAAGAGTCCACTGTTTGTGGTTTGGTAGCTGATATCTACCAGATGTTTGTTTCACTTGTGCTTTGGTAGCTAGAGGTACTCTTGAGCTCAGTGGCCTAAAGGAGGAGAGGGCTTGAATCTTAATCCCTAGGGAATTATGGTGCAGTGTATTATTTAATGTATCTTCTAGCCATGTTGTCGTTGTTAAGTGCCATCGAGTTGGTTCTGACTCATAGTGACCCTGTATAGGGTTTACAAGGAGCAGCTGGTGGATTTGAACTGCCGACCTTATGGTTAGCAGCCCAGTGCTTATCCTACAGCACACACCAGGATTCCCTTCTAGCCATAGTCTTCGTAAATTCCCACCAAAAAACTTTTTCCTGATAGATCTGGGTAAGAGAAGGTGGAGGAAGATGCTGATGTGATGCATTATATGATTGTTAACAGAGCTAATTGTGATTGGTAAATTTTGCCTTCCTGCTGGGCCTAAAATGAACCATCTCACAAGCAGAGGTGGGGAATCTCACTGCCATCAAGGATGAAGAGGCAGGTGTGGAACGTATCCTTTGGAACTGTGATCCCTGCACTTTGAACCTCCTTGACCTAGGAGTCAGAGCTGTGATGTAGAGGAGCAGCAACAGCAGGACCAAGAGTCAGAGCGTGAGACAGCAGGGTGGGTGTCCCTGGCCTAGGAGCAAAGAAAGCTGAGTACCTTCAGGCATGAGGCTCTGTAGAGTGGGGTGCCTTCAGGTACTTCACTGGAGAGCTACATTTGCTGATCCATAAGTCAGAGCTTAGTGCCTTCCAGCTGAGGCTTATGGTGGCATGGATTGTGCTATGGGCATTTATCAGTGACTTTACTGGAGCAGAGCAGAGAGCAGGGGCCCATGGCTGAGAGGCCTTGTGTGAACGTGAGTGGGAAGAGGCTGTCCTGATGACAAGAACTGTGTCCTGAGCATTTCTAGTCCTGAATTCTAACCTGTTTACATCCCTAATAAACCCCAAACTGTGTGTCCACTGCACTGGATTGTCGAACCCTGCTGAGAAACCGAATGTGCTGTGAGAGGGATCATTCCTATCATTTTTTGGGAGTAGCTAACAACTTAAGGACATCCCCAAACCAAAATCCACTGCCGCCAAGTCAATTTCAACTCCTAGCAACCTTCTATAGGGGTTCCCAAAACTGTAAATCTTTATAATAGAAGACAGCTTCATCTGTCTCCCTCAGAGCTGCTGGTGGGTTTGAACCTCTGATCTTGTGATTAGTAGCCCAATGCCTAACCCTCAGTGCTACTAGGGATCCCTCTTGTTGTTAAGTGCCACTGAGTTAGTTCTGACTCATAGTGAGTACTGTATAGGGTTTCCAAGGAGCAGCTGATGGGTTTGAAACACCAACCTTTGTGGTTAGCAATCAAGTGTTTATCCTACAGCGTCACACCAAGACTCCAGGGTTCTTTGTTATTGTGAAGTGCTGGGGAGTTGGTTCTGACTCATAAGGGCCCTGTGTAAGATTTCCAGGAAGCAGCTGGTTTGAACTGTCAATCTTGTGGTTAGCAACCCAGTGCTTATCCTATAGTGCCACACCAAGAGTCCCTAGGGCTCTTAGGTGGTGGTTATGTGCTGTGGAGTTGGTTCTGACTCATAGCGACCCTGTACAGAGTTTCTGAGGCTGTAAATGTTTACAGGAGCAGAAAGCCTCATCTATCTCTTGTGGAACAGCTGGTAGTTTCGAACTGCTGACAGTGAGATTAGCAGCCTGATTCGTAACCATTATATTACCAGTGCTCCTTAGGACCCTTTAGGGAATATCAATTTTTTCTTAGATTTCTAGAAAGGGACAGGTGTGTCCTTTTAAAGCTGCTGTCCTGGCTTAGTATCCCCCCCTCCTTTTCCCCTCTCCCAGATCCACAAGCTTATTTGAAGCTATAATTCATGCTGTAGCCCTTGTGGTTGTCTGTTCAGCCTTAGTTTCTTTTGTTAGTTGAGGACAAGGGTAGAGGAAGCTCATTTCAGATGGGCAGCTGCATCTTGTGCCCTGGAGATCTTTTAAGAGCATAGAAAGGACTGCTCTTGCCCTAAATGTGGCAAAGTGGGTACACAGCTGTGAAAACTATCACTAGCCATGATTTAGTCCCCTCATACGTTTGTGATCCATGTCAGTCACTCACGGAGCTTTTGAGGAAACTTAGAGTAGCCATAGGAAGAAAAACGTGCCAATTTGTTTCTGAAACTCAGCCAGTGAAATCCCTGTGGATCACAAACAACGCTCCTATCTGTAATTGGCCATGGGTACAGGAGTGGGTAACATTTTGGTTCCATTGGTTCATTTTCATGGGGTCACCTTGAATTGGGGGCTGACTCCACCGTAGATAACAACCACAACACTAGCCATGTGCAGTTAGCAGAGATGTCTTTGTGTCTGAAGAGAGTGGCAATACTTTTAAGCCTGTGTCATAATAAAACCCAAACTTTACATCAAAGCACTTTGTGATTCTATATGGATTTCCATTATTTTCCACAGGGGGTCAGTAGAGTGTACAGGAAAAGCAAATGGTTTTAGGAGCAGCCTTTGTACTGTGTGTTTGGGGGATCCCTCCTTCTATGTTCCTCTCTGACTTCCACAGTGGGAATCATCCTTGGCTCCTTCCTTCCTTCTTCCCTACCCTCTTTGTAGTCCCAACAAATCTACTTCTAGAGACACTGCCTGTGTGCTCTTCAGAGCATCCCTCCCTTCGGATTGAATTGATACATTTACTGTGTGTCATGCATTGATCAAGAACATTGTCTGAAGTCCCACATACAGTAAGTGATGGGACTAGGGCTTTACCTGAGGTGGTTTCCCCCTAGAGCCTGAATCCCTAACTGCCATGTTAAGCCACTTGTCTCATTATGTTAAATCACTAGGCTTTTAAGTCAGCACAAGACTCTTAGGTAAAACTCATATGCATGCAAAAGCTGGACAGTGAATGAGGAAGACTATAGAGGAATTGATGCTTTTGAGTTATGGTGTTGGAGGAGAATATTGAAAGTGTCATGGGCTGCCAAAAGAACAAACATCTGTGTTGGAAGAAGTGCAACCAGAGTGCTCCTTGGAGGCCAGGATGGCCAAACTTCGTCTCTCATACTTTGGACATATTGTCAGAAGGGACCAGTCGCTGGAGAAGGATATCATGTTTAGTAAGATGGAGGGTGAGAGAAAAAGAGGAAGACCCCCAACAAGATGGATTAGTCAAGTAGCAGCATCAATGGACTCAAGCGTGGCAACAGTAGTGAGGTTGGCCCAGGATCGGGCAGTGTTTCCTTCTGCTGTGCATAAGGTCACTATGAGTTGGTACTTACTACATGGCACCTAACAACAAGAGCCTACAGAAAAGTCTGTGGCTTTCCCCAAGCAAGTTCCCACCTCTTTCCTGACCTGAGTCCCAAGCACACCAGTTTCTTTGCCTTTTCTCAAAACTCTCTTGCCTTAACTTTTCGTACCATATCAGGGGAATGCTCTTTTTATAGTCAAAATCTCACTCTGTCTTCAAGACCCAATCCCAATGCCCCCTTCTCAGAGTCCTTTGTGGCTTCTGTTCTGGGCAGGACTAACCCCTCTTCCCAATGGTGCCCACAGTGCTCACTAAGACTTTCCCTGAGGCTAAGGGACTGATGAACTCAAAGACCAGGCCTTGTTTTACCTCAGCCAGGGTGGATCCACATGGGGTCCCTGAAAGTGCCATCAGTAATGGGGCAAAGAGATAAAGTGGTAAAGAAGCAACTATGGGGGTTTGGGGGTGGTAAGGAGAGAGGGGGAGAAAATGTTTTATCCTTCTCAACATCAAGGATGGCCAATTAGAGAGCATCTTGCCTGATGTTTTACTCTCTCACCTTCCTGGGATGAGACCTAAACCTTTCTGGATCTTCCTTGGGTCCTAGTGGAGAAAGATAGTGTGTTAAATAGTACTGATAGGTGTTTTGTATACTTTCTCAGGTCATCTCCAAATATCAATTCAGTTATTGCTGTTGTTATTAAGTGCAGTCATAATTCTATTTTACAGATGAGGAAACTGAGAAGTGGATCAGGTAATGTCACCAAAGCCCTTCAGAATACTAAGACCTGCAGTCACCACACCCGTACCAATTGATTCCTAAACCCTAGCTTCAGGAGCAGACCCTCTGGTCTCAGGCTCTAGCTTTGGTTACCCATACAGAGAAGCACTGGGATAGGAGGTGGAACTAAGTGGGTGGCACCAGAGCAGCCAGCAGGGACCTCTTTGCCACAGGAGAACCTAGATCTGTACCTCCTTATCTCCAAATTCACTCACTGATTTTTATCAAAACCACCAAATGTCATGTCCCTCTTTCATGACCCTGCCCAGTCGCCCCAGGAGCTGTCTAGAAACCAACAGCTTGTTAGACAAAGAGTGGCTCGTGCCCTTCCCCTCCCCATCACAGAGGCCTGGGGCAGCAGGTATCTAAGCAAATGAGGAAACAGGACCGCAGCTGCTACCGCCTAGCCGGGTTAAACACTCTGTTTTCTTAATTTCCCCTCCCCGCTTAAGTGGTGATTAACGAGGCCTGCCTGTGGGCCAGATCCCTTCCAGCCACCTGATTTCAGCCCCTGGGTACCCCAGAGAGAGCCAGAGCAGCTGTCAGGCCACACTTCCGGGCGCAGGGGCGGCAGATGCGGGCCGGGATTATTCCGGGAGCGCGGGCCTGAGGGGCGGGAGTCGGTCATTTGCACTTCAAAGGGGATGGGCCCCAGCTCGCCACTCTAGGGACTTGAATCTATTCTGGGGAAAATCAAGTTGCTGTGAGTGAGTTACCCACTCGGACTCCACCCTCTTCTTAACATTACAGGGTTTTAAACAACCCCTAGGAATTAAAGTCCCCTTGCTAGACACTCCCAGGGACACGCCTCTGTCTAGCAGCTCTTCTGTCAGTGGGGTCTGATTTTATCTGGAGTGTGCATGAGAGATTATGGCCTTCATTAAGACCCTACTATAGCTGTTCCTCAGGAGAAAGATGAGACTTTGTGCTCTGTAAAGATTTACAGTCTTGGAAACCCAGTACAGGGTCGCTATGAGTCGGAATCGACTCTACGGCACATAACAATAACAACAACATATCCTGGTGTGAACTCCCTCCTGGTGTGGTGCTGTAGGATCATCACTGGGCTGTGAACCACAAAGTAGTTCAAACCCACCAGCTGCTTCTCGGAAACCCTATCTATACAAGGTGGCTATGACTTGGAACTGCAAGGATTCTAGAGCACCTACCAACAACAATGTCCTGATGTGGAAGTACTGGTATGGCGCTGTATGATAATGCACTGGACCTATGGTCAGTTCTAACCGAAAGTTCAGTGGTTCAAACCCACCAGCCACTCCTTTGAAACCCTAGACAGGTCACTATGAATTGGAACTGAATCAACAGCACTCAACAACAAATATCGTGTCCTGGCATAGTGGATTATGAGTTGGGCTGCTAACCACAAGGTCAGCAATTTGAATCCATCAGCCTCTTAGAAGGCGAAAGATGAGATTTTTCAGCTCCAGTAAAGATTTATAGCCTAGGAAACCCTATGAATCAGAACGGATTTGATTCCGACTGGACCGCATACAACCACAACCACTATCACCACCATGTATTGGTGTGGCGCTGTTGGATAGGCACTGTGTTGTTGGATAAGCAAATTTGCTAATCTCAAATTTGGCACTTAATCACAATAGCATACCCCTTATAGGAGTCCTGGTGTGGCGCTGTAGCATAAACACTGGACTGATAACTGCAGGATCAGTGGTTCAAGCCCACCAGCCTCTCCTTAAAAACCATATACAGTTTTGACTGTGAGTCTGAACCCAATTCCATGACACTAAATAACAGCAATGTACTTTACAAAGGAGTCCTGGTGGTGCTTTGGGTTAAGCACTGGACTATTAACTCCAAGGTAGGTGTTCAAACCTGTCAGGAGAGAAAGATGAGGCTGTGTGCTCCCTGTAGTATTATACAGTCAGAATCAACTCCATTGCAGTAGGTTTTGTGTTTTGTTTCGTTAATGTAATTTATAGCAAACTCTGGTTGCACAGTGGTTAAAAACACTTGACTGCAAGCTGCTCCTACAGGAGAAAGATGTGACAATCACTTTTTTAAAGGTTTATATCTAAGGAGCAGTGTGTTGGAATGGGCTCTATAGCAGAGGGGTTTGGGATGTACTTTATAAGGAGCCTGCTGGCATCATGGTGAAGATTTGGGCTGGTAACAGAATGGTCCACAGCTCAACTTAGTGGGAGAGAAGACCTAGCAATCTGTTCCTTTAAGATTACTGCCAAGGAAACACTATGTTGTTGTTGTTGCTAAATGCTGTCAAGTCAGTTCCGACCCCTAGCGACCCTCTAGAGTGTTTCCAAGGAGTGACTAGTGAGCTTGAACCACCAACCTTGCAGTTCACACTGATTTTGCAGTCTAGCACATTAACCCACAGCACGACACTACTACTCACGTGGGGTCACTATGGCTGAAAATTTAGCCAAGAAAACCCTTTGGAACATAGTTTTACTCTGACACACATGCGGTCACCATGAGTCAGAGCTTGGTCTTTCTAAACTCTGGCAGCAGATTTGGTCTTTTGGTTTGTACTTTTATATATTTAATGTCAGTCTTACAACACCCTGAAAAGTAGGTATTATTATCCCTATTTTACTAAATTGCAAACTGATGCCCAGAGTCAAACAGCTAAAAAGTCACAGAACTTCTGCCGTCTCCATGTGGCAGATTTTTACCAGCACCTCACTATATAACCTGATTCCACCCCAAGCAAGCTGTCTTTCTTGGTTGAAGAAGAGACAAGCTGAGTTGACATCTCCCCTCAGCTCCTGAGGCTCTTCCCCCACCCATGCCCCATCCCTTCCCTTGTCCCTTAAACAACTTCTCACTCCTTTCCCCCATGTCTATCTCTGCCTGACAAGTCTCATAGTAATGAAGGTGTGCCCAATGCCCTGGAACCACTTAATGAAATGGAAAGCTTGGCCTAGAAGCAAAGAGTGTCCCTCCTCCACTCAAATCAATCTTTGCTCCCTGTCGGGGCTCCCCACACTCTGTTTGGACAGCCTCCATATGCAGTAATTACTTGTGTTTGTGTCTCCTCAACCAGACTACAAACCTCCAGGGTAAAAACAGCCCCCTCCCTCCTCCCACTGTGCCCAGTAACTGTTTGATGTAATTTGTGAGCCTGGTGTATTGGTTAGTATAGGGGAGTTAATGGAAATTAGCACCCTCAAGCAGCTAACAGTCTGGAGGCAACCATGAAGGCAGAAGATGTGTTTCAACTACTTCAGAGGCCTGAGAGCCAGCAGGGTGGCAGGACCTAGAATGGCTCAGAGCAGAACCACTGTGTCAGTTTTGTCTCCGTTACTTATGTAGGAGCTGCTGGTCTTGTTATTTGCAGCCATGTCTATCTCACTAGGCAGGTAGGTGGTGGATCAATTAAGTCATGGTGGTGATGATGCTGTGTAGACTGTAAAATTCTCTGTCCTGGAAGATACCTTCCCCACCCCCACACACGGGCTGTAGGTGACCTAATTGGTGGGAATGAAGGCTGCTGGGATCCCCACCTACAACCTTGATCCCTAATCATAACTGCACAGCCTTCTTCAAAGCATCCCAGCCTTCCTTTTCTAGGGAGTGGAAATCAGCTTTTGGGTTACACAGGAGCATTTACATTTCAGCTGGGCTGTTAGCATCTTGGTGAGAACAGGAGATTCTCAGAGGTGTTGGGAGCTTCTTCCTTCCCTCCTCTTCTGTTCTGATTACCTCAGAAGGTAGAGATTGGAACAGGGTGAGGTGGAAAGATGACCAAGTGGGACCAGGGAAAACTGTTGTTCCAAAAATCACTAAACATGTGGGTGACCTCGGCAATCTTCCAGCCATTCAGGCCATCTATGAAATGGGGATAGCACACGTCACAGCACAGCATTGTCATGAGACCCACTTGGAAGAGTATGAGGTGTCATGAAGAGAATGAACACGCTTGCTCTGCATGGTCCGATGTCACTGCTGCCCAATGGCACCTCAGAGAAAAAGAAAAAGAAATCTTGCCTGCCACTCATTGTTAAACAGACATGAGGCAGGGGAGTGAGTCCCTATGGACCCTGGTGCCTCTTCAGCTTCCTTTCCAAGGTGCTGAATGAAGTAACTTTGTTGTTGTTAAGTGCCATTGAGTTAGTTCTGACTCATCGTGATCCTGTACAGGGTTTCCAAGGAACTGCTGGTGAGCTTGAACCACTGACCTCGCAGCTCAAACCGACTTTGCAGACCAGCACACTAACCCACAGCACAAACACCAGGACTCCATAACACTGATTAGTAGACTGATACTCCTGTCTGAAATTTCCCTAGATTTGTAAAAAAAAAATAATAAAACTGGCTTTAAAAGACAAGATTTGCCTCCTCAGCTTCCTTCCCAAGGTGCTGAAGTGGCTTTAATGATCTGTATTTATCTCATTAGTTATTTAATGAAGAGCCTCAGCCCTCCCCCAGGACAGCCTTCCCCACAGTTACAGCCATTTGTCTCCCTGCTTTTCCCCATTATGCCCCCTCAGCAGCCTCTCCTCTCAGTGTAGAGCACAATGTGGCTAGAAATGGATTTTCCCTCTGTCATTTACTACCAGGATTACCTCACCAGGCAATGGATCGGTGAGAGTCTTCTGAAAGCACCTTCTTAAGGACATTCACTCAGCATGACCCTGTGGGTAGGAAAAGCTGGGGCCACCGAACCTAAGAGCCTTGCTCAAAGTCATTTGGTAGCTGACCATGGAAATTCAGTGGAAAGTCTGACTTCCCATCAGAGTTCCTTTTGCCCAGTTTTGAGTATCTATCTTGGCCACAGCCTTAGGTATGGGTTGCACCTCAGTGTAATGAAAACAAAATTCTTCACCACTGGACCCATAAATAACATTAAGATAAATGGAGAAAAGATGGAAGTTGTCAAAAACTTCATTTTGCTCTGATCAACCATCAACACTCACAGAAGCAGTAGTCAAGAAATCAAACGACATATTTGCATTAGACAAATCTGCAGCACAAAATGGATTTAAAGTGCTGAAGAGAAAAGATGCCAGTTTGAGGACTGACCCAACCCATGGTATTTTCAGTAACTTCATATGCATGTTAAAGTTGGACAGTGAATAAAGAAGACCATAGGAGAATTTGAGTGTTGGAGGAGAATATTAAAAGTACTATGACCGCCAAAAGAACAAACAGATCAGTGTTGGAAGAAGTACAGCCAGAATGCTCCTTAGAAACCAGGATGGCCAGACTTTGTGTCTCATACTTCAGGCATATATATTATCAGAATGGACCAGTCCCTGGAGAAGGACATCATGCTTGGTGGGTCATTGAAAAAGAGGAAGACCCCAAGGAGATGGATCGACACAGTGACAGAAGCAATGGGCTCAAGGGTAACAACCATTATGATGTTGGTTCAGGACCAGGCAGTGTTTCGTTTTGTTGTACTTAAGGTCTCTATGAGTCAGTATCAACTCAAAGGCACCTTTCAACAACAACAACTGGGACCACACAGTGCAGGGCTGACTTCTAGGACTGATGCTTTAAAGGATAAACATGGATCCCAGCTGAACTGACTCGCAGTAAGAATGCTGGTTCTTGGGCAATCCACAGAACAACCTTGTTCCTTGTCCTGGGTCAGCCCAAATTCCACTGCTTGCCCCAAGGACAAAATTAGACTAGATGTCCTTCAAATATCTAAAATTCTACTGTTGGAGATTTGGTGGGGCTATTCATGAAATCCATGAAGATCTGAAAAGTACCTGTCACTTAGGCATACTGTAAGCATTCAAATATGCCTTCTTCTCTGTAGTCTCCCTGAGTTCATAAATAGATTTGGCCCTTGACAGTGAGCACTGCCAAGCAGTCACACATCCTTTTGGATATGGGAAGAGTGGAATTTGTGCATGAGCCTCGCATTTCAAAGCTTTGACTAGGGTTTGTGCCTTGATTTTGGTGCCATCCTCAGAGTGCCTGGGGGCTGGGTGATGAAAACTAGGGTGGAGCTCTCCCTCTTTCCCTAACACTTTGGTTAGTAGGGTAGGGCTCAGAGAGGAGAGAAAGTGAGTCCCCCAGCTCCCCTTCTGTGGCTGCAATTCTCAGCAGAGCCCTCCCTGAGGCTTGCCCTCAGCTGAAGAGAGCATCTTCAATACAGCCATCCCCCTTCCCAGGGCAGCTGCAAGCCTGCCTGGCCCATGTTGGCATGGGGGAAGGATTGTGGTGGTGGTTAGTATTGTTGAACACTCCCAATTCATAGTGACGCTATTTACAACAAAAGCAGACACTGCTCAGTGTGGACCATCCTCTAAGTCATTGCGATGTTTGAACCCATTGGGGCAGTCATAGTGTCAGTCGGTCTCATTCAGGGTCTTCCTGTTTTTCACTGGTATGGCGCTGTAGGGGAAACACAAGGTCGGTTTGAACCCCATGATTGGTGGTTCAAACTCACCAGCTGCTCCTTGGAAACCCTATACAGGGTCGGTATGAGTCAGGACTGACTCTATGGCACTTAACAACAATGAATACTTTAACAAGTCCTTTTTCAGTGACGGTTGCTCTTATAATATGTCCAAAGTATGACATGTGAAGTCTCACTTTTTTTTTTTTTATTTAAATAATCTTTATTGCTAGAATTAATTGGCAGGGTTAGGGAGGAAAAGTCACTGTTAATAACAAAGAGTTGAAAGAATGATATAGCTTTAGAATTGCTGTTACTCACAAAACTCTTTAGATTTTATTCAGGGTTTACAGAAAGGAAGGGTCTACAAACAAACTAATAATAACAGGACGTGATATTCTAAACTATAATTTTTAAACCCTTGTAGAGACCTTAGTGAATGTTATAATTGGGTATTACTTAGGTTCAAGTTCTTTCTTCAAAGATTGAAGAGACTTTCGATCACTTGCCATCTCTTGATGCTGACTATCCATTTTAACTTTTTTCTGCAATATAGCAATTTCTTTCCTAAGTTCATTTTGCACACCACTCAGAAGATTTTCATGATTCTTCTCCATTTCTTGCATGCTCTCCAAATCTTTCTAGCATATTCTGTTCTTCACCCCTGGGATCTTGCTTGATTATTCCTGTGGAAAACTCTTACTTCCCATGCTTACCAATTGCTGGAATCTTTCCTTCTAGAAAATCCTCTTCAGAATCACTAAGATTCTTCTTCTTGATGTTCTCAAACTCATAGGCACGGATGATTTGCTCCTCCAAGGTTTGCTTCACAGATTTCTGTGAGTGCTTTCTTCTAGAAGGTGTCATCATGGATGGTTTCAGCTGTGTGTATTTCGTGTTTGTGACGATCGTCTCTGAAGTCTCATTTCTAAGGAGCATTTCTGGCTGTACTTCTGATAAACAGATGTGTTCATTCTTCCACGGTATATTCAATTTTTAGAACCATAATTCAATTGATGAGGGTAGAGTAGAGGGTGTAAAGACCCAGCCCTCTTACCCCAACTTGTATCAGGATGCACTGAACCCTTTGTTGTGACTGCCTCAGAGTTCCATTTCTACCTATACCCAATCCTGCTAGCTTCAGTTCCCCAGGGGTCCATAGGAGAACCTGGTCTCTTTGTCAGTTGGCCTGCTGGGGAACTTCACTGTGTCACAGAGGCATTTCCAGAGATTAGCCTGTTCCCTGGTGAAGGATAAAGATGAGCTGAAAGCAATGGAAGGAATGTTGTTGTTGTTAAATGCCATTGAGTTGATTCTGACCCACAGTGACTCTGTATAAAGTGTCTGAGAAGTGGCTGGTGATTTTGAACCACCCACCTTGTGGTTCAAACAACTTTGCAGTCCAGTGCATTAACACACAGTACCACACCAGGACTCCCTACCAGGATATAGTAGTACCCCCCACAAAACATTGTTGTTGTTGTTGTTGTTAGGTGCTGTTGAGTTGACATTGACTCATAGTGATGTGATGTACAACAGAATGAAACAGTCTAGGCTCGAACCATCCTCACAAGTGTTGCCCTGCTTGAACCTGAACTGTTGTAGCCACTATGTCAATCCATCTCATTGGGGTTCTTCCTCTTTGCACTGCCCCTCTAACTTTACCAAGCTTGATAAACTCCTACACATATATGCAAGCATACACAAACACACTTACATAAGGGCAGACACACAAACATAGCCCTTGGGTCTAATTTTCAATAGCACTTTGAAGACATCAAGAGACTAGAGCAAAGGAGCATTGTCTGTTTTAATGGTTTACCTAGTTTACCTGTGTGTGCATATGTGTGCGTATGCACAAAAAGAACAGGTTAGGTCAATAGGCTTTTTCCTTTTCTCATGTAGCTGTACCCTTTGGGAATTTAGTCGTAGGAAAAGACCTTATCAAACAAAGCTATTTTGAAAGATGGCAGTGTGGAACATAAAATATGAAAGGAATGTTTTACTTTTCTTGTGCTCAGGAAGCAGGAGGAGAGAATGAACGGGGTGCTAATCAGATTGGGGTAAAGCAGGGCTTAGGTTTGGGGGCGATTTTACTGTGATTTTTGCTAGTTGTGTTTTTCTGGGATGCCAGCTCTTGTTTGGAGGTGGCCAGTTGGCATCGCTATGGCCCCTCCCGTTTTCTAAGTATAGTCTTTGAGGCCCAGCCAGATGGAACGGGAGCCAGAATTTCCCTGGAAAGCATTTGCTTTCACAGGGGGAAGGGCTGGGAAGCTAGTGCAGGAGACTGGTAGTGCTGGAGGTGGGAGAGGTGCTCAGAACTGCCTGGGCTTCTTCACAGTTCCTTTTTCTATGAGACGCCCTTGGCTTCCCTCAGCTCTTTGTTTATAAAGTAAAGAGGTAAAAGTCTTGGCTACATTATCCCCAAGCTGACCCTCTGGGTGGGCGGCCCTCTAGTTCCAATGTGGTGGTGGTCAAAACCAGAAGCAACAGGTCCACGTCAAGCAGCCCAGACTGGCATTTTCCAGGGGATGGAAGATGGGTAGCCCTGCAGAGTTCTGAGCCACTCGATATGGATGGTGGTGATTGTGTGCCATGGAGTTGGTTCCAACTCATAGCGACCCTGTATAGTGTTGTCAAGGCTGTCAATCTTTATGAGAGCAAAAGGCCTCATCTTTCTCCCACAGAGTAGCTGGTAATTTCAAACTGCTGACCTTGTGATGAGCAGCCTGACTCGTAACCCATTACACTACCAGAGCTCCTCTTGAAATGAATGGTGGTGGTGGTTTTGTGCAGTCGAGTTGATTCTGACTCATAGTGCCCCTGTATAGGGTTTTGTTGTTTTTAAGTGCTGGCAAATCGGTTATGACTTATAGCGACCCTGTATAGGGTTTCTGAGAAACAGCTGATGGATTTGAACTGCTGACCTTGTGGTTAGCAGTCCAGTGCTCATCCTACAGCACCACACCAGGACTCCTGTATAGGACAGTGGGAGAGAAAAGGAAGGTAAATGTGAAAAATGTTTTACACTTACCTTCTCATCCCTGCCTCCCCTATGTACCCATGCCCAAGAAACTCCTGGTGCCCAGCAATCAAGCAGCCCTGTTTTTCTCTAGTTTGGGATATGTTTCAGAAACACACTCATTTACACCGGTGTCTTTTCTCACAGGTATAGATACACATTTTTTTTTTTTAACTTTTATTGTGAATTGAGTGATAGTTTACATGGGAGAACATTGATTTTTAACTCATCCTATTGTATTTCGTTTCACTGCAATGATCACAATCACTTCAATGCATCATCATTCAACAGCATTTGCTTCTATTAGATACACTTTTGTTTTTGTTTTTAAAGTTTTATTGTGAATTGAGTGATAGTTTACAAAGGAGAACATCGGGTTTTACACTCATCCTATTGTATTTCATTTCATTGCAATGATTACAATCCCCTCCATGCATTATCATTCAACAGTATTTGCTTTTATTCCCTCTGTTTTTTGTTTTTAATATACACAAAAACACTCAGAAATATATTATCATTTAAACAACTGAAGGGCACATTCTGCAAGCCTGCCTCCTAGCTGCCAGCAGCACTCAAGTCTCTTTCTTTCCATGAGTCTGGAGTCCTCAGCTGTATGAGATACATTTTCCCCCCAGCTTTTGATGTTTTTATTAAGTATTTATAACTTTGTAGCAGTACTTTCATTCACACTTATATATATATATCAATTATGTGTATGTACTATGGACAACATTGCGAAGTATGAGTATTCCGGAA
>NW_006408553.1:2196709-2210064 GCF_000296735.1 Chrysochloris asiatica | reverse complement strand
GATGGCACCTAACAACCAGAATATATGTTAATTGTGTATATTAATTTTATCTGTATTAATTATATAGATGGGAGCTACAAAAAGTTCATGGAAAAATATTTTTACCATCTTAATTATCTTTTTTTAAAAAATGTTTTATTGTGAATTATGTGATAGTTTACATGGGAGAACATTAGCTTTACATTCATCCTATCTTATATCGTTTCATTGCCATAGTTACAATCCCCTCCATGCATCATCAACAACCCAAAGATTACACCCTGCAAGCCTGCCCCCTTTGTCATAAGCACACAGCCCCTCTCCCTCTCTGGGTCTACAGTCTCCAGCCGCTCCATTTCTCCAAGTCATATTCTCTGCCTCCATCTCTGGCGTGGCTGTTTCTCTGGATAGGGTCCCGCACTCTGCTCTTCTCCCTTGATGGTCCCAGGAACCTCTGCTCCTGAACTGTGAAGTCAATCACTCCCCTCCTTTTGCTACAAGATGTCTACCTTCACATTTCCAACCCTCACAGTCAGTCCTGAGAGCAATTATTCACTATTGTGCCACAAGAGTCCTATCCCCTAGATACACTTTTAAAAACTGAAGACAAGGATATGCATTTCTAATAGTGAAATATCAGGACCTGTGATTGAAAAGGGACACATTGCAGTAAGGGTGGGGCTTTTCCCAAACAGTCTATGGGAAGCTGGGAAAGAGGTGCTCGAGGATAGAAAGCAACTGCTTATGGATGGTGGGGGAGGACCAAGAACTGGCTGCAGTAATTAGGGTAGTAAGAAAAGGCAGCCTCTTTGGGAGCTAGAGCTTGTACTTTGGACACACACAGGCCTGGAGCTGTACACACACACTGGGAGATGAACTCTGTGACCTCGTGACCTCATTTCTCTGAGCAGCTTCTTTATATGGAAAACTCAGGGGTGCTATGAGGATTAAATGTAAGTGACAGATTTGGGGAGTCCCCTAGACCCCAGGTTTCTTGGTAGGAAAGCCACCGCCTCCCCCAGCCTTCTATGCTGCGCCCTGTGATGTTCTGCCTGGAAAAAAGCAATCAAGCAAAGGGAACCGGGACCTTACAATTGTCAGACTATATGCATACCGCTTTGCTTTCGGGGGCCCCCCACAGCCCAAGAGGGTGCCCACCTGAGTGAAGGATCATGGCAGGCAAATTGCCCTGTTATTTTTGGTATGAAGAATTTCATTTGCCTCACCTGTCACTGATTACAAAAACTGTGGTGAGCCTTCTTACCACTCAGTTATCATTGAAGCAGATTGGGGGTGGGGTAAAGGGAGCAGGCAATGTGTGGCTCTGTGTGTGTGTGTGTGTGTATGTTCTCTGTGTGTCCATGTGCAGCTCTGTACATTTATCAGCCCTGTGTGTGTGTGTGTGTGTATGTTCTCTGTGTGTCCATGTGCAGCTCTGTACATTTATCAGCCCTGTGTGGCCAGGCTGGAAGAGGTGAGGAGGAAGAAGGGTGGGGAGGGAAGGAGCTGCTGCACTAGGGAAGAGCTGAGTAAGGATTGTAACTGATTCCCTTTGGTCAGTATTACAGGCTGGCTCAAACTCAGCCCTACTCCAACCACACCCCCAGCAAATGCCTCTTTGTTCTTTTCCTCTGCCAGCTGTGCACTCTCTCTCCCAGGGGCTTTTCTTCCACAGTCAGCCTTCTGGAGAAAGGGGCTGAGGGGTGGTAGGAAGACTGCTGATCAGAATAAAACCTGCTGCTGACCAAGGGTGGAGCTTTGCTGGGGCCCGCAGGAATCTCAGGTACCACCCTAGCCTTAGCATGGCTTTAAGGAGTCCTGATGTGGAGTCATAGGATAAACACTCAACCTCAAGGTCAGTTTGAACCACACGGATTGGTGGTTTAAATTCTCTAGCCATGCCACGGAAACACTATACAGGGTTGCTATGAGTCGGAACCAACTCAACAAGTGCTGTTGAGTCAATTCTGACCCATAGCGACCCTGTGTAGGGTTTCTAAGGGGCAGCTGGTGAGCTTGAACCACTAACTTTGCAGTTTAAACGACTTTGCTGTCGATATTTTAGCTAACCTATCTCATGTAATTCTCAAAACCATCCTCTGAAGTGCAGAGAGGTTTAGTAGCTTCAGTCTCACACAGCTCAGCAGAAGTGAGGTCTGGAAATGAGCTCAGTTAGCTAGGAATCTGAAGCTCAAGCACACCCTCACTGTCATACTACCTCCCATCAAAGCCCCTGTGACTGGGTCTCAGAGGTGGGGTCCTTTCATAAACACTGGGACTGAGGAGATGACTGCCTCAGTGCTATTGAAAGTGCCATGGGCTGCCAAAAGAACCAATAGATCCGTTTTGGAAGAAGTGAAGCCAGAATGCTCCTTGGAGGTCAAGATGGCCAAACTTCATCTATCATACTTTGGACATATTGTCAGGAGGGAGCAGTTGCTGGAGAAGGACATCATGTTTGGTAAGGTGGAGGGTCAGAGGAAAAGAGGAAGACCCGCAACGAGATGGATTAGCCAAGTGGCAGCATTGATGGACTCAAGCATGGCAACAGTAGTGAGGTTGGCCCAGGATCGGGCAGTGTTTCGTTCTGCTGTGCATAAGGTCACTATGGGTCGGTACCGACTTGATGGCACCTAACAACAGCAACAACATAGTTGAAATAATTTAGGAAATGTGTTTGGTAAGTTTCAGAGTTGGGGAGTTAGATGTTGGAACCATAAACTGGAGAGACTTAAAATCAGGCTAAGGGGTTTGGATCTAATCTGAGGTCAGTGGGGAGTCAATGAAGGTTGAGCATGGGAGAAGCACAATTGGAGTCATATTGGAGGCATACACTTGACTGGGCCAGAGTTGGGGTGAAGGAACCAGCAGAGTTGTTAGAGCTGGTCTACATCCATCTTTAGTTAGGTGGCCTTGAGAATGACCAGTGGCCCTGACTAACTCAGCTCACCTCATTAGATCTCTTTGGTACATATACAAAAGTGAGGTGGTTGAACAAGATGACGTCTAAGATAACTGTCTGCTTGGACATTCTGTGAGGGATTTGATGGCCTCCAATAAACCATCTTGTTCAGGGTCTTCTTTTTCTCGGACCCTCTACTTTACCACTAAATGTCTGCTTACGATCTCAGAAAAGCAAACCCTCCCACCAAAATAAGCAAGTATAATAGCAACAACAGCAACAAAATCAAGGAAAATAGGAAGGGGAAAAGGGAAGGAAGGAGGAAGGGAAAGAGACAGAAATCTGGATTTGAACATTTTTCAATCAAGTTATCCAGAAAGAACTATTTAAATTTCATCATCCATATAAGGATGGTGACATTTCACAACATTTTGCTTTAAATTTCCATATGAGGAAGAAGAATGTCTAATGTGCAAAGCTTTTTAAAGGTCTTCATTGGAGAGGGATGGAATGAGCTTCTTTAATGGAGAGGGGTCTGTTGGTATTATACATGTGGCTCAGGGGCAGTATTAAGAGAAGCTGAGGTTAGAGATGGAAAACTGCAAGTCATCTGTTAAAAAAAGGTGTTTGCTGAGACCCCTAGATGAGGCTCCAAATTATAGATGGACAACTGTGGTAGTCTCCCCTAAATCTTTAAATATGGGGACTTTCTTTGTGTTCTCCAAACTTCCTTTCCCTGTACCAATTTTCCCTACCCCATTTCCCAGATGTAATACATTCCATACCCAGCTGCCTATATGACTGTTAGTGCCTTTGTAGCACTCATTATAGGAGTCTCTGACATCTCACCCAGAGCTTTCCAGTCTACTCAGAGGTGGTTCACAGTGGGTCTACTTCCAAAAAATTATCCACTGAAAACTCCATGGAGCAGAGTTCTACTTGGACACACATGGGATCGCCATGACTCAGAATCAACAACTACTTTGCTTTTTCAGCATTTATTATAATAGGGGATTTATTTGTTTACTTCTAGAATGTAAGCTTCATGAGGGGAAAGGACTTGAACTCGTGGTATGGAGTGTGAACCACAAGAACAGCGATTCAAACCCACCTGCTGCTCCTCGGAAACCCCATAAAGGGTCACTATGAGTCGGAATCAACTCCACAGCTCTTGACAATAACAACAACATAAACTCAATGAGGAGAAAGGACCTAGCCTGTCTGTTCCCTTCTGTCTTCCCAGGATCTAAAACAGGGCTTAGCATAAAGTTGTTGTTGTTAAATGCCATCGAGTCAGTTCCGACTCATACTGACCCTGTATAGGAGCAGAGGAGCAACTGGTGGACTTGAACCACTAACTTTGTGGTTCACAGTCCAGTGCTAATCCTACAGCACCATACCAGGACAGCTGGCATAAAGTAGTAGTTCAACAAATATTTGCTGACAGGATGCATACGTGCATGTTTGAAAATAAATGAATGGATGGATGGATGAATGAAATGGTGATAGCTCAGGCTTCATAATGTCTGTGTTGGGGAAAGATTTGGGGGTTCAGCATGACCTTCCTCAAATAACTCAGAAAGCACCTGCAGCTGAGGAGTGGTGGGTGGTCATCAATCTGCCTCCCTCACATTCATGGTGTGCACCGAGTCTGTCTAAGCTCGATAAAAATACCCAGAGAGTCTGTGCTCTGATGCTGGCGGAGGCTGGGGACTGAGCCTTGAGCTGTCAGGGGAAGCAGGAATCTCTCTCCCTCATTTCCATTTTGTTCTTTCTCTCTTCATTTTCTTCTAAGATAATAATCAGTTTAGGGGTACTCCATGAAGACTGAATGCTCAACAGCACACCTATTAAGGCCTACTACAACGGCTGCTCTGGGAAAGGGAAGAGGGATGGAGAGAAGTCTTCTCTCCCCAGCTTCTGGGCCCTCTTCCAACTGAATTCTTCTTTCCCATGACCCCCAGCCCTTTCCAGGGGCTCTGCTTTTACTTTAGGAGCCCTGATGGCACAGTGGTTAAAGTGCTTGGCTACGAACTCCTTGGGAGAAGGATGAGTCAGTCAGTTTCCATAAAGACACAGCCTTGGAAACCTATGTGGCACTTCTAGTCTTAGATAGGGTCGCTATGAGTTGGAATTGACTGGAGGTAATGGTTTTCTTTTCCGTTTCTTTGATATTATCACTGGCAGTTTGGATGATGAGAGCCTGCCAGGTGTCAAGAAAGGGGGTTGCTGATGGGGGTTTCATTATTTCTATGTCAAATTATATGTTTTTGTTGTGTGCCATAGAGTTGATTCCAACTTATAGCAACCCTATCATACAGAGTAGAGCTTTCCTGTAGGATTTCCAGTATATACGACCTGGAATTTAATGGTTTAAAATAGCCACATGCCTTGTTTCTGATTCTGTGGGTAGGAATTCTGGCTGGACAGGGTGGGGAGAGCTCAGCTCTGCTCCACTTGGTGTCTGGTGTCACTGGGCAGATGCTTGTTGTGAGGCCTCTTCTGCTCCACATGGTCTTCCCAGCAAGGTAGTCAGGACTCTTACATGGCAGTTCAGGTTCCCCAAGAGTACCAAAGTGGCAGCTGCCAGGCCTGCCTAAGCTGAGGCCAATAGGCAGAGCATTCCTTCCACCGAATCCAGTTGGTTAAAATGAGTCACAGGCTATAGTGAATTGGAGGGGCAGGCTGCACAAGGTGTGTGATTAGTGGGGGACATGATTCGCTGAGAGTCACCTCCGTAACAACCTACCAGTCATGGGCAGGCTCCCTCAGCCTCTCTCCTTTGTGTTGGATTAAAAGAGCTGGGGCTTTGGAACAGGTGCAGGGGTGAGCTGTTGTCCTGGCTCTGACATTTCTCACCTGTGTGTTCCATCGGCATTGAAGGCTCACCATGACCTGCCCTTTGGACTTCTCTAACCTCAGTTCTGACCTGCCGCTGTGAGGGCAGGCAGGGAACCCACCAACAGTGGGTCAGCTCTGCTCCCTCTACCCCATCAATTGTCTACCAGCTAGGCGTTTCTGGATGCAGGTCTTTCTCTCCCTCCCATTCTTCTTATATCCCACCTGCTAAGGATTCAATTATGCCCATGCTTCACCTCTCCATCCCCCTGCCCCTCCAAAATGTGTTGAATCCCTGGCCTTTGTATCTGTGAAGTCCTGGTGTGGCACTGTGGGATAAAGGACTATACCACAAGGTCAGCAGTTCAAACTCAATCAGCCACTCCTTGGAAACCCTATGCAGGATTGCTGTGAGTCGGAACTGACTCTATGACATGTAATAACAACAATAACATATCTGTGGATCTGATCCTGTTTGGAAACTGGGTTTTTCTTGTGTTCATATCATACAGGTATAGAGGATCCTAAACCGCTTAACTTCTGGATTATAAAAAAAAAAAAAATCACAAAAGACAAGAGTGTTAACGTATATAGGGCCACACAGACACTATGTGAAGACTTTTTTTTTTTATAAACCAAAGATTGCCCAAAAAACCTCCCAAAAAAACCCAAACAACCAAGGCATGCCTAGGGCTACCCACCAGGAAAGAATTGACACAGTCAAGATCTTGGTTTGGTTTTTTAGCCTCCAGACTGTGGCAAAATCGTTTTTCTAAAGCCAACCACTGTGAGGGTATTTGTGTTACAACTGCACTAGGAAACTAAGACATCACCCTTGTCCCCAAGGTCCTCTCCACCTGCCACCTTCCCTTTGGACACCACATCCCCTGCCGGGCTTCCCCACCTCAGAGGCCTTGTCATCTGCCCCTCACGTGCCCTACAGCTGCCTTGCATTGTTAATCTTCTCTTTTCATTCATCCCTTTTTATCCCGCCACCAGAGTAGAAGCCCTTGGGGTCTTGGTTTGGAGCCAGGGGCAATAAGGAACACTTGTGGAGATGAACAAGGCAGGCTGGCACTGAGAAAGCTGGACAGATGGTCAGGGTGGTGACCATACCTTCCCAGCCAGGAGGCCCTGGGCTGTGGCAACAATAGCCTTTCTGGTATCCTGCCAAAGAGTCCATATGCAACATATGCAACAGACCAAGGTGTTGGCAGGTAAGGTGAGCAGTAAGGAGCTCTGGTAGCGTAGTGGTTACGAATCGGGCTGCGAACCTTAAGGTCAGCAGTTCGAAACTGCCAGATGCTCCGCGGGAGAAAGATGAGGCTTTCTACTCCCGTAAAGATTTACACCCTCGGAAACCCTGTACAGGGTCGCTATGGGTCGGAACCGACTCGACAGCACTTAACAAGGCATGAGAGGCAAAGGGAGGGAGACACTCTTTGGAGAGGGTCCTTCTGCCTTGGTCACCCTTCCCCTTCCTTCAGGTCAGCCCAGGGTCCACTTTACAGATGAGGTCACCAGTGTAGTTATGTGGCAAGTGGCAGGGGACAACTTTAAGTTTGACCCCAAGGCCTTTTCTTTTCCCACGACCCTAACCCATGTCCATCCAGGGCTCTCCACACTTCCTTTGCTGGCAGAAAGGTATCCAACCTTTCTTGCTCATGATGTAGACATTCCCAGTGGCTGCCACCCCTCCGTGAGGGGACTGAGGGGAAGCAAGGGCTGACACGAAAAAAGGTGGGATACTGAAGGCATGAGAAATGGCATTCTTTATTCATAAATAAAAACATAAAATTACCCAAAATACTTTACATGGCCAGAAAACAGCATCAGAAGTAAAGTAAAATGAAGCTGGCAAAAGCAAAGCAAAGCAAAGAACCAAAGTCAATAAAGAGAAGAAAATATCTATGTACATATTCTTCCAAATGCCAGTCCAGCCAAAGCGTGCCTCTGCTGAGGTGTCCACCTTGGCCTGCGGAGGCTCCTCTTACTCAGGGGCATAGCATCGATCTGAGCTGGCAGTCACTCTCCCACACACTAACAGCTCAGCGGCTCACTCTCCAGCCACTCTTACTAAAGGTGGACTAGCTTCCAGGAAACAGGGCCCAGGGGCTCAGTGGCTCAGGGAGTGCCTGGAAAGGAGGCTTGGCGCCTGGGGAAGAGATTACCCCCAGCTACTGCGTGAGTCCTGGCCCCTGGATAAAAAGGCGCTGAGAGTCTGAATATCCCATTTCCAAGACCAGGCAGAGTCTTCATGGTGAGATGGTGCTTTTCTTTGCAGAGAGAGGGATTATTTTCAGGCCAGGCATTCTTTAGCAGAGAGGCTGGCTTGCTAGCCGGAGCAGACTTCGTTGACTGGCTGGAAGCATGCAGGAAGGCCTGCAGATCTGACATTTCCAGTCCCCCTCCACCCCATCTCCAAGTCAGCTCTGCTATCCAGTGTCCCCTTTGGGAGAAGCTGGGTTTGGAAGGATCCAAGAACAGTGAAGATGCTTAACAAGGAAAGGAAGAAAAACTGCATGGAGGTGAGGTTGCTATGTTACAGGACACTGTGTCCTCCGGACTACCCTAGGGTCTTGGGCTGGTGTAGCTCAAGGAGGTCATCTGCTACCTCAGATTGTGGGCCAGGTGTGGCCAGTATGTGTAGGGTGGCCTGGGGAGGGTTATGAGCCCGTGGGTAGAGGGTGTGGGTTTTGAGTAGAAGTAGCTCTGCCCTGGCTGAGTACACACCTCTCGTGAAGCCAAACCTTGAGGGCAGTTGCCAGGCCTTTGGCTGCTCTGCCCTGGGATGGTCCAGCCAGACCCTCTGTCCTCCTGGGGCAATCTCACTGGGAAGGAGGATGCAAACAAGGCACAGGCTGGTGTGACAAGGAAGAAAACAGAGTGAGCACAATGGAGGATGCTGGGAGGGGGCTTTTGGCCTGTCAGTTCCAGGTTTAAATCGAGCCAGTGACTAAGAGCAATGGCTAGAAATTACAGAAAACCTCCTCCTTCATGGGAGTGCAGAAGACAGGCACAACTTAACGCTAGGAAGGAGACGTGATGAGACTGTGTGGACAAGAAGAGAAGCAGTCCCTAACTGATCCTGCAAGGGCCTGACCCAGAGGCAGAAGTGGAATGTCCTGGGAATCTCCCATCCCCAACTCTGAGCCCAGCCAACCCTCTCAGCAGGAAGGCAGGAGGCTCAGGCAGCCAGCAAGGGCTGGTGTCTTAAGAACAGCAGCTGTGGCTAGAGTCAAAAATAGAACAGGCAACAGCCTGGCTGCCTGCTAGATCTGCTTGCTTCTGAAAAGACAAGAAAGGAAAAAAAATAAAGAAAATTCCCTGCACCAAGCAACTAAAAAGCTCAACTTTTTTTTTCCTCCCCAGCTCCATACCTTTCAGAAGAGAAACCCCAAGTGCCCAGCACCCTCTGGGAAAGGCTGTCAACTCCTATATTCTTTATAGGAGGGGCTTATGGTGAAGGGAAGTTGGTGGCCCTGGGCACTTCATAAAGCTGTGTCTATGTGCCTCTTCTTCCAGTCTGGGACTCCAGCCCACTGGCATACTGGGGTCTCTCCTAATCTTGAAGACTTCTGTTTGAGCTTAGCACTGAAGATGCTCTGTAGAAACTAGGCCCAGAGGACCACAGGCAAAGATGGAAATGTCCAGAATCCTACATGCACCATTTTAGTGAGCATGGGCTACTCTGAGTGGTAAGCAAGGTACCTGGATGGCACAAATGGTTGGGCTCAGCTAACTGATAGGTTGGCGGTTCAAACCCACCCAGCAGCATTACAGAAGCCAGACCTAGCAATCTGCTTCTGGAAAGACACAAGCCAAAAGAACTCTGTGGAGCAGTTCTACTCTGTACACAGGGAGTCACCACGAGCCACATCGATTCAACAGCAACGAGCTTAGTTTTTGTTGGTTTGGGCTGGCAAGCAAAGGATTAATCCTTGGGAAGGAAGGATCCAGAGCAGACACCAGCCAACTTTAAACTCAGCAGGAAAACCCCTACCTCAAGCCCTACCAGGAAAAACCAGGAGGCTCTCCTTGGGACAACCAGAGAGTTTCATCCTACCTGCCTCAGGTTCCCTTCCATGTTTCTTCTCAGCCCCCACTCCAAGGCCTCAGGTCTATGGCTTTAAGAGTGGACCATGAGTTCAAAGCACCAGCCGAAACAAGATTGCTCATCTCTAGCCAGTACCTGCCATGACCCTCACTACTACTTAGCTCCTCCCTTTGACCTCCTCAGGGTCAACACTCCCGGGCTGCCCCAGCTCTCCCCATCTTTTGTGGCTTGCTGAGGTAGGCATAGCCCACTTACTCCAGCTTCTCTACCTCCGCAGTCAGAGGAAAACAGCTCAGGTTATAGTGGGATCCTATTCCAAGGCTGGTCAGGAATGGCTTCTTTTAATTCTCAAGGCATCCCAAGGTGTTCAAGAGGGGAAAAGATAGTGGGAAGAAAGACAGGAAGGGAGCTTCTGTCTTTGTGGCGGGGGTGGGTGTGGGTGGGGGGTGGGAATTCGTCCTCTATGGCAGTCACAAGCTTCCCTGGAAAAGGCTGTCTGTTTCCAATGGTTCATGTCAACCCCTCAAGGTTTGGTTTGGGGGAGCCCTTAACCATGAAGACCCCTGCCCCACGTCTCTTGGGAAGGCAAGGGGAGTCATAGCTGGTGAGCCCTAGGACATGGGAAACAAGAGAAAGGCCCTATCACAAGCCCTCCCTCCCACTCCAGACTGTAGTCTGTGCCGCAGGGTCAGCTTTTCAGGGAGGCCAGAGCTGCTGAGCAGGGGGAGATTGGGAGGGGATACCTCCTCCAACAAGCTCAGCACCCCTGCTCCTAATGCTGGACCCCAGCCCTCCTAATCCCAGGGGCCCTTCAGATCTCAGTGGCTATGATGTCCTCATAGGGGATGTCAGCCCCTTCGAGGTCAATCTCAAGGGGTTCCCCTGCACCCTCCCCACGGGCCAGCTGCTGCAAGGCCTTCTCCAGGCGTTGGTTGCGCTGGTACATGGCCAGGTAGCTCTGCTGCAGCTGCTTCTGGTATTGAATCACTTTCTCCTTCTCCTCCTTCCACACCAGCCGCTCATGCTGGAAGCCCGACGACAGCTGGTCGTGGCCTTGACGCTCCTCCTTTAACTCGGCCCGCAGCCGCTCCAACTCCCGCTGCAGGGCAGGGATGTCCTCAGAGAAGGTGGCTCCAGGCCCCAGGCCCCGCAGGGAAGCCCCCTGGGCCCGCAGCTCCATCAGCTCCTGCTCCAGCAGGTTCACCTTCTCACGAAGCAGCTCCGACTCGTTCTTCTTGCGTTGGAGCTCATTTTCGCAGACCTCCAGCTCTAGGCCCTTGGTGCGCAGAGCGCTCTCCAGGTCCTGTGTCTTCAGCTCCATACCCTCCAGCTTGGCCCGAGCGTCCTTCAGCTGTGCCTTCAGATTGAGGATCTCACTGGCCTTGGCATTGACCTCTGACTGGGACTCCTTCAGCTGCTGTTTCAGAAGCGAGATCTCGCCTGACTTCTGGCACACCTGCCAAGGGTGAGGGTCAAAAGAAAAGAGGGAATGCCAGAGGTGAGTGCCCAAATGAATCTAAACCGTCTGAGAGAATGAAGCTCATCTTGAGATGGTACCTTAATGAAGAGTCCCAACCATAGTGGTTGGAATCCTAGTGTGGTGCTGTGGGTTAATGCGCCAGACTGCAAAGCTGTTTGAACTGCAAGGTCGGCAGTTCAAGCTCACCAGCCACTCCTCGGAAACCCTATACAGGGTCACTATGGGTTGGAACTGACTCGATTGATGGCACTTAACAACAACAACAACCACAGTGGTTACGAATTGGGCTGCTAATCTCATGGTCAGCAGTTCGAACTTACCAGCTGTTCCGCAGGAGAAAGACTTTCTGCTTCTGTAAAGACTTACAGCCTCGGAAACCCTGTACAGGGCCTCTGTGAGTTGGAACATAACAACCACCACCACAGAGGTCAAACCAAAAAACCAAACGCATCGCTGTTGAGTTGTTTCTGCCTTATAGAGACCTTGTAGGACAGAATGGAACTGCTCCGTAGGGTTTCCAAGACTATAAACCTTTCCAGGAGCACACTGGTGGCTTGTGGCTGCTATCAGCCTTTTTGTTAACAGTCAAGCACTTATATACTACACCATCAGGCCTCCAGATACAAACAAAGGTCAAGCCCCTCTAATGATAGCTTTCATTCTCCAGTCCAGCTTGGTCCATCCACAGGTCTGTCGTATCCCTAATTCAGGGTTTAAGTCTCAATCTCAAGACTATGTATAAATCAAGAAGTACTGACTGGTTCAATTTGCCCCACTGCCTGTAGCTCCAGCATCCACATTAACACCAATGGTTTGATGTCAGGATCTGTTTGATTTCTAGCATTCATGTTTACGATCAAACCCTCTGACCTCACCCTTATGGCCTCCACACACCCAGCTCTCCACTACAAGGATAAAGACAGAGTCACCACATCCCCAGTAACTAATGCTCCAAGTCTGGCCTCAAGACAGTGCCCAACAGGGATCTGATGAAGGATGGATTATTGTATTCTTCACCTGCCCTGTGCCGCCACTGTTTCTACTCTGACCCATCATCAAACTTCAGCAAAGAGCAGTGATGCACACAAAAACACGCCATCAGACTTGCATGTCTCTAGGGTCTTGGTCATTTAGGGTCATGGGTAGCTCAAAGGAAGACAAAGGCCAGTCTGGAGGGTTGTGTCTCAAGAGTGTGTACACACCTGCTATACTGTGGTGACCAGTCAGAATAAAGGCAAAGATCTGGGCCACTCTTGAACAGATTGTCAGGACAAGACTGCAAAAGACCTCACTTGTTCTCTCAGATGAGAAGCTCCCCCTTTCTCTCAGGAAGGACCTCAATGTTTCCTTGGGACACTGACAATGCTTTCCCACACCCAAGGTGTCTCCATTCCATGTAGGGAGTAGTGCAGAGGCCTGGCTGCAGTACAGGCTCCAAAGCAGACTGCCTGCATCTGAATTCTGCCTCTACTACTTAGGAGGAGCCCAATGATCTTGGCTGCATTAGTATGGCGGCAATCCTGAGTAGTGGTTAAAACTGGGAGCTGCAGGATCAGACTGTTGGCATCAAAGTGTAGCTCTTGTCACTTTAATACATTTGTCGTTGTTGCTAAGTGCTGGCTAAATTTATAGAGACCCTATATAGCGTTTTCAAGGAACAGCTAGTGGGTTCAAACCACTGACCTTGTGGTTAGCAGTCCAGTGTTTATACTATAGTGCCACACCAGGATTCTATTTAATATGTATTGTTAAGTTCTGTCAAGTTGGTTCTGACTCATAAGGACCCTGTATAGGGTTCCAAGAAGTGGCTGGTGGGCTTTAACTGCCAACCTTGTGGTCAGCAGTCCAGTGCTTATCCTACAGCACCACATATGTGTATACATATGTAGCAAGCCACTATTCGTTATCATAGCCTCCTTATGCCTCAGTTTCTTTAACTCTAAATTGAGGATTAGTGACGGTGCCTATTTCACAGGATTAAATGAGGGAAGCTAGGGCATGGCTCTTAACTGACACTAGAAATTATTATGTATTGTTACTAACGTCTTAATAATAATAATATGCCTATATGTCATAAATTATTAATAATATATATATGA
>NW_006408553.1:2186330-2196460 GCF_000296735.1 Chrysochloris asiatica | reverse complement strand
AGGATTGCTATGAGTTGGAATAGACATGACGGCGCTTAACAACAATATACGTGTGTGTGTGTGTTTTGTTATTTTTGTTAGGTGCCGTGGAGTCAGTTCTGACTCACAGTGACCCTGCATAGGATTTTCAAGGAGCGGCTGGTAGGTTAGCAGTCCACTGCTGATCCTACACACCACGTATGTTTAAATGCATAACTATGCTGCCTGATAGGACAACGTGGGAATGAGGTCACAGCAATGTCCAGCTTGGCTTCATAAAACACAAATAAGGATGGATGTACAACACCAGCACTAGGTTTACCTCTGAGTGCCCTCAACGTGCCCCTAAGCCCTGGCTGAGAAACCATGGCTGGGCCGGTTCTGCTATACCAACATCAGTGGGAAAGTGGGAAGGCACTGCCCAGGGCTCACGTACTTTTCTCTCTTGGAAATCTGGCAAAAAAACAAGACTCCCTCTTTCTTACTTGTGCAGTCTCCCTGCCCTCCCTTAAGGCAGCTCGTGTAAACACTGCCCACTTGAGCAAACAGGACAAGCACAGGAAGCGCCAATGCAAACAAGCCTGCTGTGCTCTGGATGCTGGATCACTACAACAGGGTGTGGTGCTGGGTTACCTAGGCTCTGAGGTAGAGAGCTGGACACAACAGCTCCCTGGCCCCCAGGGGAGGAGTCTTTGATGGGGTCCATGACATAGCTGCCATGTCAGGACCCTACCTTTCCTACCACACCAACCCAGAGTCCTTCTTTCCTACTAGCAGGATGTGGGGGTTACACTGATTCTTCCTATGGCCTGGTCAAGATGCCACATTCCTGTGTGTCTATGTATGTGTGTGCTTTTTTCTTCCTCTTCTCTTTCCAGCTTGGTCCATCACATAGAAGCTTCCACTAACACGTCTGTGAGGTGTGGCCAATTCCATCACTGAGACCTGCCATTAATGGGGTCATTTTTACTAGGAGAGGGGTGACTTTCCTCAGAAACAACATATAAATTTTATTCTTTGTCTCAGGTTTTCATGAACTCAGGCATGGCTTGTGCTTCTCTGGGCTTTTGGAAAACAGATGAAGCAGGGATAGCTCTCAGCCAGCCTTGGTTCTCCCTGTTCCAGCTTCTTAGTCAATGACTTTATTAGTAAATCCAATTCTGGAAGCCACATGGGTGATGATGTGGAGACAGTAGGAACCCCATTCTCATGACAAGACTTAATGTATCCCTCAATAAGGTGTATCAGGGAACCCATCTTTGGGTCATAAAGCATAAATCTGAGCAGTCTGTGTTCACACCTGAAAGTGAGGAGAGAGAACTGACTGGCACCAAACACCTGACCACCCCACGCCCACCATCACTGCGCCAACCTCACCTCCCACTGGGTCTCCTCCAGCGCAGGCACAAAGTTGGTCTTCTCCTTCTCGTAGGACCTCAGCTTGCTCTCCAGCAGGTCCTGCTCCTTCATGAGGCTCTCGAGCTCCTGCCGGAGCTGCCGCTTCTCTTGCTGGAGCTGGAGCACCTGGAGGTGCAGTACCTGCTGCGTACGCTGGTTCTTCTGCGAGACCTGCTTCAACTTGCTGGTACACTTCTGCTCCAGGCCCTCCAGCTCCTCCTTGCAGCGCCGCTGCCGCTCCTCATAGGCCTGGCTGGTGGCCAGCTCCTTCTCCTCAAAGCTGCGCTGCAGCTTCTGGAGCTCGCCCTCCCTCTCCAGAAGTTTCTGCTCCAGTTCCTGGAGGGTGCACTCGTCTGTGGAGATGGGGGAGCGGACGCATGAGGGGCCCTTGTCCGCCTTGCCCTGGTGGGCCAGCTTGCTCCCCCCATCAGAGAAAGACAGAGCCTTCAGGCTCATCATGTTGCTGTCCTGGAGGATGATGCCCTGTGTGATGTTGTGGGCCGAGCCTCCAAATCGACTGCTAGGGCCCACAGGAGTGACCAGTGGGTCCAGCTGATAGCTGCTGCTGGTGCTGTGTGTGGGCAGGCTGGACATGGAGTTCCGGCCAGAGTCAGACAGTGCCCCAGAGCACAGGCTGGGCTTCAGCTCCTGTTCCTTGGGCTTGTCTGGAGGAACGGGGTGCAGCTGGTGGTTGCCACTCTCGGGGGAGGAATGGAGGAGGGCTCCTGACCGGGGCAGCATGGGCTTGAAGGCAGTGGGTCGTACCGCCCCTTTCTCGGAGCCCTAGAAGGAAACAGATGGCCATGACCCCAGCCTCTCCCTTCAGCACTCATCCTGTCTCTGCCCCTCCACATGCTTCGTGACCCACACCTGACCACAGTGCAACCCATTTGGTCCCCTTCTTGGTCAGTAGTTACTGTTCTCACTGGTTGCTCTAATGTAGACTAATGTGCTAAATCTCTGAGGAGCAAACCCTTGGTACCTGGGAGAACAGCCTTGATGATCACCTAGACACGTTGTTCTATGAAATACCAACCTATCAGCAGTTCGTCCCAGCCTTCCCGAGAGAAACACTAGCTGAGATACTCGGGCCAGGGCTCCGGCTCTGGGTTTCTGTGTGGTGTAGGGCATGGCGTTACGCTGGAAGCTGGCTGGATAAGCTTGATGGACTTACTTGTGTAAGTGGATCCTCTTTCTTAACCTTCACTGCTGCTTCCATTAAGCTTGGAGCAAAAGTACTGGGCCCTGTCCTCTCAAAGGGCTAGAAAGATCACTAAAAGTAACAATTCTTTTTTTAAAAAAATTTTAATTTTCATTGGTAGAATACTTTGCAATTTAGAAAGCACTTATTTTGTAAAGCTTAAAGGTCTCTTCAAATATAAAGGGTCATTTTCTAATATATCAAAGACATGACTTCATTCCCCCTAGGTAGCTGAAGAGCAAAGATGTCAGCTTGAGAACTAATGTGCACCTAATCCAAGCTATCGTATTTTCAATAACCTCATATGCATGCAAAAGCTGGACAGTGAATAAGGAAGACCGTAGAAGAACTGATGCTTTTGAGTTATGGTGTTGGAGGAGAATACTGAAAGTGCCATGGGCTGCTGAAAGAACCAACAGATCTGTGTTGGAATAAGCACAGCCAGAGTGCTCCTTGGAGGCCAAGATGGCCAGACTTCATCTCTCATACTTTGGACATATTGTCAGGAGGGACCAGTCACTAGAGAAGGATATCATGTTTGGTAAGGTGAGGTGGTCAGAGAAAAAGAGGAAGACCCCAGCGAGATGGACTGGCCAAGTAACAGCATCAATAGGCTCAAGCGTGGCAACAATTGTGAGGTTGGCCCAGGATCAGTCAGTGTTTCGTTCTGCTGTGCATAAGGTTGCTATGAGTCGGTATCGACTCAATAGCACCTAACAACAACAACAACAGGTAGGGAGGGAAAGGAGAGTTGATTAGGATAATTGTTTTCAGTGCCACTGGTGGGGCAGACCCATGAGCACTTGAACTGCTACAAAAGGTGAATTTCTGAGCATCTAGGACACTTCTGCCCTCATCCCTGCTAAATGAATGATAACAGCAAGCTCACAGCCTTGTCCAGCCATCCACAATTCTGGGATAGGCTGGAGCGAGAATCTCACTGTACCGCCGCTGCAGTGAATGAAGAAAGGTCCCACTCCCATGGAGGTGTGAGGCCATGGTGGTTCAGTGGTAAGATTCTCACCTTCAATGTGGGAGAACTGGATTCAATTCCCAGGTAGGGTCCTTCATAAGCAGCTACAACCCATCTGTCAGTAAAAGCTTGTGTGTTGCTATGGTAGAAAACCTTATGAATCACAATAGCCCAAGCCCCGGCTGGTAACGGGGATGGCACAGGATTGGGCAGCACTTTGTTCTGTAGTGTATGGGGGTTGTCGTGAACTGGGGGCAACCTGATGGCAGATAACAAGCACCATCACCATGAGATGTACAAAGTCTACTAGAGAGAGAAGCTGCAAACACTCCAACAGTATCTTCCTTCTGCTCTTAAGAGAAAATACAAAACTCCCTCTCCTTCTCAAGTGTTTGTCCTATCTAACCATCCAGAGTTACAGGACCGTAGAGCTCAGGGAGGGCTTTAACTTTCCCATTTGCTCTTCGCTTCAAGGCTACCTAAGACTGTGGTTTAGGGGACTGACCAGTGTGCTAAGCCCTTATCCAACCTTTGATCTCTGTGCTATGCCACCATGATCACTGCCCTGGCCTCTTGGGAGATATAAATTTCATAGATCACCCCCACCCTCACACCCCCATCTCCAGTCTGCTCTCCCCTGTCTCTCCAACATTTCCTACCTTCCCTACAGACCCCCACTTACCATTTCTAGCTGATTGGAGAAGGGCACAAGCTTGGACGGGGTGGACAAGCCAAACTCCACCCCAGCTTGGCCCATGTCCCCACTGGACAAGGCAGTGTAGTCTGGACGGGATCCCCGGGTCTTCTGGCTGACCTTGATGTAGAAGAAGTCTTCACTTTTGCCCATTTTGGAGCTGGACTTGCCATGATTTGATTCCTGGGAAAAGCCAAATTTCAGCAGCCCATCTGAGTACCGATTGAGCTTCTTGAGGTGGGAGGACTTGCGCAGCTTGTATTGGGAAGCCCGACAGTGCTTGCTGTGGAAGCCATGGCCAGAGATGAGGCTACTGACGCTGCCCATGGTGACTTGGAGCCAAGGACAGACAGTGCAGGGAGGGGGCTGGACGTGGCTGTGGCAGCAAGGGGCAGTCCTGACTCTGCGAGGGGCCTGCAGTCATAGCAAAATCCTCACAGAGCCTAGGAGATTACAGATCTGCAAGGAAACACAAGGCAGAAGTCAGTCTGGAAAGGGCTCAGTCGCCAGTCAGTCCTGGCTGCTAGATGGGGCAGTATAGCCATCCATGTCATAGTAGTAGTTTGTCTACTACTGGGTCCTCCGCTCATTCCTTTCTCCACCAAGGCTAGTCTAAGCACTGGGGATGCAGAAGTCAACAAGACAGAGCAGTGCCCGCACTATGGGGATTCCATTTAGTACAGTGTGGGCAGACCATAATCAAATGTGTACTCTATTGAGTGGCAGGTCACTGGTGACACAAATGGTTAGTACTCTGCTACTAACCAAACGATTGGCATTCTGAATCTATCCACTGGCACCAAGTAAGAAAGCCGTGACAGTCGGCTTCCATAAGATCACTGAAATCCCTATGAAGTACATTTCTACACAGACACACACGGGGTTGCCATAAGTCAAACACACATGAGTCTCCAAGAGTCAAAATCAACTCGATGACAGCAGGTATAGCAAGCTATATATACACATATGTGCTATGGGGATAATGAAAGTTGAGTTAAAAGGATACAGTTCTGGGAGATGGGTATTTTATACAGTGTAGTCAAAGGAGGAGTCTCTGGTAAGGTATCATCTGAGGAGGCCAACAGAAAAATGAGAGAGAAAGCTGTGCAAAAACCGGGGCGAGAGAGCGTATCATAAGGAGTTCCCAGGGCAAAGGACTTGAGTTCATGAGTGGAATGGACTTGACATATGTGAGACCGGCAAGGTGACCAGTCTGGCTAGAGGACAGTTAGCAGAGAGTACTTAGAAACAGAAAGAAGCAGCGGTGGGTATACAGAAATAGAAAGAAGCACAGAGCTAGCAAGGTGCAGACAACATAGAGTCTGTTGGGTCATAAGGACTTTGGCTTTTACTCTGATTGAGATGCAGAGTCACTGGATGACTTTAGGCAGATGGCTTAGGTTGTGGAAGGTCTTTCTTGCTGCCTGTTGGAGAAGATACTGTTTAGAAGTTGGGGGCACAGTTACAGTAATTAAACTTTAGATTTTTTTTTTTAAGGTTTTTATTGTGAATCAGTCATAGTTTACATGGGAGAACATCAGTTTTACATTCATTGTTTCACTGCAATGATTACAATCCTCTCTGTGCATAATCATTCAACAGTATTTTCTTCTATTCCCTCTGTTTTTTTTGAGGAGGGGGGGGGGGGAAGGAATGTACACAAAAATACTCAGGAATATATAATCATTTAAACAACCAAAGGGCACATTCTGCAAACCTGCCTCCTGGCTGCCAGCTCACACCCTTTCTCTTTCCCTGAGTCTACAGTCCTCAGCTGCTCTATCTCTTGATATCATCATCTTTGCCTCCATCTCTGGTGTCGCTGCTTCTCTGGATAGGGTCCCACATTCCACTCAGGCTCTTCTCCCTTGATGGTCCTAGGGTCTTCTGTTACTGGTTAGATATATTTTTAAGATAGAGTTGATAGAATTGGCTAATGGGTTGAATGTAGATAGAGTGAGAAAGAGAAAAGTCAAGGTGATTCCATGGTTTTGACCAAACAACTAGAAGAAAGTTGCTATTTATTAAGATGTAGAAGACCACAAGAGGAACTAATTTGGGATGGACTGGGGTCGGGTGAGAAATAGAAGTTTGGTTTAAGCCATGTTAAATTTGCAAAGTCTATTAGACATGCAAGAAGGGTTGTGCAGTGGGAAAAAGGATGTGTGGGAAGAGTCTGGAAATTTACATGCAAGAATTGTTAGTGTATAGCAACCAGTCATGAGACTAGATGAGGTCACTCAAAGAGTGAATCAGGGAAGACAAGAGATGAAGTTGAAGTCTGAGAGCTAGTTAACGGGGCATTCCAACATCAGGACAGGGATATGAGGAGCAATGAGCACAGGAACCCAGAAAGCTTCAACACTGGTATTGGAGATCTAAGAAAGCCTAGTAAAGAAACTGATTCATAAAGACAGTGTCCAATGCTGTTGTAAGAAGTCAACTAAAATGATGACTGAGAATTGGTCACTGGATAGCCACATGGAGATCACTGGTGACCTTGGCAAGTGCACCAAATGGTGGAGTGGTGGGGAATAGAGGCCTGACTGGAAAGAGTTCACAAGAAACAAAGGGAGGAAATCACTGCACTCTCAAAAAGTTAAGAAGTATGTGACAGTCTTGGTTTGGATACTCAGCCCCACTACATACTAGCTATGATAACTGAGGTAAATGATTTAACTATGTAATCTTAAATTTGGCAAACTAATTCTATGACACATTTAAAATTAAGTGTTAATAGGATTGTATCTGATAATCGATGTTAAAAACAAGAACAACCACCTGGCCAGTAACCAGACAAAGGAATAAATTAAGATACCATTGCCTGCACAGGTGTAGATTTCAGTGTAGATACCACAATATTCAAAGCTAAGAAAGGCTGTGTAACTGCCAAGCATTATGAATTATGGGATCAAAAACTACAAGTTCAATAAAACAGGAAATACAGAAGGAGCCCTGTATTCTTAATTGTTGTTGTCAAGTACAGTGGAGTTGGTTCCGACTCATAGTGACCCTGCACAGGGTTTCTAAGGCTGCAGATCTTTACGGGAGCAGAAAGCCTCATCTAATGCAGAACAGCTGGTAGTTTCGAGCTGCTGACCTTGAGGGTCACAGTCCAATTCATAACCACTAAAGAGCTCGGTGGCGTAGTGGTTACGAATCAGGCTGCAAGCCACAAGGTCTGCAGTTTGAAACTACCAGCTGTTCCGCGGGAGAAAGATGGGGCTTTCTGCTCCCGTAAAGATTTGCAGCCTCGGAAACCCTGTGCAGGGTCGCTATGAGTCGGAACCGACTCCACAGCACATAACAACAACAACAACAACAACAACAATGCTACCACAGCTTCTTTAATTATCAATCCTTAAAGGACTAAAAGAGCCCTGGTGGATTATGTCGAGTCAAATATGCAGAGCCCAATGGGTGGCCCATGACTATTGACTCTGAATGAAGACTTGGGTTCAAACTTGCAATTGCTAACCTAAAGAATGAAGCAGAAATGTTAAGAATAAATATGTTCTGCAGTTTGATAGGAAAAAGAAAATAATTATCATTAGGTAACTTTCATGTGTATGACAGCTTAAGAGTAAAAGCCTACCTAATGGGATTGTTGGAGTACTGGTGTAGCACTGTAGGTTAATGCGCCAGCCTGCAAAGCCATTTGAACTGCAAGGTTGGCAGTTCAAGCTCACCAGCTGCTCCTAGGAAACCCTATACAGGGTCGCTATGGGTCGGAACTGACTTGACAGCACTTAACAACAACAATGGAATTATTATGAGAAGTATATGAGCTGCCCGCCACTGTAAGACAGCAACTCTGGTGTCTTTACTAAATATCTGGTACGTGTTGTTGTTAGGTGCCATCAAGTTGGTTCTGACTCATGCCCAACAGAATGAAACATAGCCTGATCCTGTGACACCCTCACAACAGTTACACTTGAGCCCATTGCTGCTGCCACTGTGTAAATCCATCTCCTTGGGGATCTTGCTCTTTTTCACAGGCTCTTCACACTACCAAGCATGATATCCTTTCTCCAGGGAATGATCCCTTCTTATAACATGTCTGAAATGAATCAGAAATGAAGTCCAGTCATCCTGATTTCTAAGGAACATTCCAGCTGAACTTATTTCAAGACAGATTTGCTTTTTCTTCTGGCAGCATGCTACTTTTGATATTTGTCTTCCAATACCACAATTTAAATGCATTGACTTTTCTACAGTCTTCCTTATTCATTATCCAACTTTCATATGCATATGAGGTGACTGGAAATACCATGGCTTAGGTCAGGCACAATTTAGGTCTTCAAACTGATTTATCTTTGATTTATTATTTTAAAAAGATCTTTTGCAGCAGATTTGCCTAATGCAAGACATCTTTTGATTTAGTTACAGCTGCTTCCATAAGTGTTGATTGTGAATCCAAGCAAAATGAAAAATTTAACAATTTAATCTTTACTCTGTTTATCATGATGTTATTTATTAGAACACTGGATTTTTGTTTTCTTTGCATTTGAGATGCAATCCATTCTGAAGGCTGTAGTCTTTAATTTTCACCAGTAAATATTTTATATCCTCTTCACTCCCAGCAAGCAAGGTTATATCATATTTATCGTAGGTTGTTAATGAGTTTTCCTCCAATCCTGATCCCACATTCTTTTCATACAATCCAGCATCTCAGATTATTTGCTCAGTATACAGACTGAGTAAGTATGGTGAAAGAATACAACCTTGATGCTTACCTTTTGTGATTTTAAAACATTCAGTATATCCTTGTTCTAACTTCTGTTCTAATGACTGCCTCTTGATCTATGCACATTTCTCTTGAGAACAATAAAGGTTCTGGAATACCCATTCTTTGCCATGTTACCCATAGTCTGTCATGCAGTGGAAAACTTCTGCATAGTCAATAAAGTACAAGTAAACATCTTTCTGTTATTCTCTGTTTTCAGCCAAGATCCATCTGACATCAGCAATGATATCCCTAGTTTCATGTCCTCTTCTGAATCCAGCTTGAATTTCTGGCAGCTCCCTGTTGATGAACTGCTGCAACCATTTAAAAATTATCTTCAGCAAAATTTTACTTGCAGGTGATATAATGATATTGTTCGATCATTTCTACATTCCATTGGGTCATCTTTTTTGAAAGGGGTACAAATATGGATCTCTTCCAATTGACTGGCAAGTTAGCTGTCTCCCAAATTTCTTGGCATAGAAAGTAAGTGCTTCCAGTGTGCATCAGTTTGTTGAAAGATTTCCATTTATAGTCCATCAATTCCTGGAGCCTTGTTTTTCACCAAGCAGCTTGGACTTCTTCTTTTAGTACCAGTGGGGTTTTTTTTTGGTTTTGTTTTTTTAAATAACATTCATTTAATAAGTAGTTTAATAGAGAGTCCATATTTAAATTCCCCACATTGTTCCACAAATGTCTACTTTATGTAACTTTTTTGTCCAGAATCCAATTTTTTAAAAGTTTTTATTGTGAATTGGATGATAGTTTACATGAGAGATAATCAGTTTTATACTCATTCTACCGTATTTTGCCTCATTGCAATGATTACAATCCCCTCCATGCATCATCATTCAACACTTTGCTTCTATTCTCTGTTTTTTTTTTGTTGTTGTTTTTTTGGGGGGGGCGGTGGAATGTATATAAAAACACTCAGGAATATACAATCATTCAAACAACCAAAGGGTATACCCTACAAGCCTGTCCCCTGGCAGCCAACACACAGCCCCTCTCCCTCCATGAGTCTAGAGTCCCCAGCCGCTCCGTCTCTCCATGTCATCATCTCTGTCTCCATCTCTGGCATCGTGGCTTCTCTGAATAGGGTCCCACACTTCACTCCCACTCTTCTCCCTTGATAGTGCAAGATCAACTACTCCCCCCC
>NW_006408553.1:2179874-2185760 GCF_000296735.1 Chrysochloris asiatica | reverse complement strand
TTCTTTCAGTTTGAGAAATGCTGAGCGTGTTCTTCCCTTTTGGTTTTTTATCTCCAGGTTTTTGCATATTTCATTGTAATACTTGACTGTCATCTCTAGTTGCCCTTTGACATTTTCTGTTCAGTTCTGTGACTTCATCATTTCTTCCACTCAAGCAACAGGTAAGTATATAGGGAGGAAAATGACACTAATGAGGTACACACACCATAGAATGGTCAACCATTCGAGATAAAAAGGGCAGCCTTTACTTAAGGATAAAATTCAGGAGGATTGGAAATGAAGGAATGGAAACAGGAAACACAGGGAGAAAGTTAAATAGGGGGCTTCAATCACTGAGATGGAATGAAGTATATGATTTGTTGAATGTAAAACTGACGATCTGTTCTGTAAATCTTCATTCAATTCACAATAAAGTTATTTTGTTTTAATGCAACTTTACTACACTCCCTCCTCTCCCAGGGCCCTACGTGGGAGCATTGAGTTCCTCGGCTAAACAGCTGAGGATGATAAAATGTACTTTGTAATCTCCCTAGGATACCCATGTCTTGCTTAGCCTAGGCCTCCAGGTCCTATGAAGTAGGATTTCCATTGTGGTCCTTATGTAAGAAAGCTATTTGGGCTGCAAAGCATTCTGTGCAAGATAATACTTGGGCAATTATCTCCTGATTTGTCTCACCTAGCCAACAAACATTTAGAAGTATCACTATATACAGTTAATGTGCCAGACTGCAAAGCCATTTGAACTGCAAGGTCAGCAGTTCAAGCTCACCAGCTGCTCCTCGGAAACGCTATACAGGGTCGCTATGGGTCGGAACCAACTTGATGGCACTTCACAACAACAAGTATATACAGTTGTTGTAGAAATAACACTTAGCTATGACATCAGACAGATTTGAACTTGAACATTAGCCTTTCTGCAGTTTTTTTCATTTATAAAATGGAAATATGATAAGACCACTATGAAGATGAAACAGACTAACAGAAGTACTTGGTACGTGTACATAATAGGTGCTTTACAGATGTGTGTATGATAAATAGAAGGCTAAGACATGGGTGTTGACCTCTAGTTGATACTATAGTTGGACTATGACTATAATATGAGGAAACTTCTAAAAATAGTTTGCGGAAACCTTTCATTATCTTTTCATTCCATTTTCCCATGAACTTTCTGAAGGCCCCTGTCTTAGGCCAACTACGCTAATTAAATCTATACCCTTCTCTCCTGCTCCACTGTCATCTCCTCTCACAGAGAATGCAACACCCTCCAAGTGGCTTTTTCCCAATCTGTTCACCATAAGTATCTAGAGGGTCTAGGCCACCAGAGTCCCCTCATGAAAACCTCTCAAGGCTTCCTACTGTTCTCAGGGTAAATCGGACAACTCCTTACCATGTCCTGGCAAACCTCAGGCTGGCAGTTTTTGCCAACTCTTCCAATCTTATCTCACACCATTCTTCCCTGGCTTGCATCCGCAATTACCGCCACACTTACCGCTTTTTTTGTTCACGGAACACACCAAGCCTTTTCCGACTTAATAGCTTTTGCACCTGCAGTTGCCTCTAACTGGAATTCTCTTCCCCTAGGTCTTTACACAGATGGTGTGTTCTCATCCTTTGGTTCTCAACTCAAACATCACCTCGGCATGAAGGCTTTCTCTTGTTACTCTCCCCAAATTACTCTCTATGATACCAAACTGTTTATTTTTTCCATAGCACTTGCTTCAACCTGTGAGAATTTTATGTTTAAATTGTTTATTGTATGTTTCTCCACTAGAATGTAACTTCAATGAGAACAAAGACTGTATCGGTAGCCTCTCGAACAAAAATAAGGAAAACATGGCACAGATTGAGGGAGGATAAATGACTTGGCTCTTGGCATTTTACTGGTAACTGACCAAAGTGGACTTTGACCCTACACCCAAATTCTACGAACTCCATGATGGTGGTGCTGGTGTGTTGTGAAGTTGGTTCTGACTCCTAGTGACCCTGTAGTTGGAAGTCCAGTGTTGATCCTACAGAGCGCCATACCAGAAGAGAAATAGACAATAGAGAAGAGAAAAAAGAAAAGTAGAGTCACACAATGAAGGTAAAAGGAGCCCTGGTGGTGCAAAGATTAAGTGCTCAGGTGCTAACTGAAAGTTTGGCAGCTCGAACCCACCAGATACTCCTCTAGAGAAAGTCCTGGTGATTTGCTTCTATAAAGATTACAGCCAAGAAAACCCTATGAAGCAGTTTCTACTTTGTCACACAATAATCACCTTGGCTGTCTGCCAACAGAAAGGTTGAAGGTTCAAATTCTCCTAGAGACACCTTAGAAGAAAGGCCTGGTGATCTACTTCTGAAAAACCAGTCACTGGAACCCCTTTGGAGCACATTTCTTCTCTGCTGAGTCAGAAGCAACTGGAGTTGGTTGGTTGGTTGGTTGGTTGATCCAACTCCATGCCAGATAACCACCACCACCACTCCTGTTGCTTTTGAGAATCTGGCCCCATGGAATTCTGACTTCCCCCTGGTACCTGCCACCAACACTAACACCCCCTTCACCTTTAGTTGGTCCCCTACCACATCCCCACACCCCTTACATTCCAACCCTTTTCACCCCCACCCAGAACTAGGTACAAAGGGACAGGAAATAGCATGTGGACTCATGAGGAGACCTCACTTTTGAGCTGCTTTTTCTGCCAACCACATGTAGATAGGAACCTGGATAGAAACATCTTAGCTGTCCCCATTCTCACCACACACACTCCATTCTAAACTTTCCTTTCCAAAGAAAACCTGAGTTTCTTTTGCTTTTCCCTTTTGGAGTACGAAGAGGGAGACATGGAAGTGGTTAAGAGGTCCTCTGGGCTCAAAGAGGTGGCGATAATATAACTCAATCTCCTGTACGAAACGTGAATTGTCTCCCGGACTGCTGGCCTGAGAAGGGTAGTTGAGGACACATCTCCACTCTCTTCGCCCTCCTCAGTTCCCCCTTCACAGCTCAATCTGTCTCCCTTCCCTCCTTCATAGCCTGTGAATTCCCTGCCTGCTCTCCCTCTTTCATCCCTTCCAGATCTCTGGTCCCTTAGTCCTCAGGGGAACAATCCTGGCAGACGGATGACCCGCCGATGGCACTCACAGACTGCGCAGTACGTTGGGCATCTCTGGACTACTTGAGGGCAGAACCCCTGCCTGCCCCGCCGGCTCCAACGCCAGGCCCAAATGGTGGTGCCGCCCCTGCTGCAGCCAAGTGCGCGCCTAAGGAAATGCGGGTTGTAAAGCTAGCTGCCAATCAGAATCCTGGCCCGCGAGGGCGCCCTCTTTCTGCAGCTGGGGCTGGCTATGCCGCCCACTCCGCATCCACGCAGCTGTCCGCAGAACCACCATGCAAATTAACCTGCGGGCAGAGCTGAGCCGGACTGGGATGATGGGATTCATTTGGTCGTTTACTCAGCAAATATTGATGTAGTGTATGGCTTGACCCAAGTACTATGCAAAGAACAGAGGATAAAAGGGGGTTCACAGGAGGTAGAGAAATTGGGAAAGGAAGGAGAATAGGAAGTACACAGGAAGAAAAAAAAAAAAAAAAAAGCCAGAAATAGACAACTATTCCTGACCCCCACCTCATTTTTTACTACTTTAGCTGGGATTGATCAAGGAAAGACCCCTTTGAGAAGATGACATTTGTGAGGAACTGCCTGATGAAGTTTTTGGGTAACATTGCCCCATCGGAGGGAACAACAAATGCAAAGGTAGGAATAAGCTTGGTGCTTTAGAACAGTTCTTCTCAAGTGGGGGCAGTTGTGCTCCCCAAGGAATATTCGGGAATGTCCGGGTGACCAGTCATCTACTAGCACCTGGTGGATAAGGCCAGGAATGCTGCTCAACACCCTATAACACACAGGACTGTCCCTCATTACAAATTATCTGACCCAAACTCTCAATAGTGCTGAGGTTGAGAAACCTGGTCTTCTAGGAACAGAAAGAAAATTAGTTGATAACCTCAGTCCTGCCAATAACTCTGTGTGATTTTGAGCAAGTGACTGAACTGTTCTGTGCCTCAGTCCCCATACTTTTCATTGAAGAGAATCATGTCTGCCCTCCCACAGGACTACAGTATGAAGTTGAAAGGACATGAAAACTTTGAAAGTATTTTGAAAAATTACCAGTGCTCGTTATGGTTAGTGATATTTCTCATTATTATCCAAGATGTTGAGTGTGGTTGAGACATGCCCCAGGGCAGAGCCTGGCCTGCTCACAGAAGTCTCAGTGCCAATGCTTGCCTATGACTCCTCTCAACGCAGTTCCCTTACGAGAGCAATCATACCCTTCAGCGGTGAAGGACCTCGAGCCTTCTCTGGACTCAGTTTCCAACCACAACATGAGGAGGTAGATTTCTTTACAGTTCTTCTTTGAGACCCCTTGAGGATTTAGTGAGTGTTATCAATTCCCTCCTCTGAAAAATATACCCCTCCAGCCATTTGGCTGTGATTTCATAGGGTTCCCTGACCTCTAATGACAGTTTTAAAGCATGAACATATCCTGTTCTGAGGGATGAAACGTGAACTTTGGGGCACTATGGAAGAACACATAGCCATGGCTTCAAATTACTGACTTAACTTTAATGACTCCCTGCTTCCCTGCAAGGACTGGGAAGGTGGGAACAAGGGGAGGAAGTGAAACCAAATAAAATATGTTGTATGTCCTCAACAAGGCCCCCTGCCCCTCCCACATACAGAGTCCAGGGGTCAGCTCAATTCTATTTTCCAAGACTTGGATAGACTTTAGACCAACTTCAAAGAGGGTCATAAGGTGAAAGGAGGGGCCCATGCTTGTCCCAATTCCTGACAGTCCACTAAAACACACACACACACAAACAAGTCTGTTGTCATCAAATCAATTGCAACCATGGTGACCCCATGAGTAGAACTGCTTCATACAGTTTTCTTGGTTTTAATCTTTATGGAAGCAGATAGTCAGGCCTTTTTCTACCAACCTTTTTATTAATTGTTGTTGTTGTAAGTAATGTCGAGTCGATTCTGACCCATAGTGACCCTGTATAGGGTTTCCATGGAGCAGCTTGTGAGCTCAAACCACCAACCTTGAAGTTCAAAAGACTTTGCAGTCTGACGCCCAGAGCGCCACACCTGAACTCCTTTTGGTTAGTAGTTGAGCGCAAAATTTTCATGCCACTCAGAGACTTTTATTGGAGTTTGTTTTTCTTCTTTAATTACATTTTTTTTTAAAAATTACATTTTTAAAATTCTGAAATAATACTAAAATAACCTATGCCATAGTGATTTTGAAAATGCTTGTCATATTAGCTTCAGAAAGAAAACTTCAGAGTCAAAATCTTCATTCCTTATTCTTTTCCTTCCTCCCCCTTTAATTTTCCTCCCCAGAGAAAACTACTATCATGTATTTTGTGGATACACTTTTGGATCATTAGGTAGATTTTCAACATATATACATACTGTATTTGCTTTGTGATTTTTACTTTATATAATGTATCATGTTACATGGATCATTCTACAACCTTGATTGTTTACTCATGATTTTGGATGTGGTTTCAATTTATGTCAACACTTGCACTGTTAGTTCATTTCTTTTACCTTCTGTATAGTAGTATACCACATTTCATGTACTGTTCCTACTCGGATATTTCCATTTTGTTACTTAAACCTACTTGTATAGTATCCTTTTCTCATGTATGGAAATCTTGCCATGATTTATTTTCTTTGGGTCTTAGAAGTCATCTAGTTTTTTGTTTTTTTTCCCACTCAGGCATATATAATAAATTACATCTCCAAAGGCACATTCTGCAAGTCTGCTCCTGGCCACCAGTTCTTAGTCCTTCACTTCTTAGTTGATGAATCTAGAGTCCTCAGCCGCTCCCCCTCTCCATGC
>NW_006408553.1:2140885-2176854 GCF_000296735.1 Chrysochloris asiatica | reverse complement strand
TAAGTATTCCTTTATATGTGGTTCAGAGTTCTGGGACCAGCCCCTGAACCTGCTTGGTCAGGTATTCTGTGTTGTTGGCAGAGCTCTCTGCTATACGTCCACCCGATCCACCATCTTGTTTGTTCCCAGTCATCTAGTTTTTTAAAGCTTCCTGCCCTTAAATTGAATCCCTGCCCTCCACAGAGGTGACATTCTGAGACACCGATTAGTCTAGATCTCAAAAAAAGGCAACAAAAGTGGAGCAGAGGGCCCCAAACACACTCCAACTTATTAGTCTGAGGGAGGCAATTGCTGTTGATATTAAGAGAGTGCCACCGCTGATCTGAGGTGAAAAAAGCAACCAGGTGTTAGAATGAGATGAAGGCGCTTTGGCAGAGCAGATAGGTCATTCTGCTCCCTGCTACGTGGCAGCTTGGGGACTGATGATAGCATCTTCTATGGGATTCCATACCTCAGAGCTAGGCAAAGACCTGGAGATCTGTTACTCAAACTCCTTCACATGTTCACTTCACGGAGACTCAAGAGCAGGGAAGGGGCTTCTCCTGGCCACATCAACAGTTCTAAACTCAAAGCTGATTTCTTTCCATTTTACCAACAGGACAGGGTCAGTTGGGTTCCACTTCCCAGATGGTGGGGTGAAGTGGAGTGCAGTAGCCCCTTTGCTCTACACGGGCTACAGATGTGATGGGGGCATATAAAACAGTGTGTGTGTCTCGAGATGCCTGATACAAATGGGATTCCGCTAAGCCATCTGTGAGCATGGTACTGCTCCACTTGAAGATGGTTGCCAGGGGGGTTCAAGTACTCAAGAAAATAGAAGCTGCTGAGGTACTATGTGACCCCCATCACTGCTGGGAAAGCTGACTTGCCTCCAGGAATGGCTGGTGGTTGCTGAGCTGGGACCAGAGCTCTGCCAGCAGCTCTCTCCATCTTTCTGGGCAGGCATCATCACTCTAGGATAATTTCTAATCTTAGCAATGGACCACGCCTTTGCAAATCTCATGTTCAATTCCATCTGTGGAACTTGGAGAACTGCACACTCACTATTCATTCACATTGACTATGAGAAAAAACCATGTGCCAAGCATCATGCTGGGTGCCAAGAAAAAGACGAACATGATCTCTCATAAAGAAGTTGGATGTAGCAGTGAAACCTCAATGTCTACGAAGGAAGAATAAAGCTTCCTTTCAGGCCTGGCTTGGATCTCTCTGCTCTGGGAAGCCCTGCAGACTCCAGGACACCTCTCCTCTGGCCCACAGTCCTTGTCCATGCACAGTTCACTTGCCAGTCAGCCTTCATGGCCTGGGGGGTAGCTATTGCACTAAGTGGTGTGGTGATGCTTGAACCTCTTTGAAGGCAGTGATGAGTCTACAGCATCTTTCTACCACACATAGTGTGGAGCACAGTGATAACATAAGAAAAAGCTAAACCTATTGCTATGGAGTTGATTTCAACTCACAGCATCCCTATAAATCTTCATCGTCAATCTTTACAGGAGCAGACAGCCTCACCTTTATCCCATGAGTGGCTGGTGGGTTTGAGCCATTGACCTTACTCATAGCAGCCCAACATCTAACCCACACCACCAGCTGGGATCCTTGCTAACACAATAAGGTACTCAGTAACTACTTTTGATACAATCAGCTTACAGGGAGGTACAGGACGGCTGATGTAGTTGGCAGTAGGGAAGAGTGAGGCACAGAGAGAAGAATGTGACTTCCCTGGAGTCTCACAACATGTAGATACTTAAGCCAAGTCTACAAAACTAACATGCAAATCTGGCTTCATCCCAAATCGCAGTCTCTAGGCTTTATTTGAACCAATTGATCACCTTAGATCAGGGGTGGGGAGCCTTTTATCTGCCAAAATTTATAACATCATTCATGGGCCATACAAAATTATCTTAAAAATTAGCCTGCTATATTTGGTCAAAAATTTAATTAACTCACTTCTAATGTGATGGCTGGAACTGTGGTTGCCTTGACAGGGCCAGACCAAATGATTTCGTGGGTCTTAAGTAGCCCACCTGCCAGACATTCCCCAACCCTGCCTTAGTAGAAGTAAGCGTACCCTCTCTCTCCCTAACCTCCCAGGTCTGTACAAATATCTTGGCCAATGCAAACAAATGTAAGGAAGGAAGAGTCTCTTGTTTTTAAGAATCTGGTTGGAAGACAAGACACGTACATTGAAATAAAAAGAATTTCAAAAGGACCACAAATTTAACTGAAGAAGCATAGCTCACTGACAGGAGTTTTAAAAATTACAACCAGCCCACTCCACCCCCAAAGCATGCTTTTATTGTTGTTGTTATTTTTTTCCCCCTTTCATATAGAAATGGGATAAAGTTTCTCATGTCTTCATAGGCCTTTCCTTGCCACTTCTCTGTCTGGGCTGTTGTGATACCAGTTTCTGGCACTTGTCCTTATATTCTTCCCTCCTGTTTCTCGGCTCTCTTTTGTTAACCTCAAGGCTGTGCAGATCTGCTGGTATGTGTGGGGAATCATGTAATAAAAAGATAGCAGAAAGGAAGTCAGGGAGCCTGAGCTCTAATTCTGGCTCGATGGAGTTCCTGCTTTATCTACTGTTGTTACTCTGACAAGAAGGGTTACATTTCAAGTATGCCCTGGAAGGCAGGACGACCTGCCATTCACCAAACCCTATGCAAAGTGTTTTACCTGCATTATCTCAGCAGGCCCTCAACAAAGGGTCACAGATTGATAGACCTGCTTTGTCATCCATCTGTCAAGACAGTTAACCTTTCAGCATCTCTATTTCCTTACGTGTCAGATTGACACACCTCCTCATAGGACAACTGTTAGGATTACATGGAATAATGTCTATAAAGAGACTTACCCTCAGTAAGAACAACAGCACACATTGGATGGATTTAAACCAAACATTGTGCTTATGAAGTTATAAAGCAGTGGGGGCTAATGTCGACCCTTACAAGTCTTTAAGTTAAAAGAGCAAATCATTATGGGAGGGTTAGAGAGCATTAACCCATTCCCCTCCCCAATGTCTCCTGTGGCAGGCAGAGCTGACTTTTTATTCCCATGGGGTCCTGGGAACTTGTAGTGGTAGACCTGCCTCCTGTCTCCAAGAGGACAGCTGGGCTTTGCAGAGATGTGAGAGCAGACTCCAGGCGTTTGCCAGCTGGGTCTGTGGGGCCCTAGCTGCACCAGACTGGCCCCCGCCAGCTCCCCAGCAGAGGGCGCGTGCCCAGGGTTAATTGACTCCCTCTTTAAGATGATTCTCCCCATGACCCTGGCCCTTCCCCCCTCCCCAGTGCAGACTTTGCCTGAATCAGCTATCCTTATCTAGGATTCCTTCCATTGTTTGTAGTCCTCATCCTTGACCCCTGTCCTCCTCCCATTTGCTGCTCTAGATCAGGGTCCCAGCGTGAGGCTGGGGCAGGAGTGAGCCTCTGAGTGAGCCCAGGCTGCAAACTTCTCAGAGCACATCTGGATACATGTTTTCAGAGTGAATGGATGAATGAAAAGGAGGCGAGAATGGAGGAGGAAGAGGTTGGGGCAGCGTGGGCAGCGTGAGGAAAGGCTGAGGGTGCTGAGGTGCTGGTGGGTTGGGAGCAGGGACCCACGCAACTCTCGATTAAGTGCATTTGGATTCTGTGCAAAGGCAGAAAGTGAAAGGGGAATCGCAGGCAGGCTGAGTCAACAATCGGAAGCAATTCTGCTTCCCACTGCTCGAGAGGAATCAAAAGCCACTGTGCCAGGCAGTGTTCAGCCGCTGGGTCAGCCCTCCTCTGTCTCAGTGGGCAGATTGTGTCCTGGCAGTGCTGATTGACATATCTCCCCAGGAACATGATTGCCCACCAATCCCAATCTGCCCTTCCCCCTTCCAAAAATAAAGCCACAGTTACAGGCAAAGCTCATGCAAATGTAACCTGGCTGCAAAGTGCAGCAGCAGTGGCGGCGGCTGCTACGCGTGGGAGAACAGAAGGCGAGGCTCATCCACATTCATGACTTGGGTGCCACTAGGCACGGGGGCCCTGCGTGAACTGGGCAGCTCTCAGGTGGAGAAGCAACAGTCTAAAGAGACAGGAGTCACTCCTGTCTGAAATGGGGAAGAGGGGGAGATTTCCAGAGAAGGGCTGGGAATCTCCCTGCTCAGAACTAAGAAACCCAGAAACAGTTAGGAGTAGAGGTCACAATGTGACCACAATGCCCCCACTGCCTACAAATCCTTATGGCTCTAGTGTGCAGCACTAAGCCAGGTATCTCTTCATGGAAGAGGGGATTTAAAGATGTCCTAGGACAGGGATTGAAACATAGGTTTTACTTCTTTACCTCAATTTTGTGTGTGCCTCAAGTACTCTGAGGCCAAGTTCAGGTTCTGTTAAGGAAGAATGCTGTGATAAATTAGCAATGTTGGTCATGGACTTGGGGAAGAGGACTGGTGAGACAGTTTTAGATATCTTTGGTCCAGGACAAAGTTAGTAACCTGGTTACAAGAAACAGAAAAACCCCAGTCAATTCTGACTCATAGCAATCTCGTGTGCTACACTAGAGCTGCTCCATAGGATTTCCAAGGGTGTGGCCTCTCAGAAATAGATCACTAGGACTTTCTTTGGTAGGTTTGAACCTCCAACCTCTCAGTTAGAAGTTGAGGGCTTAACTGATTGCACTCCCCAGGGACTCTTGATTACCCTTTTGCAACACACAACCAAGTTTGGTGTATTGGCCAGGAGATGCTTAACATTTTATCACCCTCAAGATCTCTGCTTTGATGGATGCCTTTGTGATTTCACATCACTAAAATTCTGACCCTTTCTTCATCAACCCTTCTGTGTTGTAAAGAGTCCATCTCCCCACTTTGGCCTTCTTTCCTCTCCAGACAAGGTTCCTTGGTCTGGAGGAAATACAGTGAGTTAACTAACTCACAGTCGATCTCATCTCAGGACCCACGGAGACGAAAAAGAGTCTCTAGCTACTGGTGTGGCACTTGAACACAGAAAAGGCTTCTGGGGCTCCTTCAATAATATCACAGGGATGGCGAAATACTCTTTCCACCTCTGCCTGAGGCCCACGCTGATGGGACAGGTCAGCAGCCCCAAAGCAATTGGAAGGATTAGAAACAAGTTGGAACAAATGATCAGAATAACAAACTTTCAAACCCAGAGGTTAGCTCCATGTTAAGAGGTAACTCAGGCCCTAAAGAGTTTGCTGACTTGTCGAAGGCCACATAATATGGTAGGAGCAGAGCTAGGACTAGAAGCCTGACCTCCTGGCTCCCTGTGAAATATTCTTTCCACTTATAGATTTCCTAAACAACAGAGCAGGAGGAAGAAGGGGTGGAGGTGGGAATATCATGTTATGCTGAGATGCTGCTTTAAAATATTCAGATCAAAGAATCCAGATCAGAGATGTAACCAAGCCCCACACAGGCTGAGCTAAGTCCAGTCCTGCTTCCTGAATCTCATCTCCCAAAACTGTGAATCCCCATAGTCAACACCAGCCACTAGCAGAAGCTGAGGCTATGTGGTAAGTGATGTTTCAAACACACACACACACACACACACACATCTATGAGACATTGAGGCTCAAAAGCTTATTATTTTTATTGGTTGGTGTAGGACTTGGACAAGGGACAGAGCAGGAAAGACAGAATAGAAAGAAGTAGACAGAGAGCCCTCTACCACCTGCAAGATCCCAGGGAGAACTGCTTTGGGAATGGAAGAGGGAGAGATTACAGTGAAAAGTACAGACCCTTTACATGGAGATGAGCAGGCCTGGGAGATGGATGAAGAGGGGATGGAGGAAAGAGGGAGCTACCAAATCTTTCTTCAAAAGAAGTTGAAAGAGTGACTAAGTCTTGGAGAAAAAAGCCTTCACTACTCTCCCCTCAATTCCACCTCAACCTGGCTTGTCTTTTATACCCACTGAATGTATCCAGTACGGACAGGGGATGGGGAGAAGGTTTCCTGGTAGGTTTAGAATTCACATTGAAGTTGGACTTAGCGTCTGGCTCAATATCCTGACTCTGGATACTGCAAGGAACCCAGAGTGACTTGACAAGTTCACCCTTGTTCCTGAGGGAGTGTGGCTTCTGGTACCTGGTGTGTTACTAAGTGTGGTTTAGTGTGCTCAGCATGGGGCCTGCCCCCTCGGTTGGCTGTGTGCACAGCATAGGAACCCTTTGAGCATTCCTGGCGAGTCTCTACATGCCAGACTTTAATCCTCTCTGGGTACCATTTGATGTATCTGGTTGGGGAATTTTGACTTCTCTGTCACCTCTACCCTGATTTCTCAACCTCCCTTCTTCCTCCTCCAGGGCTCTTTCCTCTGGCTGAACTGGAAGCCTCACATGTAACTTGGAGAGCCTTCTGGAGCCTGCTGTCCCACTGTGCCTGACCCTGAGATCATCACTGTGGACTCAGAAGCCCAGGGAGTCACCCAGGTTGGCCTACAGCTTTTCTTAAATTCCTGCTTACTTTACTGTCTCTTCCACCTCTGTGAGTGACTGACTTTGTCACACCACAGCCTCTGGGAAAGGATTACCCTCTGGCATGGGCAGCGGTACATCGAGAGAGGCTTTGCAGAATCATGTTCTGGGGCACAAGGACCTGCTTCCTGCTGTTACTCCTGGTGCTTCACTCCAGGTGCAGGACAAGCCATCCTTGCCTCTCAGGGTTTGTCCACTTGCTCTTCCCTGGGCCAGGACTGACCTGACTCTTATCTGCTTTACTGGTGCAGTGGAAGGCAGAGAAACACTGCTCTCCTCCCCAGGGCTTTCCTTTACTATGTTTGAAGAAAGCAATGCTGGTCCTTCACCCTGCCAGGAAATCAAAGCTATAAGCAGATGTGATTTCTAAGATGCCCATTTCCTGCATGCATTCTGGGGAGAGGAGCAGGAGTGGGCACGTGGCTACCTCTGGAGGGCTCGGAGCAGAAGCTGAGATTTGGGCAGGAGGAGGAAGAGGCTTATTTCTAGGGCTTCTCAGTGACAACACCTGCACACTCCTTCAAGATCATTTGCACTTACGTGGCATACTGGGCCATCTAATCTCTGAGTGCCTGAACAATAATAAATTTATGTGAGGATTTAAATGAGATAGTCTGTGTAAAACATGTCCACTCAGTGCCTGACACAGCATGAGCAGATATCTGACTGAGAGCTGTTCTCCCAAATGCAAAAACAAGGCAAGGAGGTCTGGTCTTAACTCCTTTATTCTCAGACTACTTTGAGGATGTCCCTAGCAGCCCTCTCTTTGAAAACCATGACAGCATAGGCAGGATGGGGAGAGTAAGGGGTAAGAGAGGTCCCTCTGACACTTCCCTGCCCATACTACACAGGCTGTAGTACAGCAGAGCTGGGAGATGAGGGTGACTGGCTAGGGAGAACTGCATTCAGTATGGACCTATTAACTCAGTCAACCTCTCACTGGGCCCAGCTAAAGCCATTGATTTATAAGCACAAGCTTTCCCAGGAACACAAAAGCTGTGGGTACAGTATGGATTATCAGCAGGGTAGCTATTTTTAAGAGTAGTACACATGGTTAGCACTTGACTGCTAACTGAAAAGTCAAAGGTTCAAGTCCAAACAGGGGGACCTGGGAAGAAAGGCCTGGTAATGTACTTCTGGAAAATCCACCACTGAAAAATTCCATTGAGCACAGTTCTACTCTGGCACGCCTGGGATCACCATGAGTCGGGAATCAACTCAACAGCAATTGGTTCTCTTTGGTATTAATGACACACCAGGACAAACAGATATAAACTGGGATGTAAGGGGCAATTCTGCAGTCCTGGAGTGGCTCTGTGAGTTAATGTGCCAGACCACAAAGCCGTTTGAACTGCAAGGTTGGTGGTTCAAGCTCATCAGCTGCTCCTTGGAAACCCTATACAGGGTCGCTATGGGTCAGAACGGACTTGATAGCACTTCACAACAACAGCAAGGGACAATTCTGTTTTGCACATGTGAGGTAGTCATGATTCAGAATCAGCTTGACTGCAGTGAAAAACAGCAATATGGTCACCTTATGTATCAGTCATTTTTCTTACCAGGAGGGCCAGAGCTGGGGGAGGAAGATTTGGCCATTCCTGGTCCCCTGCCCCCTCCCCTCCTGAGGGGAACTTCATATTCAGTTGACTAAAAGGAAGGGACAGCAACTAGGAAGTGGATGGTGATGGTGGTAGTTATATGCCGTGGAGTCAGTTCTGACTCATAGCTACCCTATATAGGGTTTCCGAGACTGTAAATCTTTACGAGAGTAGGAAGCCTCATCTTTCTCCCAACTAAGAAGTGGCCTAAATTCTAATGACCACTTACTAGGTGCTGTATCTATCCGACTGCTATAGCACTTCATACTTCAAGCATCTTCATATTGGTCCCTAATCTCTTCTGGACCTCACAACAATAATCCTGGATTGGTATTACAAGCCCTATTTGAAAGTCCAGAGGTCACAGCTAGAAAAGCTGATTCTAAAACCCAGATTTCCTATTCTCAGCCACAATTCATTCCATCCCCTCACATGGGCCAGCAGGGTAAAACCAGGGGGCCGATGGTTGATGTGTCTAGTAAAGCAGGCACAGATGAGTGTCAGGTAAAGAAGTCTATCACTATAGGGGTGAGCTTCTGGGAGCACCATGCATTTATTCACAAGTATTTAGTGAGCATTTACTATATGCACTCTCTATCTTCAGCCCTGTAGAGAGATTGTTGTTGTTGTTAAGTGCTGTATCATAGGAACCGAGGAGCGCTGGTGGGTTTGAACCGCCAACCTTGTGGTTCAAACTGACCTTGTGGTCCAGTGTTTATCCTACAGCACCATACCAGGACTCCATAGAGACTTTAGTGAGCATACAAGTGTCTATCCTTATGTCAAATAATGTCAGGAAATTACCAATTTAGTTTGGCATTCAAGACCCTACAGAATCTAGCCCTAAACTCTCTTCCCACCTCTTGGCTCCCTATTCTTAACTACAATAACTAAACAGACTTCCCAACTAAACCACAGTACACAGAATCACTAACACTCAAGGGTCAACCTGACTTCTAGAATGACCTCCTTACTGGCATCCCTGACAGCTGTCCTGCCCTTTCCCTTCTCTCTGCCTTTGCTCATGCTGTCATCCCACGTGGGTCAGCAGCCCACCCTCTCCCTCTCAAAGATCCAGCCTCCACTGTTTTCTCCTGCTCATTAGACTCTGTGTGGTTGGCTAGTATAGTTGTCTACCAGATAGTAAACTCCTAAGCCCAGATTCTAATGGCACACACCAAAGAATCATCATCTCCTAGCTCACCCAGGCGTTCCCTAATCCCTTCCGTATTTTTCAACTCATTTCTACCAAACCTTCTTTATTTTCTTTAAGCCTAGTCCCTACCTCTGCCTCCTCATACCCTGCAGACAATTTCATCTCTATAATGCAGATAAGTAGAAATCACTAGGAGGAAATTCCCTTGGTGCGCAGAGCCACAACGTACCTGCAATGGAAGTGAGTCTTGTTTTTTTGTACGCATTGTAATGGAACAGAAGTCTCTCCTCATATCAGGCTAATCTTTCCAGCTATGATATGACCCCCCATCATCTTCAACCTTCTCAGGGTCCTTCTGTTTCATTAATTAAATTCTCTTCCCTCCATTACTTCTCATTCTTGCTTTCCATTCTTCTCTCTCATTGGCATTTAAACATGTGTAAGTCTCCCAACTCAAAGAACAACATACTGTCTGGAACTCCAATTTCTCTTCCAGGTACCATTCTCTTTCCTCATGTTCACAGTCATTTTTTCTTGAGAAAATAGGTTATCATCACTATGGCCACTTCCTCATTTCCCACTCACTCCTGAGGCCACATAAACCTAGATCATGAATCTACTAGAACTGTTCTCCAAGGATGTTTCTCAACCCAAAGGGAACTTTTCAGTAGTTATTAAACTTCACCTCTCATCACTTCTTTCACTGAATCCTTAATGAAACTTTTTTTTTTTTCTTCTTGGATTCCATAATACTGGTGCAGTACTGTAGTACTGGACTGCAAGGTTGGTTAAAACCTCAAGGTGGCGGTTCAAACCCACCAGCTGCTCCTCGGAAACCCTATACAGAGTGGCTATGAGTCAGATTCAACCTGACAGCACTTAACAACAACAATCAAACCATGGAGTACTGGTGTGGCACTGTAGGATAAGCACTAAACAGCTAACTGCTAGTTTGGCAGTTCAAACCTACCAAGCTGCTTCTTGGAAACCCTATAACAAGGTCACTATGAGTCCAAACTGATTTAATGGCACTTAGCAACAACAACAATCACACCATAGTTTAAGTACTTTTTATTTATATCTTACTCAACAGACTGCAAGACTGTTTTAGTCAATGTTGTATTCCCAACATCTAGTACAGAACAACACCCAGTGCTTAACATTTTGTTGAATGAATGGCTAAACATTCATTTCAAAATCATATTCTATTTTATGGTACATGGGTTCAATCAGTGAGCTACTCTTTCCAAGCTGAAACATCACAAAATACTCTACCAGTCAGTGTTTACTTTTTCCGTTTTAAAGCACTCAGCTGCTAACCAAAAATCGGCAGCTCAAATCCACCAGTTGCTTTGTCAGAGAAGATATGGCAGTGTGCTTTCATGAAGGTACAGCCTTGGAAACCCCATGGAATTCTACCCTGTGCTAAGGGGTTCCTATCAGTTGCAACAGACTTGACAGCAGTTGGTTTGGGGTTTGGATTTAGGTGTTGTGTTGTTAAGTAATGTCGAGTCAGTTCTGACTCGTAGCAACGCTGTATAGGGTTTTCGAGGAGCAGCTAGTGGGTTTGAACTGCCGACCTTATGGTTCACAGTCCAGTGCTGATCCCACAGCACCACACCAGGATTTAGGTAGCCTGGAGTAAAGAGTGCCCCTCAGGTGATACAGGCAAGTTCTTTGGGTGGGCACTTGTGTCTCTGTGAGGTGCTGGCTGGCTCCAAGGCCTTAGTGGTGTTGGCATTTGTAGGCCTGTGTGTTAGACCTTCAAGGGAAGAGAAGATTACAGTTGGAGGGCACAATCTACTTGGGTGTAGATTGTTGTTGTTGTTAAGTGCCATCGAGTCGGTTCTGACCCATAGCAACCCTGAACAGGGTTTCCAAGGCTGTAAATCTTTACGGAAGCAGAAAGCCTCATCTTTCTCCCGCGGTGAAGCTGGTAGTTTCGAACTGCTGACCTTGTGATTCGCAGACTGATTCATAACCACTACGCTACCAGTGTGCACTGAAATCAACACTCCTACTGGTGTTGAGTCTCTCAAAGTCACCTGCACTCTGATCTCTACTTTGTGACATGAATCTGGGACGCCTAGAGTGACCAATCAGCCTGTGTGCCAGGGTCTGAATTCCCATGATGAGAGACTTCAGTGCTAAAACTGAGGAAGGCAGAGGCAAAACAAGTTGGATGAGTTGGTCACCCTGTGTAGGACAGGAAGATTGAATTAATATGCTGTGGTTCCCTGACCTAGTCCGTGACTGTTCACTGACTAGCTACCTGGAGGAATGTGACAGAAAACTATGACATAGTGCCCCACAGGTGGTCAGTCCTTCAGGATGCTTCCATCTCTCCATGGTCACCTGTGTGATGACTGCTCCAGACTGTGACCCTTGGCTTAAGGAGGGAAGAGTATGAAGGGCAGGGGATGGGCAAAGTGTATGAAGGGGTGAATCATTAAGTTGGCAATAGGAAAAGAAGAATTGTTCACATCCATTAGCTTCCATTCTCACTCTTTCATCTTCCAGAAGATTTCCTGCTTGCTGACCCAAGAGGAATAGGTAGGTGAACAGGGAGTGAGAGAAAGAACTTAAGCAGAAGAAAGAGATCTGAGTAGGTATAGGAAGGGAGGGGATAGGATCCAATCGGATGGAGGAAAATAGGAAATCTCCGGGGAGGAGAATGGAAATGAGAAAAGGAGGTGGGAGAAAGATGAAAAGTGTAGGCTGCAGCAGGGGGAGGGCCCAGCCTGAGACTGGGGGTGGGGGGTGGGGGACGTGTGGCTTCATTATGATGTAAATGGAGTGACGAGGAAGGGGGAGGGGCTCAGTGAGGAGGGTGGGGGCGCCCTGCAAAGACAGCAGAGTGAGAGGAATGCAGAGATTATATCATAGCTGCTGGTTATGGAGATCTGATTTCTTTTGTGCAGATGTCACATGCCGGGTGAGCTGTTATTAGCTAAAAGAAGTCAGGGCTTTTAGCAAGGAGGTGTGTGGTTGAGTGCATCTTCACTTGGGTATAAGCCTGCAGAAATGGAAGTAGCTTTAAGGGCCTGGGGGATATTTTAATGGAAAGCTAAGTGTTTAAAGCTAGTAGTCACTTGCCCCTAACTCCTTCTGCACTACCAACATCACCAAAAAAAATAAGTGTAAGAGGCCTTCCTGTATCAATAATTTAATACTGAGATCGGTTTGTTTTGTTTTATTCGTTTTATAATAGAATGGTTTCAAGAGTGGATGACTACTTAAAGTATTCTCAATAGAGGGCATCAGGATTGAGGGTAAAGCACAGTGGCTCTGTAGGATAAGCACTGAACTGCAAACCACAAGTTCGATGTTTCGAGTCCACCAGCTACACTGTGGGAGAAAGATGAGACTTTCAGCTCTGGCAAAGATTTACAACCTCAGAAACCCTATACAGCACCTCTATAAGTTATGGAAACCGTATACAGGGAAACGATATGAGTTGGAACCAATTTTACAGCACTTAGGAACTACAATTAAGGTTTGCATTCATTTTTAAATGACAGAGTCAAGAGAAGACTGTTTACACATTGGAACTTTAACTGTGAATTTTCACTTTGGAGGATATTCCACGAGTTCTGGAAGGAAGAAAAAAGTTCCAGCAAACCCAAGTGGTCAAACTATCCTAACAACATCTTTTTGGAGAATCTCATGCAAGATCCAAAACAACAGGATTTGTCAGCATCATGGCAATCCACCCCCTCGCCCCACCCTAATCCCGCCTTCCACCCCCAGCCCCAGTTTGGCTTGGTGCTGAATTTGGGAATTCTGGGACTGGAGGGGAGCTAGCAGTAAGAGAATTTGTGAGACAGCTTCAGCTCCTACATACAACAAAGAGTATCCTGATACGAAGAATGCAGAAATAGCCCCATCAATGGTGAGTACTAGGGCATTCATTTACCACTATAACTGTATCATTTAACACAGTGCCTGGCACATACAGTTGGAGCTCAATAAATGTTCATCGAATGAATGAATGGGATTCCTGCCTGAGGTCTCTCCTAACTCAAACAGATCTTCCACAACACAGCAGCTAGAAAAGGTACCTTTCTAAAACACAGACCTTATTGCTTCAGATAGAGGTTCTTTTCAGTCTCTCCTCACCTGAATGAGTTATTTCCTCAGAGATCTATACAGGTTCCCTCAATTACATTCAAAACTTTCCATGACCTGGGTCCTCCAGTTCTGTTTCCCCCTTCACCCTCCACTGGTTTTTCACCATTTCCTCCCAAATACCACTCACTACATAATACCTTTGTGTCCCTGCTCAGGCTGTTGACTCAATCTAGAATCTTTTTTGGCCCTGACCGGCATGACCTCAGATTTCAGCCATTCTTCAAGCCCAATCCAAATACCACTTCCTCCACGAAGCCTTTCTATATTTCTTTGCTTCCTTCTCTGTAGTTTTACAAGGTGCCAGCAATGATTTCATTCTTCCTTGTAATCCCTGGATGGTGAAAGTAGTAATTTCACCAGAAGCACCTCCGAAGACAGGTCTGACAATCTATTCCTGAAACACTAGCCATTGAAAACCCTATGGAGAATAGTTCTACTCTGACACACATGGGGTCACTGTGAGTTAGTCAACTCAATGACAATTGCTTACTGGTTTATAAATAGTTTGTTCTTAATATAGCCATAGTCTTCCACTAGTCTTTGGGCTTCTTGAAGACTAACACTTTCCTTTTTCTCCACACATCTAGCTACACAACTATTAAATGAAGAAGGGAGGGAAGCCAGAGAGGCTTAAAGAAATTGGAGGAAGAAATGCTAGTGCTTTGGTGTTAGGAAAATAGAAAATGACAGACACCTAGCTATTTGCCTGAGAAATTGCTGTAATTAGCACCAAGTTTCCTTTTCCTGATTCAGCTTCCATTGTCCCATGAAGTAGAACTTCATGAACTGACTGAGCCAGGGATGAAGCAGCCATCTGACCATTGTTCTCCTTATAAGGGTGGTGAATGCTCATTCCTTTAGCACCTCCTTCCTCTACCCCCAAGTTTCATCAGAGAAAAGATAAGGCTGCATCTCCCTCCTTGTTTCAGTTCTTTCTTTCGAAGAATTGGCCTCGAGCTTCTTATTGACAATAAGGGTGTGCCCTCCCCACTGCTTTAATCTGCACAGTAATAGTGCTAATTGGAGGGATTCGGGCTCCTTCTGCAGCCTTGTTTTGTCAAGCGTAAAAATCCTATCTAATTTTCTGGATGTGGATACTGTTCTTGCTGGCACCCTTCCTTGGGAGTTCAATTGTCATTCAGTCAGTCCTCCTGAAAGGCCCTATTACAACTCTCTCATTCACTGTACCTCATTGTCTCTGCCCATTCATTGACATTCATTGGCATAATTCCCCCTGCTGCCACGTGCACGGAGCGCGTGCACATGTGTTCAGATCCCATGTCCCATTAGCAGTGAGGACACTTGAAATGATGGGCAGCCCCCGCCTGAGTGGATACCTGGGGAGTCTATTGCGTAATGTTATTTCAAGAGGTACCAGGAGAATTGTGGCTGCTGAGAAGCAGGAAAGGAGGAAGGGGAGGGGTGCTCTGGACAGCTTCCTTCCTTAACAGTGGATCAGCTACATCACTCCAGAGAGACAGTGGTCCCCCACCACCTCTAATCACCCCAAAACAAGCTAGTTCTAATATCCAATCCCCGCTTTGCTTTTAGCCACTGGCCTGACATTCAACTCTCTCCAGAGGATGGCTCTAAGGTTCTTCTATACTTAGGATCCTCCATCGTCTCCCTCCAAAGGATTCTGCTCCAGCCAGATAAGTCTGCTCCTGGTGATTTTTAGTAGACCTTTTGATTTACACAGTGAAGCCTGTGAAAGACAGAACTCAACAGGACTGCTTTAGTTTTCTGGGCCTTGGCAAGTTTTCTGCCTTTGACAGGGTGCATCCAGTCTTACCACTTTTCCATAGCTCATTTGAGTAGAAAATAGGTGATTCTCTGGCTGTTTCCACCTTACACAGGTTTCATCTTTTCAAGGTTGCACTGTTCATTCTCTGGAATTACTGCTTGTAGGACTGGCAGTTGTACTGGCAGGAAGAACAGTTGTTCTCCTTCAGCTATTCAGCAACAACAGTGCTTTTCCAACATTTGTTAAGGTAATTAAGGTGGCTGTTGGGGTTACAAAGTCATTAGCAGAAGCAGAGCAAAAATCAGAGGATGAAATAGGAGATATGGAAACACAAGGGCCTGAAATAACCTCTACTCCACCCCCTGCCGCCCCAGTACTGTTCATTGTTGTCTAGTGTAACTCATAGTGACCCTGTATAGGGTTTCTGAGGCTGTAAATCTCATCTTTTTCCCGCGGAGTGGCTGGTGGGCCCGTACTGTGGACCTTGTGGTTCACAATCCTGGGTTTATCATGTGGAGCCAGCCACCCACTGCTCCTTTCCCAATACTGTGTTAGACCTTAAGTTCTAAAGCACTTGGTTTGTGGAAGGCTTGGATTTACAGTGGGACCCCTAACTACATTTTGAGTCTTAAACATAAGTTCAGATTCCCTTTGAGTTCTGTCTCACCATTAACCAGCCATGTGGCAGCTTTGCCCTCAGACAGAGTGCATTTGAAAACAGATTACAAATCCAGGGAGGAGCAGGCTTGCTCAGGGAAACATGTCTGGCCATGTCCTTAATAATTTACCAAAGATAGCCGACAGTTTAAGCAGACAGTTGGGACCCTGGTGGCTAAGGCTCAGAGCCACATGGTCCTAAGTCACACCCCAACCTTCATGCAGCCAGGTAGTCAAAGTCCCAGAACCAATCCTGTAAACCTTTTAAATCTGCAATAGTGTATGCATCCGAATCAGAGTTCCTCCCCACCCTTCCCATTCCCACCTGCGATAGTGATGAACTTCTCTGCTGCCAATCATGATTTCATAATGATTTCCTTTGTTTTCCATGGCCATGAATTCATTTGGATTTGATCTTGGTCCCATTGTTGTTGTTGTGTGTTACTGAGTTGGTTCCATACTGATACGTTTGTTGTTGGTTTTTCTCTTCTGGATAGTTGTCTTTAGACCAGTTAAGGTTTAATTTAAAAGGTGTCTCTATAGAATGTGTTGAATTTGGGGGTCTTTTTCCCCCTTGAGGTCCCACTATCATTCTTTCCATGACCAGCTCTAGTCTTACCCTTCCACAAGGGAGGCTTTCACTGATCATCACCCTGTTTTCTAGGCTTTTTGGCAATACAAGCGGCACTTGTAAGGCCCCTTCATGTGCACACACTGTGTAACTACTCAGACAAGATGTGAAATTCCCAGAAGGAAGAGAGAGACGTGGGCTCAGACCTCTGTATCCCTCCAGAGCACCCTGTGGGAAAGGTCTGGACCTTAGCAGCTGCCTACCGAGCTTGTTGGGCTAGCCTAATAAGAAACAATGGCATTTGGGTTTTCCTAGGCTAGATAAGAAAAACTGGTGAGCAGTTGCTCCTGAACAGAAGCATTTTTATCATGAAAACAGCGTGGGATTTGGAACCAGATAAATTTGAATTAGAATGCAGCTCTGCCCTGGACAAATGGTAAAGACCTTGGGAAAGCTACCTATATGCTTTGAACCCCAGTTTTTCTTTGCATTTGTAAATGGATGTTGGGTTTCTCAGCTTTGAAATGATTGGCTAATTAGGCCTAATATTTCTTTGATGGGGGTCAGGAGAGAGCTGTCCTATGCTAACTATAAGAAGTTTAACAGCATCCTTCCTTCTATAGGGTAGCACCCCTTCCCCACCCCCCAGTGTGACACACAAATATATCTCTAGACTCTCAAATGTCCCCTGAGGGGCAGAATTGCCCTTAGTTGAGAATCACTGATATACATATCTTGGGATTGTTGTAAAGATTAGTAAAATCTAAAGTGTCTGACGCAGTCTTTAATACATCAAAACCAAAAAAACCTCAGACTCATTCATTGTCTTTGAAATTGATCCCAACTTTTGGCAATCCCCTGTGTTATACAGAAGAACTGAGCTCCATAGGCTTTTCTTGGCTGTAGTCTTTACGGCAGCAAATCCCTAGGCCCCCCTTCTATGACGTCACTGGGTTTGTCTGAGCTGCCAACCTTTAGGTTAGCATTCGGGCACAAACCATATGTGCCTCCCAAAGACCCTCCATGTCTGTTATTGTTGCTGTTAGGTGCCATGGAGTTGGTACTGACCCATAGCAACCTTATACACAGCAGAACAAAACACTGCCCAATCCTGGGCCAACCTCACTATTGTTGCCACGCTTGAGTCCATCGATGCTGCCACTTGGTCAATCCATCTAGTTGGGGTTCTTCCTCTTTTTCTCTGACCCTCCACCAAACATGATATCCGTCTCCAGTGACTGGTCCCTCCTGACAATAGGTCCAAAGTATGAGAGACGAAGTTTTGTTCATTGTTGCTAGGTGTTGCTGAGTCGATTCCGATTTGTAGAGATCCCGTGTGACAAAGTAGAACTGCCTCTAGGAAAAAGATTGCCAAGATTTTTCTCCCATGCAACCACTGGGTGGGTTCGAACTGTCAACCTTTTGGTTATCAGTGAAGTACTTAACCATTGCTCCACCAGGGTCCTTTATTTAACATACACCAAACCAAAACCATTGCTGATGAGTGTACTGCAGCTCCTGGTGACCTACAGGACAGAGTAGAACTGCTCCATAGGGTGGTTCTCTATATCTTAATGGAAGAAGGCCGCCATAGCTTTCACCTAGCTAGGGGTGGCTGCTGGGTCCGAACTGCTGATCTTTCTATTAGCAGTCAAACTCTTCAACCACCGCACTACCAGGTTTCCTTATCTAGCATACACTAACAGTAAATAGATTCTGACTCATAGCAATCCTGCAGGACAAGGTAGAATTACCTCACAGTGCTTACAAGGCTGTAAATCTTTATAGAAACAGTTTGCCACATCTTTCTCCCATGGAGTGGCTGAGGGTTCAGTGCTGACCTTGCAGTTTAACCGCTGCACCACAGGGGTCCTATCTTGTATATACAGCCCTACAGCTAAATAAATGTTGATAGGTGCCATTGGAGTCGAGTCCAATTCATACAGCCTATGTATAACAGAGCAAAACACTGCTTGGTCTTGTGCCATCCTCACAAGTGTTGCTAGTTGGAGCCCATTGTTGCAGCCACTATGTCAGTCCATTTGATTGAGGGGCTTTCTCTTTTTGTCTTGTCCTCTACTTGAACAAGCATGCTGTCCTTCTCTAAGGGCAGGTCTTTTCTGGTAACATGTCTAAAGTTTGTGAGGCAAACTTTCCCCATCCTGATTTCTAGTGAGCATTCCAGCTGTGTACTAGCATATAAACCACAGCTATCGTGTTGATTTCAATTAATAGAAAACCACCTAGGACATGGTCTCTAGGATTTCTAAGACCATAAACCCTTACGGGAGCAGACGGGTGGGTTTGAACTGCCGACTGTTCAGTTAGTAACCCATTACAACACCAGAACTCCTTGTACTAGCATATACCAAAAAAATAAAGCCATTGTCATCAAGTTGATTCCAACTCACAGAGACCCTATACAGGTAAAGTTTCCAAGACTAAGTCTATGTGGGAGCATAAAGCCTAGTCTTCCTTCCAAGGAGCAGCTGATGGGTTTGAATAGTCAATTTTGTGGTTAGCGGTCCAGTGCTTATCCTACAATGTCACAGCTAAATAAATGTTGGTCCCATTTGATATTTTAAATAGAATATGGTAGTTTCTTTTTCATCCTCACCCACCACGGAACATCTCTGGGGGCTCAGAAGCAGGATGGGTACCATTGGGGCGAGCTCTGGAGAGCCCAACAATTGCTTCGGTGACTTCTAGGATCTTAGTGCTGAAAAGAAGAGACATTTCATGAATGCTAAGGGATGTTTGGGGAGTGTCTCATGGGAAAAGGAAATTGTAATGGAAGGCCCAGAAAGGAATGCAGTGGGCCCAAAGGCCATTTCCAAGCAGATAGCCAGTTTCTGCATTAATTCGTCTCCACAGCTGGTTGTTCTATGAAGACATATGGCCCATTCTAAATGAGGGAATCTGAGTTAATGTGGAACAGAAGCTTGTGCCAGCAATAGGACAGTATTGAAGATACTGCGGAGATGTCAGTTGTCTGGGAGCACAGAAAGAGGACATGGTGCACGTTGGCTGTAACTGTGGCCCATGGAGCCAAGAAAGACTGCCCAGTCTCTCCCTACAACACATCTGGCCTTAGCCACTGCAATTTCCTGCCTACCCAGCTCCTGACTTCTCCACTTAGAGAGGAGGGAAGAAGAGAGGAAGTAACTGTCTGAAAGTTGTACTTCCTTCATACCCAAAAGCAATGGAAAATTTCCTGAGTCAACAAACTGGGTTTCCATTAGAAGCAAAAATCAACCAAATACAGGACATCTCAGAGTTTCCCAAGCCATGGTGATGTCAGTAGTGGTGTGCCATCAAGTCAGTTCTGACTCACAGTGACCCTGTATAGGGTTTCTGAGGCTGTAAATCTTTTTAGGAGCAGAAACTCTCAGCTTTCTTCTTTGGAGCGGCTGGTGGATTTGAACTGCTGACACTGTGGTTAACAGCCCAACACATAAACTACTGTTTGCTACCAAGGCTCCTGATAGGGCATCTCTGAATTTCCCAAGGTGTACACAACTCCTCTGGTTTTATATGGTGGAATAGACAATGGACTAGAGACCCAGCATTCTGGACTGAAACATGCCCTGCTTGGTGCTGGGCAAGGCCATTTTTCCAGGGTTCTCCATGATCATCTGCTGATGGCATCATCTCTCTCCCACATGGACACTTCGAGAAGATCCCATGAGATCTGCGACTACAGCTTTGGGAAAAGAGAAAGGACTACTGGTGAACCCCCACTGCCAAGTTCATCCTCATCCTCATGGAGGCCACACTAGAGCCATTTAAAAGGAAGTCACCAGATGAAAGGATTGAGCCAGCAGGATGGGCACAGAGCAAGGCAAGCCATCTCTGTGGGGACAGGAGAAGGGCTACCCTTGTGAAGATTAATGGGGTTAGTGCAGAATAGACGCTGGAAGACTGCAACCCTGGGCCTTTAGCTGCCAACTCCAGCAGGCTGGGAGAAAGTGGCTAGCACAAGTGCCCATGTGAGGGGAGAGAGATTTTTGATTGGTTTGTTTATGGGATTAACTGAGAAAAGGGAAAGGCATGCAAATTTCAAATTTTTTGGTTGCTGTTTTAATTTAATGGAGAGTTGAAGATCTGCTCAAGGGGATCTGAGTATCTGACCATGTTTTTATGGTTCTTTTCTTGCACTTGCTCAGATTTATTCTCTCTTGGCCCTACCTTAGTACCTGCATTACTTCATGTCTAACTTGTGACAACCGCCCCCAAAATGGGCTGCCCTGTCTGTCCTCTCCAGCCCATTCTGCACTAAGATCTGGCTAAGCACTGACTTCAACACTTGCACTTCTTATCTATCTGATAACCTTTGCCTGCTCCTCCCTGTCCGTCCCCCAACCCCCATCTCCCATCTCATCAAAATCAAATGCTACCATCTGATAGTCTTACAAAGACTTGCCATTAAAGAGGTGACACCCAAAGTCTTGTTAGAAACCTCAACCTAGCAGCCTCTTAACTCTCTGGGGGTGCAGTTTGCCTATCTGTGAGAAGCACAATGATCTAATGAGGGAACCTCACTGGCATGTGGTGAGGGTCAGTGACAATGGATGGGCTCCAAAGGCTTTAAAGGGAAAGTACAATCCAGGAGACATTAAGGTCCACTCTGGTCCCTTGAACCTATCTCAAGGTCCATTCATGTTGATAATTATGTTTTCCTCTACAGTGATTCTTCCTTCATTTATTGGCCACACACATCTTGCCTCCCAGGACTCATCCTCCTTCCCACCCTCTTTCATCACCACTGCACCTTTTATTGTTGATTCTGCCCTAGAGACCTGGCTAGGTTTTTCTGAGCACAGGTAAGAATGAGTCTCCGCTATAAGTCAGGGGTTTATCTGCTATCTCATTTATTTCTCAAAATAAACTTAGTGAGGTCACTGTATACAAGATCAATGTACAAAAATCAATTGTATTTTTTATATCCTAGCAAAAGATAAGACAGAGAAAGAAAATTTGAAAGCATACCATTAAAAAAATTCCATATAATTGAAATTCTACATGGCTGTTATGTGAAAAAATTGTAAAGGATTAGTGTGATTAATTAAGGAAAACCTAAGTAAGTGCAGAGCTATGTCAAGCTAACAGAGCAGAAGACTTTTCGGGTAATTAAAAAAAAAAATCTCAAAACTCTGTAGGTTTAATACAATCCCAACTAAAATCCCAGCATCTTATATTTGGAACTGCAAAGAGTCAAAAACAACTAAGACCATCTTGAAAAATAATAAAGCTAGAGGGCGTACAATTTCCAGATCTCAAGACTTAATACAAAGTAGCAGGGGTGAAGACATGATGTATTGGAAGGAAAGGCAGAGAAGTTGACTGGTGAACAGAGTAAGAGTCCAGAATCAGAAATACACAAACATGGTCATGTGATTTATGAGAAGGGTGACGTTGCAGAATAGTACAAAAATCAAATTCTTTTTATTAATTGGTGCAGGATCAACTGGTATCCCTTTAGAAAATAAATAAATCTTGACTCTTGCTTCACACGTTGTGCTTGAAACATAATTTCAGATGGATTTTTTACAGACACAAATGCAAAAGGCAAAACAATGACGTTTCTAGTGGAAAAAAAAACAAACCAGGGCATCAGTGTGACTTCTGACAGGCAAACATTTCTTAATCAGCAGTAAAAGAAACTAACTATAAAGGAAAAATATTAAGAAATTAAGAGTTTATCTTTATCAAAGCTCTCCATTAAGAAAGCAAAAAGGCAAGCCGCAGAATTGAAGATATTTGCAATCCATGGATCTGACAGAGAGCTTGAAACCAGAATATAAAAAGAACTATAAATCAATAAGACACAAACCCAATTGAAAAATGAGAAACTGATTTGAACAGATGATATGCAAACAGCCCGTAAAATTTTATAAAGGGATGTTCACCATGATGAGTCATCATGAAATAAGAATGAAATCTAAATACCACCTTGCAGCCAACTGAAGGAGTCCTGGAAACATGGTGGTTAAGCATTCGGCTGCTAACCGAAAGATCAGCAGTTCAAACTCAGAAGAAAGATGTCGCAGTCTGCTTCTATAAAGATGACAGCTTTAGAAACCATATGAGACAGGTTCTGCTCTGTTCCGGTGTCACTACGCGTTTTAACAGACTCAACGGCAAACAACAACTTATAATATCACTAGAATGCCTCAAATGAGAACGTCTTTTCTTACTTAGGATAAGGCTGTGGAGCAAGTGAAACTTTCAAACAATGCTGGTGGGCATGAAAATATGCTCAGTCACCCTGGAAAAATGTTCAGCAGTATCTATTAAAAGGATATCACGTTTCGTAGTGGGTCAGCAAAACTGAGGTAAACCCTCAGGGAGATGGACTGACAGTCACACCAATGGACTCAAGCACACCAACAATCATGAAGATCCCCACCCCAAGATCCCCATCACTATCTAGTCAATTGCAACTCATGGCAACCTCAAGTGTGACAGAGTAGAACTGCTGCACAGGGTTTTCTTGGCTGTAGTCTTTACAGATTGCCAGTCTTTCTTCTGTGAACCTGCATGGTGGGTTCAAACCACCACTGTTCTGGTTAATAGCCAACAACAAACTGTTTGTACCACCCATGTATGGTACATGGCCCAACAATGTTTTGTTCTTTTTACATAAGATCGCTGTAAGTCAAGCCAACTCGATGGAAACTAACAACAAAAGTAACTTTAAAGCTGGACATATGTACATCTTAGGACCCAGCTGCTAGCTCCATTCCTAGATGCACACCCAGGAGAAATGTTCATATGAGTTTATTGAAAAGACCTAACAGCATTATGTGTAATAAGCCCAGCCTAGAGATGTCTGCAAACCCATCAAAAGTAGAATGGATGAGTCGTAGTATATTCATACAGTGGAATATTATGGAGTGATGAGAATCACAGACCTACCAGCACAAACTACAACACAGATGGATCTCTCACAAAAGAGTAACTATTGTGTGATTCCATTGAACAGAAGGTCAAAAACAGGGCTAAAACAAATGACCTAGTTTCAAGACTTAGGGATGCTACTGATTGATAGAGGGGTTCCTGGAGTGCTTGTAATGCTCTCTTTCCTGAGTTGGGTTGTGATTATATGAATATTTTGAAATTTCATTCATTATTTGTGCACATTTCCACATGCATTGTTGTTGTTGTTGTTGAAGTGTGGTTCTGAATCATAGCGGCCCATATTATCCTTAAAAAGTACATTACGAAACTCTCACAATATCCCTGAGGGGTGGTTCTTTCTCCCCCATTTAGCGATGAGGCTGTAGGGATAATATCACACAGAGATGAAGGACAGAGACAGGACTGAAACCCACCCTGTGTGAGTGCCTAAGTAAGCACTGTCTCCTAAACGCCACAAAGGGTGCTTGCTGTTCACTCTGTCAAGCAGCTTGGCTCCACATTGGTGTTCTGAGTCCTCAAAGGGAAGCCTGGACTCCTACCTGCTGTCACTCCCTTTTCTGTTAGCACAGGACTAGACACCTGCACAGATGCTCAGTAAAAATGTGTATAAGGCCAGAAGCTAAATCTATACTCTTGTCCACCTACCTTTCTCTCTCTCCTTCCCTTGTTCCTTCCATCCTGGCTCTTGGACTATTCATGAGCCTGTCTAGGTTCTTGATTCTATTTCCTGCATCAGTGTTGAACCTGTGCCATCACAGGGCCAGGGGTGGCTTCAGCAGCGCTCCCCAAGATGAGGTTGTAAAGGAGTAAAATGAAGGAGAAAGAATGCTGCAGGGCCTCTGTCCCCTCCCCCAGCCACTTACAGAGGTGCCACCCCCACATGAAATGTGGTAGCCTCTACTCAGGGTGCTCCTGGCTGAGGCCTTCAGCTTCAATGGGGACTGCATAGTCTGTCCACCGCACCCTGTCCCCCTAGGGTTTAGTTCCAGCTCCTCTAAATCACTCTCAAAAAGATCCAGTAAGCCTTTTCCACTACCCAAAAGGAAGGCAAGAGGGAAAGAAGCAGTAATGGTGTTGGCAGATCACTGAGCATGGTTTGCCTTCCCACCGATTGCCTCCCCCACACAGCTGGGGGATTCTAAGGAAATCAGGACCTGGATGGTGTCAGAAGCCTGCTCTGAAAAGGCTGGTTACCAGCCAACTTCCTACAGCTCAGGAAGGGGGTTCGTCAATACTGGGGAAAGGGGGGGGTGACAGCTTACCTTCACTTTCCCTCCCAGCCCCCATCATCTCTGATCATAGGCAGATGCCCAAACTGAAGCTAAGGAGCCCTGTCCTGTGGATGTCAAGCAGGGCGATAGCGTTTCTTCCAGGCTCCCATTGATGGAGTGTTTCCTGTGTGTCAGGTACTGGACAAAGTGCCACACACACATGATCTTGATGCAAGTCTTACATCTCTCCACAGGGATAAGTATTACTGTCCCATCTGACAGATGCAGGAAATGATGCCTAGGGCTTCACGTCTGACTATGCCTGGCCTCAAATCCAGGTGACCAGTCACCAGAGTTTTAGGCACATCACACTGCTCCCTTTGCAGCATCATTAGAATCCTTGAAGGGCTCTCCGCTCAGTACAGTCCTCACCATAGGCCAGTGACCCCAGCCTTCTCCCCGCTGGCTTCGCAGCTATTTCACCCCTAAGCCTGACCTAGGAACCAGTCTCCTGGCCATCCCAGCATGTCCCCTGGGTTCAGTCTGTAATCCCTTCCACACTCCACAGTGGACCACAGCTGCAGCCTCTCCACATTCCCATTTCCTCATCTATAAACTGCAGCTGACAATACCTACACCTCACAGAGTTCCTGAAAGGACTTATTGAAATTGTATTTGTAAAGGGCCTGGGATATAATTAAGAGCTTAATAAATGAGCATCAGTTTTGTTTTGCTTTTTTAACATTTGGGACTCAGTGATTCAAGACATGGCTACATTGCTGAGCTCTAACTTCAGGTTCACATTTATATATATTCTCCTCTAACTTTGCAAGGTCCTGGGTTCTATTTCTTGCATCATCTATTGACTGGGGGTGTTTCCATCTGGGGCCTTTAGAGATCAGATTTTATACAATTAATAATCATCTATCAAGCATCTGTAATAAGGAGTTTGGTAGCATAGTGGGTCATGTGTTGGGCTGATAAATGCAAAGTCAGCAATTCGAATCTACTATTCCCTTTGTAGGACTCTCTGCTCCCACAAAGATTTACAGCCTCAGAAACCCTATACAGGGTCACTATGAGTCAGAACTGACTCAATGGCACAAAACCACCACCACCACCGTCAACCATCTGTGGGAACTGCTCTTTGTATGTGCAGCAACTACCACTCTATCAAATAGGTTTTCAGCTCCTACAGTACAGGACACTGTTTTGTTCCCCATGCTAGCCCTAGTGTGAACACAGAGCTTGCCACGTGGAAAGTACTCAGTACACTGCACAAAGGGAAGTCACCAAATAACAGCCCAACATGTGTATGTGTGTGTGTGTATGTATGTGTGCAGAAAGAGATAGTCCTCATCTGTGGCCTTGCTGCTAGAGGGTCAGAAGGGTCGGGGTGTTTTTGGTTTGATCTAATTCCTCTTTCCCTGAGTCATAGTCACTAAAAGCAGCTAGCCCCTTGTCTAGATGAGATCAGACAAGCCTCATCTTTCCCCCAGGGTGTTTCTGTTTTCCTAAATAATTTATTTTATTGTTGGTGGTGGGGGTGAGAACATATACAGCAAAACAGATACCAATTCCACATGGAGGATTCAGTAAGGTTGATCATACTCTTTAAGCTTGGAACTCTCCTTGGAGGAATTATTCCTCCCTTATTAACATAAACTCCCTGTCCATCAGGCTTCCTGTTGGTCTAACCTTTCCAGGAGTTGCTGTTGTCAATTGGATTTAGGAGTGTTTCTGATGGTTTCTGGCCTGCTTTTCTTTGGGCTGCGGCATGAGTGGTGTCTGCCTTCTCTGCTCTCACTTTGTCCCATTTCCTTGAAAACATTAAAAAGGAGGACCTATGGAGAGTCTCTTTCAACAGTCCAGATAGGGGAGGGAGGCAGGTAGAATGCAGGGTGTTCCAGTGTATGCCTCCATTCAGTGGCTTGGAGGAAGAAGAGTGAGCTTGAAATAACGCCGCCTGGCTGGCACCAAGGTCTGGTAAGGACTGAAGCACAGTACTGTAAGCACAGGGCCCTCTGGGAAGAGAAACCTTAAGAGTCACTATCCTTAGACAACAGACACAATCTTCTGAAGCCTCCCTGTTATCACTCAGTGTTGAAACAAAGTTGCCCACAGAGCCTGAGATCCTAAAAACCCTTTTCTGACCTCAAGAGAAGTGGGTCAAGCAAACAGGTAGTGGTCATTTGAATTCCATTGGTAGTTTCTCCAAAGAAGCCCTGATGGTGCAACACGTCAAGCATCGGAATATTAACTGCAGGGTCGGCTGTTCAAACCCACCAGCTATTCCTTGGAAGGAAGATGAGACTTTCTGCTTCTGTGAAGATTTATAATCTCAGAAACTGTATGGGTACAGATCTACTCTGTTGTAAAAGGTGCTATGAGTCACAATCAATTCGACGTCAGTCGGTTTGTTTTTGACACAATTTTCCTACAGATGTCTGTCCTAGTCATCCCAGAGAGCTATGCAGCCAGCACAGGTCTGGACAAGGCAGGAAGACTGATACTGCAATTAGACATGACCCACAATTGGCATCTCCCAGAAATTCCTCACCTGCTCCCCCATCCCTCAGCAGCTCTGGGCTCAGGCACTGAGCACAATAGTTCTAAGTCGCTGGCAGAAAGGAGGGGGTGAGGGAATCTGGGTTTGTGTCGCCATCTCTTGATCCTTTTTTCTTCTCCCAGAATGCATCTTGCAAGGGCCCTACTGGATGGGCAGCAGCCTCCACATAGCACAGCACATCTTAAGCAGCAGCCTCCACATAGCACCATTATTTTTGACTCTTGGCAGGCTTCCCAAAAACCACTTTATGATGATGAGAGTGTGGTCTAATTCCTGCCTTGCATTTCTTTACGTTCCATATCTCTCATCAGCTATGAATCCACCTAGCAAGGTCAAGTGGGAGTTTAATAGCTGTCCCTGGGACTGTGTAGAGGGCAGGCCTTTGAACTTTGTGTCTCAATCCCACAGGTGGGAGGTTCCCGCCACCACATAATTTGGAGGGGGAGGACTGAGACTACCCGGAGGGAAATCCCATGGGTTCCTTTGTTTCTGGGCAGATCTCTGAGATCTCTTAAAGTACCCCTAGTCCTGGAATCAGATGGCACCACAATTGAGTTGCACCAATAACACTCCCCTTGTTGCTGTTAAGTGACATGCAGATGGTTTGGACTCATAATGGGTTTCCAAGGAGCAGCTGATGAGTTTGAATCGCCAACCTTGTGATTCAAACTGACCTTGCAGTCCAGTGCTTTAACCCACAGCGCCACACCAGGACTTCATCCATTCCTAAAGTGATGTAAGTGCCATATCCATGGAAGAACTGCCTTCTCTCCAACAGACAACACACTGTGATTGAGAAACCACTAGACTCTGAAGACACAGGTTCTAGTAACAGAGCCACAAGCTGTATGCATCAGAAGTCACTTCATCTCTCAGGACCATACCATTAAAGTGAAAATTGTCCTACACTTTAATAAAACATTTTTAAAAAAAGAAGAGATGGAAAGCAGCGCTCTCTGGAAAGTGCATTAAACTGCAGTCTGCAATCTCACAGGGAAAGTTCCTTGTATGAGGGGGCTTCAAAAAAAGTTTGTGGGAAATGAAATGTAAAGATAATGGAAAATTTCCAGGAATGTTTTGAAGTCCCCTCATATGTGTCCCTGGCAGGGATACTGTGTCCCAAACAGGAGCAATAGGCATCCAAACACCAAGGACCAGGTGAGAGTTCTCATTCCACTCAGGCTACCCCTATCACCTTTTGTGCTATTTTGGCAGAATAGATGTTTCTCCAGTTTTCATGCAGCTTTAGGCTTTCTGACACATCTTTGTTGTTTTTTTTTATGATTATATATATCTTTTGCATTCTCCTGTGTGGGGCTCAGTCAGACCTGGCCCCTTCCCCATCTATGCAACCTCCACAAATGGAGTGGAGAGTGAAGAAGTTTCATCATATGTGTTTTTCTTTCTTTTTCCTGACTGTATGTGCTACATAATCCAGAAAGTGATCCAGATGTGAAAGACTCTGGCTTCAAATCAGGAGACGAGAAGAAAGAAGGCAAGAGTAAAAACCCTTCTTCTATCCAGGGAGGGGAAAATCATCTTTCCTTACACTCTAGTTAGTCTACACCCACCTGGCTTTGTGTGGTCCGTCTTGCAGCCGTAGAGAAAGCCCAGCTGACTTGGACAACTCGAAGCCTATTCCCTCACCTCCACTTCTCCTTCACACACAGTTGGTATCAGCCAATCAGAGCAAGAGAATAATTTTCACAGTAAGCCTGGAACTCAGGATGTTTGAGGGATGTCACACTCATCCGTTCTATATAACTTCATAAGCCTTCAATCACTTTTAATTTAGTCAAATTGACAATGTAAATGGAGATGCAGAGAGACAATGGTGGAAATGATTTCCTCCCATGTTGTTTCCTTTGCCAGAGTAAGAGGACAACAGCCAGAGCTGTCCCTCCCTGACCCCCTTGACATGTACTGTGACAAGGGCTCACAACCCTCCTACAATATCTTCCCCCAATACCAGATCAGTGACTCCTAATGGCAGGGTCTATATCTTGCCCACCTTAGCACATTTCAGTAAGAGACTCAAGGCCCATTTCCTTAGCTTGGGAGTTGATGGGGTAGAGGTAGGGTTGACACAAATGACATAAATTATGTTTCACGTGCTTTTACTTTGGCCCTTGTATTTTCCATAAAAATTCTGAGACACAATACAGTTTACAGAGGAGAAAAACAAGGCTCAGTGAGGCTTAGTAACTTGCCTAATGCTGCACAGCTAATACGTAGCAGAGCTAGGATCTGAAGGCTGGTCTATCTTATTTCAGAAGTCATGCTTCCCCTACTTACTGTCTATTCCTGCACTAGTCTGCAGGGTTGACAAGCTTGAGAAATGTCCCACATCCAACTCTCTGGACCAGGGCTGTCCACTGATGTCAAGGTGAGAATTCACCCTGCCCCAGGAGACAAAGAGAACATGCGAGGGCACAGATGTTTCCAGGGGAAGGGCATATCTCCAAGTGTCACCTCACTGGAAGCAGGTGAGCCTGTTCCTCACAGTGACACTACCACAGTCTCAAACCTCCCTTGACCAGCTGGGTAAGTACTAGGCGGAGGAACCTACAAGAGAAATGCTATTCAGTGAGTTTCATAGTTATGGACTGCGATCCCTGGCACTCTGCTCTTCTGAGACTGAAGGATGTCCCGCCTCTCCAAGCCAGTCACAGTCACTGATACCCCAACCTGGCGTCTGGACGTGCATCTGCCTCCTGTCTGGGAATCTCTCACTCTGGTTGGTTAAAGCAGCTGACTGGCACCGGCAACTCTCCCATTTTGTTTGGGTTTGTTTTATGATATGTGTGCACGTATGAGACAGGCAGAAAACTTGTTTTCGAAAGGTACCAACTGCTGGCAACTATAGAGTAGCATAGTAAGCCTACGCCTCCACTGCCACATTATCTGGGATCCTCTCAGAACCCTTAGAATAAAGGAAGAGGAGCAGAAGGAAATAAAATGTCTAACACCCCCAAGAGAAAAGAAAGCAGAAAGGACACAAAAACTGGAGACTGTGGTTTATCAGCAGTCACTGCGGTCTAGGGACTCCCTAGATTTGGGTGGGGAGAAAAATTCACACAGACTGAGAACATCTCGCCACTGATGTAATCTTATATGTGCCTTGGGGCAAACCTGCCTAACACTCAAGGCATGGGGATCTGAAGAGTTCTACTGGCTCTTTAGTCCTCATCCACAATTAGCAGTGAGGGTACTGGGAAGGGAGTTCCCTGGGTGGAGCAAATGGTTAACATGCTGAGGTGCTTTGGAAGAAAGGCCTGGTGATTTACTTCCGGAAATGTCAGCCATTGAAAACAAATCTATTCTGACACAGGACTGCCAGAAATTGGAAGACTCAATAGCAACTAGTGTTTTGGTAGTGAATATAGTGAAAAGGGAGTCCTGGTGTGGCACTATAGGATAATGCACTGGATCAAAAAGTTCAATTTGAACCAGAAGGTCAGCAGTTCAAACCCACCAGCTACTCCCTGAAAACCCTATACAGGATTGCTATGCATCAGAATCAATTCAGCAGTGCTTAACAACAACATAGTGAAAAGAGCCACACACTGGGGGCAAAAGTCCAGGCTCTACCATCAACCAGCTGTGGAATCTTATCAAGTTCCTTCCCCTCTCTGTGTCTTTATCCATTAAAAACAAAAGCCCTCTGTGATTTCTCCTAGGCCTCAAGTGGGGGAGTTGCTGCTTATAAATGTTGTTATAAAAAGTCCTACATGTACTACCTTAACCACTGACCTACTGTTTGATCTTGAACTCGGAAGCCCAAGCTTGAAGTCTTAGCAGCCCCAAATATTTCCAAACTGCCTGAGACTTTTGGGAACATGTGCTATCAACTACAAGGATAAAGGATGAGATGGAAACTCAAACCAAATCCACTGCCACCTAGTCAATTCCAATTCTTAGTGACCCTTTAAGACAGAGGAGAACTACCTCCCACAGGGTTTCTAAGGCTGCAAAAGCAGGCTACCACATCTTTCTACTGCAGAACAGCTTGTGGATTTGAAGCACTAACCTTGTAGTTAGCAGCTGAGTGCTTAACCACTGTGTAACCAGGGATCCTTAAGGCTGGAAAGGCATTCTAATTGTTATTTCCAGAAAGAAGTCTCTTTACCATCAAAAACCCATTCTATGCTCCATTACTAGAATAAATTCCTAAAACCACTGTCTGCTCTATTACTCCTCTGACCAAAAGTCTTCAATGGCTCCCTATTGCCTACCCAACAACATCCACCTCCTGACTTAGGTATACAGGCCCTCCTCATTCTACCGCCCACTTGCCTTTCTAGGTTTTATTTCCCTACCACTGGCTGTTCCCTATCTTTGCCAACGCCCTCCGCTCCACCTCTGTGAAAAATCACACCAGCCTTCTAGGCCTTTCTCAAGATTCATATTTTCCATGAAGACTTTTTATACTATTCTGTTTTATATGCTGATTTTTTTATGCTGTGTTTTATCCCTCCAAACTAGACCAGTAATGGAACCAATGTCACGAAATAACTTGCATACAAATTGTTGAATGAAAACCTAAACTGCTGTGTAAATGTTCGCTGAAAACACAATAAAGTATTATTTAAAATGCAACCAACCCACTAGAAGAGTGACTCTTTGTGGCAGGGTCTGTGTCCAGCTCATCTTTGCATATGCGAGTGTGTGGCACAATGCTTGTCATGAACCTAAAACTCTATTATTTTTTAAAGGAGTGGAGCTGAAGTAGCAAGAACTGGATTCCTGGAGCCCAGAGTTCAAGTGTTTTACATTGAGTAGAGAAAAGGCAATTTTACAGAAGAACATGTTTTTTAGAGAATGAATTTTGTATTGCAAGGAGGGAGGCACATGGGATGGAATGATATTTACCGATCCTTTCAGCCCTGAGATTTTGTGTTTTTAAGCCCGATACTTGACATTTCTTCCAAGCGGGCACTTTGGTTTCCTGATAAATGTTGGAACCCTAGACATGGAGGTCCTGTCTGGGTCGCTACTATAAAGGTAACTCCGCCATCAAGAGAAAGATTCTAAATCAACAGATGCCCGAGGTATTATTGTTGGAAGGCTCTGGGGGAGCTGAGAGCCTGGTGCTCCTTAGTCTGCTAGATGAAGAAATTGAGTCTCCAGCAAAGTCAAGCCTCCTGCCCAACTAAGGCTGCAAAGCCTTTGAACTGGGGCAGCTGCCGGCTGCGGAGGGGAGGAGTTGGGGCAGCTGGGGACTCCTTCAAGGGCCTCCTTCAGAGGGGAGCTCGCTTTACAGTGCAGGTGGAGGCTGGGGGTTGCGCCTGGTCTCTCTTGTTTTCCCACCTGCCTGCAATGTGGTTTGTCGGCTGGCGCCACTTGGTCGTTAGAGCTGGGGGATGTGATTTGGAAGGAGGGGGAGGTTGCTTCCTCAAGACGTGAGCACAGTCCAATAGTCTCTGCCTCCTCCACCTGCACTGCTCAGATGCCTTTCCAGGGGGAGGAGCCAGGGGAGTCCAAGCTGCAGGGGTCTGAAGGCTGCAGTAAATAAAGCGAGCTACCCTAAGATTCCCCTAGACCCTGACAGCCAGGCTCAAGTGCAGGGCTGCTGGATAGGAGGTCTCCTGGAGACATTGGGGCTGGGCTTCCTCCTAAAGATGTCAGGGCCTCACTCCCCCAGACTTCTGCTCCTTGGTATTCTTAGTGTGGTTTCCAAGTGTCCCTGTCTCCTTGGCTGTGGAGAAGCTTCTGTTCTCAGGGTTTGCCCATCAAGCAGAAGGTGGGAGGGGAGGGACCTGAGTGACAAGCCCACCAGGTCCCAAGCCAGCTTGGGGAGGCACTCCATCCCCTGGTGTTATCAGTTGACTGCAAGAACCTGTTAAGGTCACTCTGTTCTCTGAGTCCCTGCTGCCCGAATGAGATAGCATTCTGTTGACCACCTCCTGCAGGCACCAGTGCAGTGCCCAGTCGCTGGGTGAACCCAGAGAGCCCATCCACTGGGAGATGCTCAGGACAGAGGTTTCTAAGTTTCTACTTTCCTAGCTGGTCTGTTCTATGGCTTCCTCACCAAGATGGCAGACAGCACTCTAGAAGTTTCCTTCTAATTCTTTCTTCTCTTGCTTTCCTGGGTGCCCTGACGGTGGCTCTGGGTGATGGGGCAGCTGCTGTAGAATCTATTCCAAAGCATGGTGACTTCCCCTTGTGTCAGAGTAGAACTGTGCGCTACAGAGAAGATCGCCAGGGTAGATCTGAACTGCCAACATTTCATTTAGTAGACGGGCACAAACCGTTTGTGCCACCCAAGGACCTCATGGAGCACTAGTCTGACCAGTTGCCACTGAATCAACGCTGACCCATGCAACCCCATGTGTGTTACAGCAGAACTGTGCTTGCTCCCTTGGGTTCTCAATGGTCCAATATGTTATCTATTTGTACCATGCAGGGACTCCCTTGGGCAGCACAGAGAGCTTTAAATGGCTGGGTAGGAATGAGCCTCACCATCATCAGCCTCAGTCATTTGGGGCTGAGCCCTGACTTTGCTGAGGGCCCTGGTGCTATACAATTTATAATCTAGGCAGGAGAGTAGCTGGCTACTACTTACAGCCATAGCAGGCCGCTGATGGCCTGTGTCATTGGGGTCACCAGGAAAAGGTACTGACACACCCCAAAGCTTTGTTGCCCTGCCTGCTTAGCTTTCTCTTACCTCCTTCTCTCTCTCCTCTTGCCTTGCATGTCTATACTCAATTCTCTTTTTTTTTTCAGCAGGAATATAATGTTCGGCTGCTTTACACCCACTCTCTGAACGCTGCCAGCGAATAATGACTAAGGTGGTGGGTGGAAGTACAGCAAGTTGAGACCAATTTAGCAGTCCAGGGTGCCAAGAGGAGGGTGATTTAGCAGCAAATGGCTCTGCAACAGCAAGGAGAGTGCAGATGCCCCCAAAGCGAACAGGCCAGTCAGAGCCAAGTGCACAACTTTGCCCATGTGTGCCTCTGGGCAGGGATTGCCTCAGTTTTCTGGGAGTTTGTGTAGTGAGTCTGGGAAACGCTCACTGGGGCAGGGTTTGTCCTTAGACACCAAGAGGAGTCTGTAGGGCAGGGGGTATAGGGTGAGGGGAGTGAAAAAGACGACTAAAGCCAAAGATTCGCTGGCAAATCCCACCAGCCAGGCAAGTTGTAAAAATGGTAGAATCTATTTCAGAGCAGAGTCCCTGTTAAAAGAAATAGTTAGTCCTTGGGGCTGCTAATTGAAATGTTGGAGGTTTGGGTCTACTGAGAGGCACCTCAGAAAAAAAGGTCTTGTGTTCTGCATACAAAAAGTCAGCCATTAAAAACTCTGTGGAGCACAGGTTTACTCTGATATGCACTGGGCCACCATGAATGGGAGCTGATTCAATGGGCAACTGTGTGTGTGTGTGTGTGTGTGTGTTGGGGTTTTAATTTTAGAGCAACCTCTACCCCTACCCCTGTTGTCTGAATCATGTAACCATCCTTGAAAATCCTGCCTTATACACCCCTAGGTTGGGAGGCTCACCTAAACTAGTCCCTCTACCTTTTTAAGTGGCTATGGCTCTGCCTGGCAGGATTTGCAGTTCTCAAGGGCTAAGGTTAACCCTCTCTGGGAATGGTGGAACTTGAGGTTTAGGGTGTCTGGAGGCAGCTTCCTGAGTATACCTCAAGTCATGCCACAGAGAGACCAGCACGGGTAGACAGAGGTGTGGGCCTCTGAGGATTCATGTTATGTGATAGACTTGGGGACGGTGAGTGTTGGTATCACAGGGCAGCATGTTTCCAAGGGAGAGATGACTAAAACAGATGAATGAGCGTGTATGTTCTGGCGGCCACCAGGAAGGCATTTACCTTCTTTCTGTGATTAACTGACATAGAAGCAAATCTATTGGTGATCTGGCTAGAGTAGCTCTTTCCTGCCTTTGTTCCAAGTACTGGATTCCACTTACATCACATCTGTTCAGACACCAATTTGGCCTGTCACTTAGTAAGAAAAATCCCTTTCTGCTGGATTGATTAGAACAATTAGCTTTAGCTGCTAGCTGACACACATAACAACATTCTCTTTGTCCTGTCTCTTTCTTCCATCCACCTTTGATACCTGCGTTCCTACCCATGAAACTCCATCCAATACTTTCTTATCAGAGGAGAAGCCTCCATGTATGATGGCTCCTTGAAGCCTGAATGCCACACACTGCTTCAGCTGCGACTGAAGGGCTCTTAGCCCATTTTAGTCTGAACTTAATTGTTCTTGGACCAGGTAGAGACACTGAAATAGAAGATGGGATAAATGTTGCTATTCCAATGAAACGTCATTCATTCAGATTCTGTGGAAGCAAAATCTGCTATAATGTCATGTGCAGTGGACTGAGCTTGTGGATTGACAAACTATAAAGGAAGGAGTGACAATAATAACTTTAATAAACAAAATTACAAGAGTATTCCAAGACCATTTCACCTATTTAAGAAATGCATCTGAGAAACAGCTAATGAGGTCATCACATACTTTTCCTCCTTAAACCAAGTCCCAACTTAGACATTTCATTATCCTAGATACCTTATGGAGCTTAGCATAGACATTTAACAAGTGACTGGGGACAGGGAAAGTGGAATGCACAGAAAAAGTAGCAAAAAACTCTTAAGACTCTTCACCAAAAGCCCAAACCCAGTGCTGCAGAGGTGCTTCCGACCCTGGAGGGTTTCCAAGGCTGTAAATCTTTATGGAAGCAAACTACCTCATTGTTCTCACCTGGAACAGCTGATGGATTTGAACTGTTGACCTTTTGGTTAGCAGCTGAGTGCTTTAACCACTGTGACACTTTGGCTCCTTACTTGAATTATGTTTTTGTTAAGCTCTGGTAGCGTAGTGGTTACGAATCAGGCTGCGAACCTTAAGGTCAGCGGTTCGAAACTACCAGCTGCTCCGCGGGAGAAAGATGAGGCTTTCTACTCCCGTAAAGATTTACACCCTCGGAA
>NW_006408553.1:2106726-2139120 GCF_000296735.1 Chrysochloris asiatica | reverse complement strand
GTTCCAACCCATAGCGACCCTGTACGGGGTTTCCGAGGAGTAACTGTTCCAACCCATAGCGACCCTGTACGGGGTTTCCGAGGAGTAACTGGTGAGCTTGAACCGTGAGGTCTTCAAATATGACAAGTGATCACTGAAAGTAAATTGAAAATCAAGGATTCCTGAAAAAACAAGGGTGACCCCAATTTAAGATCTCCAAGGAGGTTCAAGGGGCACAGAACAGGAAGTCAGGCCTTGGGCAAATCACTGCCCCCTTAGGTACACTCCCAAACATGGTAGCAATTCACATTCTCTTGAGTAAAAACATAATGTCTATTTCTTATCAGTGGTTTGCAAAGTATAGCAGCACAATGATCTATTTAAAAGCAAACTCAAAGACCTAATATGCAAATCAATCTAAAGACTCCCCAGGCAGTTACCAATCATCCTTGTTGGCAAAATCCTAGAGAACACTGCATCATTGTCCTGGAACCATCTGTCCCATGGGGTTCTGAGTACACAATTAAAACCCCCAAGTCCACATCATGCCTAGGTCCTTCCACTTCTACAATTGTACTTGTTGGACGACTGACCTGGAAACAGGGCTGGTGGGAGCTGAGGTTTTCCCTAGGCTCCCTACCTTTTGGAGGCAGAGCCTGAGACCCAGCAACCCTCTCTAAACAGAAGCCCTGAAGGAGCTGGCCCATTAAATAAAACAGAGGAAAGTCCACAAGTTCATGTTGGCAACATGTGCCCACGCAGAAATTCTCCACACCGTAGGGAAAAGTGCTCCCTGCCAAGACAGCCTCTGACAGTTCTTCTCTTTCCCATTAACTTATTAAACAAGCGTTTACTAATGGTCTACTCATAATAGCCTAACATTGTATCCTGAGCTAGGAAATCACTGCACAATCTCTGCCTCCAGGAACTTTGAAGGCCAAATGCTGAACTAGCTGGGAATGAGGGGTAGGAATTCAGAGGAAGGCATTTAGAAAGAGATAGAGGAAGATTTCCTACAGGAGTTGATCCTTTTAGTTAAAACCTGAAGTGCAAGTGGGAGCTAGATTGACTAAGGGAAGAGAGGGACAAGTCTTCTATGCAGATGAGATACTGTGTTTCTGTGTCCAAAGGTAGCAGAGGAAAGTACAAAGAGCCAGGATGTGGAATCTTACTGGACTGAGTTAAAATCTCTGATCCACCATGTTCTAGCCATAACTACCATATTTAACCCTCTTCATCTGGTAATCATACAAATCCTGCAGGGTAGCTGTGGAATTAAATAAGAACTGGGCACAGAGTGTGCTTACTGAATGGTATAAACAGCTTAACTATAGGTTCTTCATCGTTACCTTATTTACCTTTATAACCTGTGTCTATCCCCAAAAACTCCACTGCCATTGAGTCTATTCCTACTCTTGTTGTTGTTGTTGTTAAGTGACATTGAGTCAGCTCCGAACCATATAGACCCTGTATAGGGTTTCCAAGGAGCAACTGGTGAGCTTGAACCACCAACCTTGTGGTTCAAACAACTTTGCAGTCCAGCTCATTAGCCCACAGCACCACACCAGAACCCCATTCCTACTCTTAGTGATCCTATATAGGTTTTCCAAGATTGCAAATCTTTATGGGAAAAGACCTTATCTTTCTAAGTGTGTACTCCAGAACATTACATTATATTGTTGTTAAGTGCCTGGAGTCGGTTCCCACTCATAGTGACCCTGTATAGAGATTCCAAGGAGCAGCTGGTGGTTTTGAACCTCTGACCTTGTGCTTAGCAGCCCAATGCTTATCTTACAGCACCACACCAAGATTTTATAAGTGCCAAGAATTATTTATTAAATGAATGTTGAATAAATGCAAAGGCACATAAATACATTTTGGGGACTAGAGAAACATTTTTTTTATATGGCTGCAACCTGTTGTTAAGTACTAGCAAGTCAGTTCCAACTCATAGCAACCCTGTACAGGGTTTCCAAGGAGTGGCTGGTTGGTTTGAACCACCAATCTTAGTAGTACAGTGCTGATTCTACAGTGCTCAACCTATACCCATACCCAACTTTTCAAAACTGCATGAGAAACCTTGCCCCAGCCACTCCCAAAACACTGGTTCATTGCAGAACACACTACCTAGCAGACATCTATCTCCTATGGCTACCACCCCTATACATACCCACTGAAGCAGCACACACAAACTGACAGAAGGCACCTCCTCCAGACACACAAATGCACAAGCTAAAGTGTTAACACAAATACTGCAATTATACTTTGAGAAGCACACTGTGGCTGCTATAAATCCAAATAATAACCATTTCTAGCAAGCATCGAATCTCTGACTGCTACGTAAACACCTTGGAGAGAAACCCTTCTTTCCCCACCTAACTGTCTCCCCACCTTCAGGAAAGAGAGTGTCCCACACTCTTCCCCAGCCAGCTGAGATGCCTTACTTGAACTTCCAGCTTCTAAGTCTAACTTTATTCTTATTCACTGTGTGACCTTAGGCAAATCTCTTCCCTTCTAGTGCCTTTGGCTCTTCACCTGTAGAACGGCAGTGAGAGTGAACAGGGTCTCATGCCAACCAGGTAGTTAAATTGTGAGGATGAAGGAATTAACAAATGAGATAACGTCTATGATATACTAGAAGGCCCCTCAGAAGAAAGGCGCTGGATAAATACAAGGTGTAACCCCATGCCTGATTAGTATGTACTCCTTCTGCCCACAGGTTCCCACCCACAGACTCTGCTCTTCCCCACCCTTACATACCAGCACCTTTCCCATCTGAAAATGCTGTCTCCAAGAGCTATTTTCACGTGCATACACATCCATACACACTGCAAACACCTCCATTTCCCTGCTGCACGCCTGCAGAAAATTGTTTTTGAACTTCTAGGAAGCTCAGATTACAACCACTCTCTTGCCCCTACTGGTAAACTCTTGTTAAGGGTCTCCAGTGCAAGAAAAAATGTCAGACAGGTCATCCCTCTGAGGCTGGGCTCCTCTGCTCCCAGAATTAGACTACACTTTTCACACAGCAAGAGACCCTTACCTGGCACAGTCCTTGCTCTTCAGAACTCAGGGCTCCGTTTTCCAGCAGAGGAGTGGATAGCAGCAGGCAAGTGCAGACGGAATGGAAGAGCCCAGGAACGATTAAACACTCAGGTCCCTAAGCACTCCTCATTCTTGGGGAAATTGAGGATTCTAAAACTAATGAGGAGTCTTGAGCACTTTCCCAGACCTGACACACGTGGGCGAGCAGAACACTCATTTGCTCCACAGTCCAATCCTTCCCACTTGGAGCAGGAAACATCACCTGGCCCTTGGTGTTGCAGTGCCTGTTACTGAGGTTAAGTGTGTAGCAGGATGTATGTGCCTGAGTGGGAGGAAATCCCCAGGCCAGCTGCTTGTGGTCGGTGAGGGAAAGAAGTAAATGTGGAGTGTGTGTGTGACAGAGTGTGCGTATGTGCGCGTGTGTGAAGTACTTTGCCTGGACTGCATGCACATCCAGTCCTGACCCTACGACCTGCAACTCCGGATTGTCATTCCGACATCGGAGTCCTTACCCCCTTCTCTGCACCACAGTCCGTATGACATATTCCATCAGTGAAACACTCCAAACCTCCAACTGCATCCACTGTCCCAGGCACCAGTGCGGACGCAGTGCATCTTCCAAGTTCCGGACAGCAAAGTTCAGTCACCGGGCCCCAGCTGTCCGATCTTGTCTCTGGGGCTCAGACCCTCCAGTATTAGACACACCTCCCACTTCCTCAGCTCCGACACCAGTATCACCTAAACATTTATGTCCATCAAGATCTGACTCGGGGCTACAAGTAGATAACATGTCCTCAGAAGACAAAGACAGAAAGACGGACGCACAATAATTTTCTCCGGGCTAGGACAGATGAGCAGCACGCATTCGGGCAGAGAAGACCCTGACAGCTACATCCAGAGACAAAGACACTTAGACTGACATTGGTACAGACAGACAAAGACCGACGGACAGGCTGGAGGACGCACGGACCAACTGTCAAACCTCGAGAGCGCAGTTTTCTCTCGCCTGCGGCGCCCCAATCACAACAGCAAACACTTCACAGAAGGGAGCCAGACCCACGACCACCTTACCTTACCTGCCCCTCTGTGTCTCTGGACTGACTTGAAATTTTTTTCCCCTAGTGAATTTTGTGGTATTGCGGTCTTGCTTTTGCCAGAGCTGCGGCCAGGTTGTTCCGCAGCGCAGTTCGGGACTCGTACTCACTGCAGGAGGCGAGAGGAGAAACTTTCGGCCTTGGCGCGCGCGGCCTCGGCGTCCGCCCGCTCGCTAGTTCGCCCGTCCTCTCGCTCGCTGTGCGCCGGGCTCTAAGGCGAGTTCTCCAGCAGCCGGCAGGCCGGCGGGCGGGGCGGGCCGGGGCGGGCCGGGGCGGGCGGGGCGTGGGGCGGGGCCAGCTCCGGCTCCACTCATTGGCCGAGCGCGGCCCGCAGCCCCGTCCCCACCGCCCCGCCGGCCTTTGTTCCCGCTTGACGGTCCCGGCAGCTCTGGCCCACCAGGTTTCTGCTGGCAGTCGGTCCGCATCTCCCGGCTCCCACAGCCAGCGCATTCCGCGGACTGCATTCCCTGCTCAATCTTTCTCTCCCACTTCTGTCCCTTTCTTCTTCTGTCCCTAAACTAGCTCTAATCGCCTCCCCTTTTTCCCCATTATTGCCTGCACTTCGTTCTTGCTCCTTTGGTCTCTGTCTCCTTTTCTTCTTTTTGTTTCCCTTTATTCCCTCTCCCTCTTACTCACCAGTTCCCTTCATCCAGTACTGTCTCCCTCCCTTGGCAAATGGTCGGGGTTTTGAGATTCAGGGACCAGTCTAGTACTTGAGGGGCTTTGCCTCACCACGCCCAGTATACCAACAGAAGCCCAAAGCGCTGGCACTCCCGCTCCCAAGACATTGCAAAAGCCAGCTTTTCCAGCTCCTTCCCAGGAATTGAGTTTCAGGTGAAAACAGAGGTCTGTTTCAAGTTTATAGCTATTAATCTCACCAAATCCCTTTCTAACACTGTCATTTTCTTTGACACTCTCACTTTCAATTTCCAGCTTTTAAACTAGTCGGGAGACCCAAGCTTTCCAGGTCTGGTCAGACAAAGGACCAGTTACATAGGGTGCCAATGCGCCAGGCTCTGCCAGGTTCTGCATGAGGCTCACAGCCTAAGGGTGCACAGGGAATAATCCTCTAAAATCAGACAGTGCCAGGAAGGCGGCGCTTTGCCCAGAGAGCATCAGCCCCAGCCCAGAGGGGTGTGTGGGGTAGGGTGGGGCTGGAGTGCTTAGCTTCTAAATGTAAGTAAAATGAGCAGTATTTTATGTCATCCACTCCCCTCCTCAAAACCCTGCAGAGAGAATCCTCATTACCTACAGATCTGGTCTAACCCCTTGTGCTGACCCTGTACACGCCAACCCTCAATTCCAGGCTTCCTAGGAGGTGTATCATCTTGAGGTTCAATGGCCCTGATAGGCTTTCAGTTTCTCTGACGAACTGCCTTGAAGACCCAGCTCTGTCACAAACCATCTGTGTGACCCTGAGCCAGTTCCTTAACCTCCTTATATCTCTCTCTCTCTTTTTTTTAAGTGGGGTACATGCTCCCAGAACACAAACTCCCTGAGGGTGGGAACTTTTTCCCTTTTGTTCATGGAAAACTTGGTCTGTATTGTTCATAGATATATCCCAAAACTTGCCTGGCACATAGCAGGCACTCCATATACATTTGTTAAATGAATGAATTCCTAGTTTATAGTGTTGTTGTGAGAATTAAAGTAGAACACCTGGTAGGTGGTAAGTAAAGAACATGCCAGTAAATTAAGTAGATTCCATCTCATGATGACGCTATGAGTTGGAATCTTCTCTGAGATCTGTGCTTTCTAAGGTTTTCAGTGACTAATATTTTAGAAATAGACCACCATACTTTTCCCTGCAGTATCTCTGGAAAGAACCAATCCTCCAGGCTTTAGCTAACAGCCTAGCAAGCCCATTGTTTGCATCACTCAGTACCCACATGAGCTATTACAAGTAATTCTACAACTTCTATGTCATCCCCAAAGGCTACTTATTGTTCTCTGCAAATTACCTCTTCTTTCCCACTTTTGTGTATACCCATCCTTCAGCCTTAAAAGCCTTTTCCCTGCTCCTCTCAACTCTACCTCTCCAAATTGAAAAAGTGCAATGCAACCGTTATTCACATATTCTCTGGTCATCCCAGGCAGAATGACAGAGACTTCCTTTATCAGGAATGATGGAAACATGACATAAATGTGCTTCCTTGTGCAATGGTTGCGAGTGTAGAACCATCTTTCCCTGGAGTGTAATCTCTCTGGAGTCAGGAACTATACTCTACATCCATGTGTTGCCAGAGACAGATTTGGTACCTTGCAGGTGGTAGTTTCTCAGGAATATATGGTGAATGGATGAATATAAATAGAATATCCTAGCACTTTGAGGAAATGGCAAAGCCTTGGAAGTTGTAGTAAGGAATCAAGTGGGCTCCTGACTTCGAATTCATTTTCATGTCTTCAAGATATTAAAGAGTAAAGATGTCACTTTGAGGACTAAGGTGTGCTTTGAACCAAGTCATAGTGTTTTCCATCACCTCTTATGCATGTGAAAGCTGGACAATAATTAAGAAAGACCAAAAAGGAATTGATGCTTTTGAATTGTGGTGTTGGCAAAGAATATTCAACGTATCATGAGCTGCCAGAAGAACAAACAAATCTGTCTTGGAAGAACTACAGCCAGAGTGCTCCTTATAAGTAAAGATGGAGAGACTTCATCTTGTGTACTTTGGACATGCTGTCAGGAGGGAGCAATCTCTGGAGAAGGACATCATGCTTGGGAAAGTACAGGGTCAATAGAAAAGAGGAAGACCCTCAATGAGATGGATTGACACAGTGGCAGCAACAATGGGCTCTAACATAACAACAGTTGTGAGGATGGCACAGGACCGGGCAGTGTTTTGTTCTGTTGTGTATGGAGTCATTGTGAATCAGAACCTACTCAATGATACCTAACAACAACAGATAGGGAGTTACATAGAAAAATCCAAAAGATTCTGGAGACCCTGCTCCTGGTTTTGATTCTACCACTGACAATTTATATGCTCTTGGATAAGCCATGTCCCCTTGCTAACTTCAGTATCCTTATCTGCAAAAGGGGTGGTTTGGATGAGATATTCTTTAAAGGCCCTTTCCCAACCGTGACGGACTAGGCAGACAACTGGGTTTGACATGCAGCCTTCCTGTAATGATTGAGCCAGTGTGTTGGTATGTATATGAGTGGAATAGGATATAGTAGGAAACTATAGATACACCTTATGCAAGGAATGCATCCGAGATAAAGTGGGGAGACGTGAGAGTGGAGGTGGTAATGAGGAAGGAGAATTAAAGGAGGGGAGCTGGTGATGGTGCCAGGTGTGTGTACATGCAGAAAAGCCTCAGAAATGCATTCTCACACAGTTGTTAAATACCATTGAGTGGGTTCTGACTCACAGTGACCCTGTACAGGGTTCCAAGGAGTGGCTGGTGTATTTGAAGTGCCAACCTCATGATTAGTAGTCAAGTGCTTATCCAGCAGAACAGAACCATAATAAGCTCCCTGATTCCACCGTTGAGTATGCAATGCAATGACTGGGTGTGTCTGTCTCTAACACTCCTGGTGGGATTCTCCTTGTGCCTTCTCTTCTGGGCCCTTGGATAACTGAGGTGGCCCTCTGGCCCTCTGCACTGCTTTTGGCTCTCCCTTGCCTGAGCTGGATATGGAACACTGGACAGTTACAAAGCATGTGTTGTAGCCATCTTCTGCCATCCCCATCTACTCATCATCAGCTGAGAAACAGGTTATTTACTGTTCTGGATTGTACACCAGTTAGGCCAGCAGCTTATCTGCAGTAGAAACACCGAGAAAGTGTCACTCCTCTACCTGTGTTAATGCACTTTCACCTATCTCAGTTCAAATAAGTGCCTGACTCCTAAGTTTCTGCTTCAAACACAACGTCTTGCTTTTTCATCATTGAATCTCCAGAACCAAGCACATTGTTGATACATAGCCAGTTCTTAAAAAATTGCTTGAATGAATGCCATTGAGAGGCAGGATGATGCTTCAGAGAGAGGAATGGACTCAAATACACATCTGTTCCCAGGCCCCATTGGCCTTGTCACAACCCCTTTACGTCTCAGTTTGTTTGTCAAGTGTGAGGCAAGCAATCCTTCAGAGAAGCCAGCAAACCATGATTTTCTCTGTTCCTCTCCCTGCTGGTGTCTTTAGATGTCAGAAAGCCTCCCTGCCCACCACCACTGAGATTATCCACCTCCACTACTGGGGCCCAGTGTTTGTTGTGAAGTGCAGTCCAATCAGTACCGACTCACAGCCACCCTGTATAGAGTTTCCAAGGAGCAGCTGTTGTGTTTGAACCACCTATCTTGTGGTTAACAGTCCAGTACTTATCCTCCAGAGCCACACTGGGACTCTGTTTGTTAGCAGGGTTAAAAAGAAACAGTTCTGGCCTGGCTACTCCCTTCCTCAGAAGTCAGGAGGATATATATGATGCAGTGAGACGTTTGTTAGTAGGGTTAAAAAGATACAATTATTCACATAAGCTAGGGGTATAAAATTGCTGCAATAAGAAGTTTTCTTTGTCTCCTCAGCTTTGGTGCTAGTGGGATACATGCAGTAGAATGAAACTTGCAGCCCACCAAAGGGGAGCTGCTGACCAAGGGGAGAGCAGCACGAGTGAGCCTCCCATGTGTCCCTCAGCTACAATACCAGGTAGAAGGAAGGTGTGGAAGGAACCATGCACTGGGACAAGTTTCCAGAAGCCAGGGGAGACTGGTGAGTACTTTGAGCATCCCATCTAAGCTGAGTCTCTTATCCATGTCTCAAAGTGGAGTCGGGGTGAAAGTTTTCCATTCTGTAACTTTTCTCTTTGTATGCTTTGCACTTGTTGTAAGTAATAAAAGCTGCCTTCCATATGCTAAAGTGTGTTCAGGTTCTGTCCGGAAGGATGTGATATTTGTAGAATAATCCATATTATTTACTGGTGCCCCCTTTCCAGTGGCCTCTTGGCTGTCTAGGAATCACATACTGCCTGGGAGTCTATTACAGATGTGCCATGGGACACCAGATTTGATGCAATAGAGCAGGGTCTGACAGTATTTGTTGTTGTTGTTAAGTGCCGTTGAGTCTATTCCAACCCATAGCGACTCTGTATAGGGTTTCCAAGGAGCAGCTGGTATCACTAGTTAATAAGCTGAGCCTTATAATATCTGCCCAATCTTTCTCTTGGCATTGGTGCAAAGATGAAAACAAATGATGAAGTGGAAGGTGGTATGTCAAATGTCAAACTGTTATTTAATATCATTATCTCAAGTCCAACAACCCCGGGCCTTGTGCTGGAAAACAAGAAAGACTGATTACATTTCACTAAGATGGAATAATCTTCAAAAGCAGAGGGGAACATATTAAAAGACTAAACCCCTGATTTAGTTGCACTGTAGGATCAGCACTGGCCTGTGAACCACAAGGTCGGCAATTTAAAACCACCAGCTGCTCCTCGGAAACCCTATGCAGGGTCGCTATGAATCGGAATCTACTTGATGACACCTAATAGCACACTACATACGGGGTCACTGTGAATCAGCAGCAGCTCGATGGCACTTAGCAACAACAGACCATGAACAAAGCTTTAAGGGACCAGTGGGTTGTAACTACTCTGTTTTCCAGCCACCCTTGGCATCAGGCCCTGAGTCAATGTTTCATGCCCAGTGGCCTGCCTCTTCCAGGGGGGATAAAGTCCCCTAGAGCTTCCCTTGGTAAACAGATTTTATAACCACAATTTACATTCCTTCCCTGTAAGACTCTGGGTACCTTGCACCTCCCGTCTCTGGATTTCAGCAAACTCTCCATTGAGTTGGAAGGAACATCTCTTACCTACTTTCTCTGAGTGTTACAAAGACAAATGAGATAAAATGCAGGTAGTGTTTCTCCTTTCCAATAAAATAAGATAAACTTCAAGGAGTTGTTGATCATCATCATCATTGTTAACATGATTTCCTATAACCTCATTCTGAATACGTAATTTATATTCAGTTTAGGGAGATCAGAGAAGTTAGAGAAAACAAATATACTTAGGTGCCCTTGGGAGAATCTGAAAGGAAAACTGAGTCCAAGCGCAAGATAACATACTGGCCCAGTTTCATTGGAGCTAGGACCCCAGAGTTTAAACGCACTTTTCCCATATCAGCAATCTTGTAACTAAGCAGAGAAGAGTCACCTTGGCTGGTTCCAAACCAAGGCTCACATGGCACTAACTGACTTCTAGTTTTGTATAGCCGCCAGCTGACAAGGCTCATGTGATAATGATATAACAAGCCCTTCCATATCAATGCAGAGTTGAACAGGATTCGAGAGAAATGTGAAGGAAGTATACTGATTATACTGCCCTTCCCCAGACACTGGTTTTCCCTTTTTAATAGAATGCAATAGACCATTTCTAATTCAACATCCTATCTCTGAAAGGTCCTGACCTATCACCTGCTCTGCAGTTTATCTCTTCCATGGTTTTGACAAGTTTGTCTAAAACTGTGAGTTAGGAGGATGTTTCCACTCACAAGTAACAGAAAATCCTGACTCAAGTTGCCTGAAAGAATGGAGTGGGGGGGAATCTTGTCAATCAATAACCTCTGAGGATGGTTCACACCATGACTTAACAATGTCACCAAGCATCTGGTCTTTCCATCTCTCTGGTCTGTTGTCCTCAGAGCACAGGCTTTGCCCTCAGGGTGGTTGCTTCATGGTTACAGATCCGATCTAGCAGTCTAGTTATTACAACCACAAGCAACAGGTTGAAAACAAAGAGCCTTTGTTCCTATATATCTTTCATAGGATCAAGGAAACCTTTCCCAGAAGATCCTCAGCTGACATTGACCAGGTTTGGGACACATCATCTAACAATCTTTGGCAAACTCAGTGAAATTACCATAATTGGCTTTTACCAATCAGTTGGGGGTGGAATAGATATCTGTGTATCTCACCTTTGTCTTCAAGAAAGAGGAAGGCCTGTGTGGTGAGCTAAGTCATTGTTTACCTTTGTACCAAGTCTCTGCTGAACATTTTACCTGATCTCTCAATAATCGTAGCCATTTCTGGTTCCCAAATGAAGAAATGGTGGCACAAAGAGGTTGAATAATTTACTACAAATGCCACAACTGTTACATAAAAGAAAAGGCTTAGAAATCAGGTCTATCCCAAACTTTTGCTCTCTGTACTCTTTCAGGCTGTCTCTCCAGAGTTGAATCTTCTCAATGTCACCCAAGACTTTGGATACCCAAGGTGAATTAATTGGAGCCTTCCAGGACCACTGTAAACATAAGAGACAAAATAGCTCCCCCATGACCATGAAACTTAAACTTCTTTGCTTAGTTCTTGTTGATTTGTCTCTTTCTCTTTCTCTTCTCCAAAATGTATATTCCAGAGCTTCTCACTGCCTCCCTCACCCCACCAGGACCCCTTCAAACTCTGTGTTCTTGCCTTCCTCCAAATCCAACAGAAAGAGAAATGCCTTTCAAGGCCGGATCCCCCATCTCTCCCCATCACCCTGATTCCTCTGAAGTTCCATCTGTTACTACTCATACCTTCACTGTGCACTTTGTAACTTGTGTATTATTATTTCAAGTAAGGAGTCTCATTTTCATACTAGATTTAAAGTGCTCAGTTTTGTGCTTGGCACATGATTGGCCATCAATACACACAGAAGGAATAGATGAGGGCAAGGAACCACATCTCATTTTTCTATATCCCAAATAACACTCAGACTGCTGCTGAACACATGGTTGGTTAGTAATGGACTAATTGACTTTGGGCTAATTTCTCCCCAGGGCTGAGGAATGGCATGTAGAAAAAGAAGTTGGCATGACCTTTGTCAGTTCCGGAGGAGGCTTTTTGCAAATGGGCCCTGTCAAGCTCACATTTGCTTGTAGCCCTAAACTCATTTAAACAAATAGAGCATATGAGACTCTGACTCCTGGGAAATCATTTAGTCCCCCTATGGGGAATGTGGGCATGCTCATTTCCTCCCTCTAGGGGGGAGAGGAGAAAAAAAAAAAAGAGTAAAGGCTTTTGAGACCCTACATGCTGAAATTTAATTTACACATTTACCCAGTGGTTTCACAGGAAACTACTCCGGGAGACCTAGACTGGGAGGCTGATGCTGTCCTCTAATGGTTGATGGGATTAGAGCCTGGTCGCCTGGGTTCCTTTTAGCTGGCCTGGCTTCCTAATAGAATCCACTAGACTGTCTCACCTCTCAGCTAGCAGCTCTATTCTTCCCATATGTCTTTTGGAATTCACTTCTCCACTCTGTGTATCAAATTATCTAGATCTTTACCATGTCTTTTGATTTTATACCCAGATTAACTCTTGTTAAATATGATCCAGTCAGTTCCAACTCATAGGGTACCTGTATAGGGCTTGGGTTTGAACCGCTGACCTTTCAGTTAGCAGTCCTACATCACCACACTAGAACTCCCAGACTAATTGTGATTGTAGTTGTTAAGTGTTTTTGAGTCACTTCTGACTCATAGCAACCCTAAATAGGGCTTCCTAAACTGTGCATCTTTGTGGGAGCAGAAAACCTCATCTTTTTCCCATGGAGTGACTTGAGAGCTTAAACTGCTCATCTTGTGGTTCACAGTCATGAAGAACAGAGCAACTGTATTCTTCATGAAAATGGCTCAATTTGATTACTTGTAAAAATTGGGGAGGTAGGGAAAGGGGACAGAGAAACAGGTGTTGGGTGGTGGCACAAGGTAACCTGCAAGGTTACTTTTAACATTTTCTGACCTTTGTCCAAAGTTGTTGAGAATGGTAAATAATAATTTTTTTAAACTTTTTATTGTGAATTGAGTGAAGGTTTACAGAGCAGATCATCAGTTTTACATACAACAAATCGTATGCTTCCTTTCATTACACAGATTGCAATCCCCTCCATTCACTTTGACTCTTGCATTCCTCTCTGCTACCTTCATCTCCTGCTACCTTCATCTTTCTTCTGCAACTTCCCTCTGGTCTATTGCCTTCCCTTCATCCAAATTAACATGCATCTACCATCTAGCCAGAAGGAGCTTTGGTAGTGTAGTGGTTACGAATCGGCTGTGAACCGCAAGGTAAGCAGTTCAAAACTACCAGCTGTTCCGCGGGAGAAAGATGAGGCTTTCTGCTTCCGTAAAGATTTACAGCCTCGGAAACCCTGTTCAGGGTCACTATGAGTCAGAACCGACTCCACGGCACATAGCAACAACAACAACCATCTAGCCAGTGAAAAATTTTCCTTTCCCTTCCACCCCTGGTAACACCACAAAATTTTTTTGTGTTGTTTTTTTTCATCAAGGAAACCTTTTCATAACTTTTTACAACAGTTGTTAAGTGCTGTCAAGTTGATTCTGACTCATAGCAACCCAGTACAGGGTTTCCAAGGAGCAGTTGGTGGGTTTGAACCACCAACCATGTGGTTTGCAGTCCAGCGCTGATCCCACAGGTCCTAATTTCACTCAGTATATTCTCCTCCAGGTTCATCTGTGTTCTTAGGTTTTTCACAGATTCATCATTATTCTTCCATTGTTTGTATGTACCAAAGTTTCTTTAATCATTCTTCCATTGATGGGAATTTAGGCTGTTTCCATGTTTTTGCTATTATGAATAGTGTTGCAATGAACATGGGTGTTGTCATATTTGTGTCATGGCTTTTTGAATCAGGAATTTTTTTCTTTTGGGCAGGGTAAGGCAGCCAGATGAATGTCCCATCCAGAAGATGGTTAACTTTGACTAATTTTGCCTTCAGGGTACATTTGAGGCAAAATTGTGCAGTGTGTCAATTTGCTCAAGGTTTCCTAGTTCCTGAACTCTATGAGTTGTTGTGGAGTATAAATGAGTTAGAATCATGCCAGGTGGATAACACCCCACACATGCATATTTTAAGTGTTAGTTGTTGCTGCTGTTCTCTTATCTATCAACCCTTCCCCAAAATCAGGGACCAAGGAGCCCTTTTCTACTCTACTCCGGTTATAAATTGCCTTGTAACTTGACTCAGAGCAATCGAGAAAGAATGACATTTTGAGTCAATGGACCCGGAGTCCTATTCTGTCACTTAGCAGCTGTTGTTGTTACATGCCATGGAGTCAATTCCGACTCATAGCAACCCTGTACAGGGTTTCCGAGGCTGTAAATCTTTATGGGAGCAGAAAGCCTCATCTTTCTTCTATGGAACAGCTGGTAGTTTCGACTGATGACCTTATGATTCGCAGCCCGATTCGTAACCACTACGCTACCACAGCTCCCTTAGCAGCTTATGATCAGTCAAGTCTCTTGTCCCCAGGTGCTCAGTTTCTTGTACTTTTGAGTGACATTAACAATATAGCTACCAAAGGGTTGAATATAGGGGAAAAAAGGTATAGTAGATGAAAATAACATTTATTACAAGGGCAATGTTCAGGGGTATTATAATTACCATACAAAGAGAGTGTTTCCTATTAGATGACACTAACAGCTTAATTTTATTTCCTTTCTAGTTCTACCCCCTTTCCTTAAGGACTTTGATTTTTATCAAAGAAGACAATCAATTTATCTAATGAATGAGCCTAGAGTGAAATTTCTGGTACTCTCAGTAGTCTGGGGAGGTACTTGGGAGGACAATGGCCTTCATCTTGTCCTTGAAAGCCAAGGTCAGGTTCGGAGCAGAGCTAGAATGCTGAGTGAAAAGGAGCCAGCTTGGAGTAGGGTGAGACAGCCAGGGGAACCGGTCCAAAATGGCAGCTTGAGAGGAAGTAGTCTGCTGCCTGTTCTGGAACCTCTCAGAGCAGTGTTTAGAATGTTCTCTCTCATTAATCCTATTTAAAGCCAGGCTGCAGAGAGGGGAGGCGGGGGAGTCCTGTTTCAACTTGCAGCAGTGAGGTTTCCTGCCGCCTGGCTGAGACCAGCACTGGGAGGGGGAAGAGGGCTTTCTGGGGTGCCTCAGCTGGACCTCACAGCCTCTTAAGAGTGTGTATCTCAAGCTTGCCTTCCCCTTGGACCTGTATTTTATGTGCCTGCCCCTGGATCTAACCTCTGCTGAGACAGAGGCTGTTGTGAGGGCAGGAGGTGTGAGGTAATCAAGGGGTGTTAGAGAATGGTGAGTGGGGAGACAAGAAAGAGGGGACTCTTGTGCAAGAGTGTTTTTTGGGAAAGTCCCTCTCCCTCTGGGCATAAGGAGGTCTCTAGCTGACTTTAAAAGCAAAGAACAAACATTTCCAGTTTCTCTGTTCTTATAACTTGCCAGATGCAGGGAAAAGCAGCCTCTCTCACCTTCAGTGGGAAGCATGTGAGTGAACCTGTAATTAATGAAGGAGGGCTGGCCTTCTGCGGAGAATGAAGACTGGAGAGGGTTTGCCTCTATTGTATCATTTTTGGAATACCAAAAAAGAAACTCCTTTTCCTATCTCAGTGTAACTAGAGATTCTTCTATGTTGTTGTTGCTAAGTGCCATTGAGTCATTTCTGACTCCTAGTGACCTGTGTAGGGTTTCCAAGGAGCGAATGATGAGTTTGAACCGCTGACCTTGATGTTCAAATCAATCTTGCGGTCCAGTGTTTATCCACACCAGGACTCCCTCCACAAGCAGTCTTATCTGAAGACCAGAGTTCATAGGTCGCTCTGACATTTAGTAGCTATTGTTGTTGTTAAGTGCCGTCGAGTCGGTTCTGACCCATAGCGACACTGAATAGGATTTCCGAGGCTGTAAATCTTTATGGGAGCAGAATGCCTCTTCTTTCTCCCACAGAGCAGCTGGTAGTTTCAAACAGCTGACCTTGTGGTTCGCAGCCCGATTCGTAATCACTAAGCTAGTAGAGCTCCTTTTAGTAGTAGCTATAAGATGGAGTCCTGGTGTGGTGCTGTGGGTTAATGCGCCAGACTGCTAAGTCAGTTTGAACTGCAAAGTTGGCGGTTCAAGCTCACCAGCTGCTCCTTGGAAACCCTACACAGGGTCGCTATGGGTCGGAAATGACTCGACAGCACGTAACAGCAACAACAACAATAGGATCATGGATAAGTCATTCAAATCCCAGTTGACTGCTAAATGGAGAGAGCACCTCCCACTATCTGACTTACGTATCTTACTGGGTTGTCACCAGGAACAAATGAGGTAACAGATGTGCAAGTTCGTGTAAACCCTTAAGTCACTATATACATCGGCCCACCACCCATCTGTCAGTTTGGTAGACTCTGGTGGTTTGGTGTTACTATGATGCGGGAAGTTAGGTCACCATTATTTAAAATACCAGCATGGTCACCAGTGGTGGGCAGGTTTCAGTGGAGTTTTCAGACAATGATGGACTTGGAAGAAAATCACTTTCTTTGTACATGTCACCAGGAGGGATCATCCCTTGAAGGAAGACAACATGTTGAAGAGCCAGTAAGAGCCTTGGTGATACTGATGGCATAGTAACTGCAACAGTGAGCTTGAGTATGCTGGCAATCGTGATATGATACAGGACAAGGCAGCATTTTCTTTCTGTTGTACATAAAGTCATCATGGAGTCACCTTTGCACCATTGATCTGTCTATGTAGCTACATGGCAGCTGCACCCTTTTCAGTCAGGGTCTCCTCTTCCCTCATGCAGACTTTAAAACCCCTGGCTTAATAGTCCAATGAGGTTTAAGGTCCAAATTCTTGTTCTGAAGACCCCTTACTTGGGTCTTTTTCTGATTATCTGAGAAGATGCCGTGATAAAGTTCATAGCCTTTCCTAGTAAGGACTGCCAGTGGTTGAGAAACTGTATGCTACCATCACAAGGGTGAATTGGAGTGGCATAACATAGTCCACAAAGACAATGATCTACATCTACTTTTGTGAGTAATGACTGGGATCTTAAAGGTTCATGAGGGGCCATCTAATGTGCAACTATTGGTCTCTCCCTATCAAGAGGAAATAAAAGTGATGAAAACTGAAGACACTTGGGATTGATTAGTCCAATGGATAACTGAACACATGAGCATCAGTCTCCCAGACCCAGAGGCCTAAAGAACTAGATGGTGTCCAGCTACCACTACCAACTCTTCTGAAAGAGATCACATTAAAAGACCTTGAGATAGACTGGGAGAAAATATGAAACTAAACCCAAAAGTATATATATATCTATATATAAAGACTGGGCTTATTGGTTAGAAAGAACCTTCAGGAGGAACCCAAGATCTTTGGTCACCCTTCTAGTCTGAAACTAAATTCACCCTCGTGGCTCAATTTTCAGCCAAACAGTAGGTAGATATACAGGGAGAATAACAACACTTGTAAAGTATGCTTACCATAGAATGGTCAGCCATTCAAGATAAAAAAGACAGCATTTATTCAAGAACAAAATTCAGAAGAGTTGGGAAAGAAGGTGAAATGGAAACAGGAATCACAGGAACAATTAGGATAACTGATATTATAATCACTGAAATGAAACAAAGTATATGTTTGTTGAAAGTAAAACTGAAGATCTGTTCTGTAATCGCTTATCCAATTCACAATTAAAAGCTAAAAACAAAAAACAATGATTTAGTGGAGTTATATACCAAAAGGAACTCATATTTTGAAGCTCAGATCCAGCAGTGATTGGGCCAAGTGACCCTTTGTAAAGACCATTCATTGTTTTGTAGTTCAGTTTTCCCACTCAGTAAAATGGAGACAATAAAATCCACCATCAGGCTTACATGAGGGTGACAAGGGATTGTGAATGACATGCTTCAAATATGAAGTAATTTAGACCCCTAGGATTGTCAGGCAGTCCATGATAAACACCCATTTGTCTGTGCTCTTGTTATCTTGAAGCACAGCCAACTTCACTATGATTTGCATTAAACTCCCACAATGCCAGGCACCATTCTAAGTGCCTTGAAAGCAGTAAAGCAGTCGGGTAGGATATGCTATTTTAGGACTTGAAGCTGAAAAGCAGGGAAAAAAAATAAAAGACGTCAATGTGAACATAAAGGGATAATTTAACAGGATTGCACTCATGAGGAAAGGGAAGAGACATTATATATTAACTTCTAGTCAAGTGGAACTTGACATTTATGCAGTAAGTGAAATCACCACAACTAAAAAAACACAAGGTAACAGTCCCATTATCACCAGGCAAGGAAAGAGAGAGAGGTGCAAACTATCTCTATAATGTCTCAGGGGATTTGAGGAAACCTAGGCTCCTTCTAAACTGACAGAATCTTGGCCTAGGCATCAGAAGAGGTGGTTCTTTTGTACTCCCTTTCCCCCCTCTGGAGCAGAGTATTAATATCTTTGTAGAGCACTTTATGCTTTCAAAGTGGAGACCTGATCTCATTTGGTTGCAGCAAAATGTTTAATGTTGGAAGGGCAGGTATCATTATCCCCACTTAGCAGATGAGAAGACTGAGTTTCAGTAAGATTAAGTCACATGCCTAACAAGCCACAGAAAAAAGGGAGAGGTCTCTTCTTTCTTTGGCTCACGTTGTTGACACCCAGACTTAAACCAAAATAAGAAAAAGCCTACTGTTATCAAGTTGGTCAAAGAGCATGGCCTTCAGTATGGGTTGCACTTCAATGTAAAGAAAACAAAAAAACCTCACTGATGGTCCAATAAGCAACATCCATATCAATGGAAAAAAGATTGAAGTTGCCAAGGACTTCATTTTGCTTGGATCAGCCGTCAACACTCATAGAAGCAACAGTCCAGAAATCAAATGACGTATTGCATTAGTCAAATCTGCCGCATAAGACCTCTTTAAAGTGTTGAAGAGCAAAGATGTCAGTTTGAGAGCTAAGGTACACCTGACCCAAATCATGGTATTTTCAATAACCTCATATGCATGTGAAAGTTAGACAGTGAAAAGGAAGACCATAGAAGAATTGGTTCATTTGACTTATGGTTTTGGAGGAGAATATTAAAAGTTTCGTGGACTGCCAAAAAAAAACCCCAAACCAATCTGTGTTGGAAAAAGTACAGCCAGAATGTTCCTTGGAAGGCAGGATGGCCAGACTTCGTCTGTCATATTTCTGACATATTATCAGGAGGGACCAGTCCCTGGAGAAGGATATCATGTGTGGTAAAATGGAGGGTGGGAGAAAATGAGGAAAACCCCAAATGAGGTGGATTGACACAGTGGCAGCAGCAAAGGGTGCAAACATTAGCAATGATTGTGAGGTTGGCGCAGAAGCCAGAAGTGTTTCATTCTGTTGTGCATAGGGTTGCTGTAAGTCGGTACTGACACTGGCAAATCAAGTTAATTCTGACTCATAGCGACTCTACAGGACAGAGACGATCTGCTTCTTAGGGTTTCTGAAATTGCAAATCATTATAGAAGCAGGCAGCCTCATCTTTCCCTCAAGGAACAACTAGGTTCAAACTGCCAACACTCAATGTTTAACCCATTCTACCACCAGTATTCCTTCAGGCAAAGCACCCAGCCTGAATTTAGAACTTCATAAAATTGGATTGGAAGTATTCCTGTCCAGCATTTCATCCAGTCCATACAGCCCCACTACAAAATACACAGCAGGTGGATTATTCAACTTACCTTGAAGATTTATCATGACAGAAACGTACTACTTTATGAAATGAATTATTCTATTTTGACATCTGTAAGTGTTGACAAATTTTGCTGAGATTAAAATAACATTGTTTCTCCCAGTAATGCCTGCCCATCGGTCAATGATTCATCAAATGTTAAAGCTGGAACGATGTGTAGAAATGATGGTGTAGGTGTCAGTGAGTGGCTTAAGAGGAGTTGGCAGTCATGCACTGGATTGATTCTGCCCCATTGTACCACCCTCAGAAAGTCTACTCCTTCCACAGATAACTAAAACCCACAGGTCCAGTTTGCTTCAGCTTCTTCCTTTCTAACGTCAGCATTCCTACTTAGTTCATTATTTATATGGTATTAGTTTTTTATTCATTCAACCAGTATTTCCAGAGAATCTGCTCTGTGTTAACCACTGTGCTAGGGGCTAGGAACAGAGTCATAGACAAGACAGGTATGGCCCTCCATGTCTTCATGATGCCTGGAGTCTGATAGAGAATATAGTCATTGAACATACAAAATAAGGGGAGGTGAATGTAGTACTGTGGCTGGTGAGGTGAGTATGATGCTACAGGAGATATAAAGAAGTTTATGAGTTATATTAGGGAGGTACTCAATCTAACCTGTGCTACCACTGACTTTCTTAGTTGGTCATGTGTCCATACACTGTCTTGTTTTATAGTCCCTGTGTAAAGTGTATGACTCTGAAGAAGTCACATTAATACAAATACTTGTTCAAGGTTGAAAGCAGCCATTCTTCACTGTCTCTCGAATTTTTCACGTTTAAACTTTTGTTGTGGTTCAGCAGTAGAATTCTCACCTTTCATAAGAGAGACCCAGGTTCAATTCCTGGTCAAAGAATCTTAAGCACAGCCACTGTCAGTGGAGGCTTGTGTGTTGCTGTGATGCTGAACAAAGTTTAGTGGAGCTTCCCAAATAAGACAGACTAGGAAGAAAGACCTGGCAATCTACTTATGAGAGTCAGCCAATGAAAATCCTCTAGATCACACCAGTCCACTTTGCAATCAGTCATGGTGATGATGCAGGACTGGAATGCATTTTGTTACATTGTGATGGGGCAAACTGGATGGCAACAACAAACTTTTGTTAAGTCAAGCTAGGGCTGAGCTTGGCTTTTTACAAAGTGCATGGTATTGGTGACCTCTAGTAGTACACTAGTGTTGTTGTTCAGTGCTGTCTAGTCGGTTCTGATTCATAGTGACCCTGTGGAGGGTTTCCAAGGAGTGACTGGTGAGCTTGAACTGCCGACCTTGCACCTAAACCAACCTTGCAGTCCAGATTATTAACCCATAGTCTCACACCAGTATGAAGTCACCTAAAACCTATATAAACTGTCTAGTCTCTTTCATTAGTTTTTAAGTTGAAATAAAGCAATTCACATTTTACTTACATTCCATTTAATTTTTTTTGGTTTGGGCCCCCAATTCTAGTCTGTGACAATCTCTTCTTGACCCTGCTTCCATTAACAAAGGCATGTTGGCAAGAACTAGACACATATTCAGGTCATCTCAGTTCATGGGAATTTGTTGTAAGGAGGACAAAACAACACAAACAACCCCTTCTCAGACCCCAAGGGAGGGTTCCAAGAGAATAGGACTATTATTCATAAGTGAGGGGGCAGCCACAGCAGCTATGTCCGAGAGGAGAACAGCCCTGGGAACCCACCAGCCACTTAGGGATTCCTTCCCCCACCTCTTCTAACTCCTTTCCTCTCCAATCTCCTCCTTCTTAGGTTGCCTGGAGTTTCTTTCTGTCACCTCAGGGTTTTTGCTCACTGTTTTTTTCTGTGTCTTTCCACTGCTACACTATCATGCCAGCTGCATTTGTTGCTTTCAAACACCTGAAAGATCTGATTAAGTCCACCATCACTATGATACCATATGACCCTGGCTGTGTGAATCAGACACTATCTGATCTAATCAGATAAAGACAGGTCTGTGCCATTGTATGGGAACAAGAACACTCACCTACACATAAACAGTCTCCCAGAAGACGGTTGAGGACATGCAACCCCCACGGCAAACTCTTATTGAATGCACCAGAAGTACCTGGGTTCTTTATAAAACTATCTTCTCCCCTATATAGAGATTTAATTTCTTTGAATATTTGTTTTGTTTTCTGGGTTGTATCCCTTTGAGTCTCAGTTACAGAGCTGGTACCACTCATAGAAAAGGAGCAGGTTCACTTATCCTGTGGATGTGTGTGCTGCAAGCAAGAACAATGATCCCAACCATTAGTCCCTTGAACCAGAGAAGATTGATTACTTTTAGTCTAAATGATGCCTGTTAGAACAGGAACTTTTTATTCATCAACAAAGACATTGTCCTGACTTGTGATGGAGTTGGCAGTCACTCAGTTCCTGACCTTGTACCGTCTCATCCCTACATCCAGCCTTTGAAGTAGAAGGCTGGCTATAGGGATGAGAGCTGCCTAGAGGAAATCTCTCTGAAGGGGTGGGGTATGTGCCCCTGTGGTCCCTCTTTCCAGCACCTTTCATTGTTTGGGACAGCATAAGAGTTTCTGCAGGACTGGAAGACTGACTCAAAATGGTACCAGAAACACACACACACATACATGAGGGGGCTTTGGAAAGTTTGTGGGTGAATGGAATTAAAAGATAATGAAAATTTTCCAGGAACTTTTGAAGCCCCTCAACACATGTGTATATGTATATTTATATATCCCCAAACACACTGCAACTGAGTCAATTCCAACTCATAGTGACCCAATTTAGGGTTTCTGAGGCTGTAAATCCTTGGTGGGTTTCAACTGCTGACCTTGTGGTTAGCAGTCCAATGCATAGTCCAGAGAGAGAGATTGATTTGTTTCTGGGGTCCATTAAAGAGCATCATTTAAAATATTTCTTGACTTATATTCAGAGCCAATTGTTCAATATGAGAAAGAAAAAGTGAAAGTGAATGAAAGAGCAGAATACCACCCTGATTACAACAAAGGTTGTTCTTGTTTTTAAGTGTCATCGAGTCGGTTCCCACTCACAGTGACCCTGTATAGTTTCCAAGGAGCGGCTGGTGAGATTGAACCACACGCAGACTTTGAGTTTCAAACGACCTTACTGTCCAGCACATTACCTTAATGCACCACACCAGGACTCTACTACAAAGATGAGGTTGGAGAATGTGGCACGAGTCTGTGGGTGCCTTAGTTCCCTTGCCTGCTACAATAGCAGAAATACCACACGTGGGTGGCTGTCACAAACAGAAGATTTGTTTTCCCACAGTTTCAGAAGGTAGAAGTCCGAATCCAGGGTGCTAACTCTAGAGGAGGATTTTCCCTCTCTGTCAATTCTGGAGAAAGGTCCTTGTCTCTTCTGAGTTTCTGCTCCTGGGAGAGCTTCATAGGACTTGGCATTTCTCCTTCCCCCTCCTTTCTCTCGATATTATAGATTTTATATTTCGAAAGAGATAGATTAAAGCCATACACATCCTAGCTCATTAGCATAACAAAGACAACCCATCCCAAATGGGATTAGATCCACAGATAGGGGTTAGGATTTACAACACAGATTCCACCCCCCACCCACCCACCCCCGCCCCCAACTTCTTTATTCTTTGGCTATATTGTCAGGAGGGATCAGTCCCTGGAGGAGATCATGCTTGGTAAAGTGGAGGGTCAAGGAAACAGAGGAAGACCCTCAATGGGATAGACTGACAAGGGTGGCAGCAACAATGGAATCAAACGTAACAGTTGTAAGTATGGTACATAGGACAGTGTTTTGTTCTGTCCTGCATTTAAGTGCTTTCAGTTGCTAATGAAAAGGTTGGTGGTTAGAAACCATCATCTACTCCATGAGAGAAAGATGCGGCTGTCTATTTCCATAAAGATTTCCAGTTTTGGAGACTGTGGAAGTTCTACTCTGTCTTTTGTTGTTGGTTTTATTTGTTTAGGACCAAGAACCTTTGATAGCAGGTTCTTATCTGATTTCCAAATTTCTTTCAACTGGAAAATCACTGTTTGGATACTGACCTAGAGTTACTATGAGCTTCTAATCTTTGTACCCCTATAACCTAAAACCCACAGTTGATTTGTTTCTGACTCACAGAGACCCTATAGAACACAGAGGAAATGCTCCCTAGAGTTCCCACGACTTGTGAATATTTACAGGAGCAATTAGTGGGTTCTAGTTGCTGACAATGTAGTTAGTACCTAACATGTAATCCCCTATGCCACCAGAGCTTCCCCTCTATAGCCTAGTAAGGACAATTTCCTTTGTTTTGATCCCTCTCTGCCATTTCCATAAATTTCTTGGGCACATTTCCTCAGGGCCCAGGCAGTGCCTGATGTCCACCTATAATAACTGATTACTTTGAAACTCACCAATAGTATTTTGACAGTTATCTGCCCTTGCATCTGAGGATGAACTTCATGTATGCAAAATTCATACTTTCAGAGATCCCTGAATACAGAATAAAATTTGGGGCAACAAATCTGTCTCTGTCACCTAGGGACTCATAATTAAAAGTCAGAACCCCCTAGTCTTCTGTAGAACACAGCGAACTCAGCTGCTTCACAGTCTAAAAGGAACAGATGTCGTTCCTGCGAAGGCCCAAAAGATGTGATTCTGTCTCAATTCAGCCTGCCAATGAAAATCCAATATTCTGGTGCTCTTCATCATGTTTCAATATTCAATATTCTGGTGCTGACAGTGTTCCACTGCTATTCTTTCTGAAGGTTTTTGGTGACTAAATATTTAGAAGTAGTCTATCTTTCATTTTTCCTAGTATGTGTTTGTCAGCTAGCTCAACTGAAAGCCATCCTCCATGGGTGACCCTGCTGGCATTTGAAATACACGTGGCATAGCCTCCAGAATCACAGCATCTCACAAGCCACCACAGTATGACAAACTGACAATGAGTGCTGGGTATAGTGTCACTGCACCATGTAAATCTCCACTGATAGTTATGTAATGATTACACAGGTATATTGACTGGAAATAGAACATGGCTCTCCCTGTTCTGGTAGCGTAGTGGTTACAAATCTGGCTGCTAACCTTAAGTTCAGCAATTTGAAACTACCACCTGTTCTGTGGGAAAAAGATGAGACTTTCTGCTCCCATAAAGCTTTATAGCCTCAGAAACCCTATACAGGCTGTGAGTTGGAACTAACTCCATGGCACACAACCACCGTCACTCCCCTTTGAAAGGTGACAATCTTACCACTGAGCCACGAATGCCTCTATATTAAAAAAAAAACAAAAAAAAAAAACACCTAAAATCACAGTGTCCTGCCCAGCTCAAGGCCCATACATCCTGAACTCAACAAAAGTCTTTCCATAAGTTATTTTTATCCGAAATTTAAATTTCTGAATGTTCTTGGCTCTTGCACCAAATATCTTTCCCCACCTTAGTTCTGATTGAGATAAATGTTAAGTTATAAGACATGACTTAATATCTATGAACAAGTGTACTTCCTAATATGGAACTCAGAAGTAGACACACATCCTCACCCAGTCACAGAAAAACCACTGGATCAAGTCTCCCATCTACTTCCCTCCTTACACCAATGATGATTGATCCAGCACAGAGGAGAAGAGAACTGCTGTTCTCTATAGGCAGCTCTCAAGCAACATGAAGAAGGGACAGTATGAACTAAACTGAGCATATTCTTTAGTCATACCTAAATTCATGAACTGGATTAAGTCATACCTTTTCCCGTAGGAAGTGAGAAGTAGAGACAGATTAGGAATACCATATCTCCCCTTGGAAAGAGCACCTTAATTAGGCAGGAAGTCTCTGCAATATCCAGGAAGGAGAGGTGGTGTTATATTGGTGTCTCATAGCAAGATTTAGTAAATCTATTACAAACGACATATTGCATTAGGCAAATCTGCTACACAGGACCTTTTTAAAGTGTTGACGAGCAAAGTTGTCAGCTTGAGGACTAAGGTGTGCCTGACCCAAGCTATGGTATTTTCAATAACCTCATACGCATGTGAAAGCTGGACAGTGAATAAGGAAGACTGTAGAATAATTGATGCTTTTGAGTTATGGTGTTGGAGGAGAATATTAAAAGTGTCATGGGCTGTCAAAAGAACCAATAGATCCGTGTTGGAAGAAGTGCAGCCAGAGGGCTCCTTAGAGGCCAAGATGGCCAGACTTCATCTCTCATACTTTGGACATATTGTCAGGAGGGACCAGTCACTGGAAAAAGATATCATGTTTGGTAAGGTGGAGGGTCAGAGAAAGACCCCCAGCCAGATGGATTGGCAAAGTGGCAGCATCCAGAGGCTCAAGCGTGGCAACAGCCGTGAGGTTGACCCAGGACCGAACAGTGTTTTGTTCTGTTGTGCATAGGGAGGTCACTATGAGTTGGTACCGACTCGATGGCACCTAACAACAACAACTACATAACGACAACTACTATTCAATATAGCTCCTAAACAACGAGTCTATTTTCACCTTAGTTTTTGCTCTATGAATATATTAAAAACAAACAAAACCCCCTTTACTTTGTTATGCTTACATTTTGTAAGCTGCAATTCACTATTCTTCACAGTAGTTTGCCATTCATATAGGTTCACACCATTGTTTAAATTGCCTCTGAAATGACTAATTTTCTGAATATTTTCCTCTAATAGGTATTGCTATAGAGTATCTTGTCCTAGTGTGGCGTTGTGGGTTAATGCTTTCAGACTGCAAAGCCATTTGAACTGCAAGGTCAGTGATTCAAGCTCACCAACTGCTCCTTGGAAACCCTATACAGGAGCGCTATGGGTCAGAATGGACTCGATGGCACTTAACAACAACATCTTGTCCTTTCAGTTATGTAACCTAATTCTCAAATAAGATTGTAAACTGTTTAACTTATTTTCAACAGGGGTGCCAAGATATTTAATTGGGGAAAGAGTAGTGTTTTCAACAAATGGTGCTGGCATAGTTCAATAAATCCAAATACAAAAGATTGAATTTAGACACCTATCTCACCCCACATAAAACTTTTTCAAAACGAATCATAGATCTAAGCAATATCAAGAAATCAAAAACAAAAATGATAAAATAGATTAAAAGATCAGTAATAAATTTGTGTTATAAATTAAGACCGTGAAAAGACAATGTACACAATGGGGGAAATACTTGCAAATCATGTATCTGATAAGGAAAATCAAAATACCCAGAATATATAAATGCTTGAGTTATCTGGTACTGCTATTACATAAATACCACCAATGGATGACTTTAACAAGCAGAAATGTATCCTCTCACAGTTTAAGAGACTAGAAGCTGGAGTTTAGAGTGGCAACTCTAGAGGAAGACTTTCTCTCTCTGTCGGCTCTAGGGAAGGTCCTTGTCTCCTTTCAACATCTGCAGGTCCAGGGTTTCTTAGAAATCTCCATGTGTCTTGGCATCAATCTTCCCCTGGGTCTAGGAGGTTCTCAGCACAAGAACCCTGACTCAAAAGAACATACTCTGCCCCTAGCTCTTACTTCTTGGTGGCACTGATCTCTCCGTGTGTGTGTGTGTGTGTGTGTGTGTGTGTGTGTTCCTTTCTCTCTCCTTTGATCTCTTGTAAGATAAAAGGTAATGTAGGCCACATCCCAGGGGACGGCCTCTTACATTGGATTGAGTGATGACCTGAGTAAGGATGATGCACCCCACTCTAATCATGTCTCATTAACATAACAACATAGCTGAATCCTCTTTTTTGTTGTTGTTGTTGTTTGGTGCCATCTAGTCAGTACCAACTCATAGCAACCCCCCTATGCACAACAGAATGAAATACTGCCCGATCCTGGGCCAACCTCATAATTGTTACCATGCTTGAGCCCATTGATGCTGCCACATTGCCAATCCATTTCGCTGGGGGTCTTCCTCTTTTTCTCTGACCCTCCACCTTAGCAAACATGATATCCTTCTCCAGCGACTGGTCCCTCCTGACAATATGTCCAAAGTATGAGAGATGAAGTTTCCATCCTGGCCTCCAAGGAGCACTTTGGCACACTTCTTTCAACACAGATCTGTTTGTTCTTTTGGCAGCTCATGGCAATTTCAATATTCTCCTCCAACACCTCTTTAGCATAATTTAATCTTGTGTTATTAACCACAGGCAGAAATTAGGATTTACAACACTTCACAACATGAAGGGTAATCACACAATACTGGGAATCATGGCCTAGTCAAGTTTACAAATATTTTGAGGATTACAAGTTCATCCTTGACTAAAAAGAACTGTTACAAATAATAAAAAGACAAATAGTACAATTAAAAGTGCAAGGGATCTGAATACACATTTATATACAGATATATAAGAATGACCAACAAACACCTAAAACTATTCTAATACTATTAGTCGTTGTTGTTGTTGTTAAGTGCTGTCGAGTCAGTTCTGACCCATAGCAACCCTGTATAGGGTTTCCAAGGAGATGCTGGTGAGCTTGAACCGCCAGCCTTGCAGTTCAAACGGTTTTGCAGTCTGGCACATTAACCCATAGCACCACAGGAATATGTAAATTAAAATGCAATGAGATACCATTGCCTACATATTAGGATGGCTAGAATAAAAAAGATAACATTGTTGGTAGAATGTAAAAACAATTATTTTGGAAAACAGTCTGGCAATTTCTCAAAAGGTGAAACAGGTTTATCATATGATCCCAGAATTTAACTTCTAGGTGTATCTAAGGGAAATGAAAATTTATGCTCATACACAAATTTATAAGTAAATGCTCATACCAGTGTTATTCATAATAGTTGCAAAGTAGAAACAACTCAAATGTTCTTCAGTTGATTAGTGGATACATTGTTGTTAGGTGCCATGTTTTTGGCAGTGACCAGCCTCAGCAGGGCATTGTGCTAGGTGAGGTGGAAGAAGACTCCCAAAGACGTGGATTGACACAGTAGATAAATACAATGCAGTATAACCATACAAAAGAGGGCTGCTCACACAGTGGTTTAGCATTTATCTGCTAACTGAATGGTCAGCGATTTGAACCCATCAGCCAATCTGTGGGAGAAAGCTTTGGCAGTCTATTTCCATAAAAGATTTACAGTCTTGGAAACCCTACGGGGCATTTCTACTTTGTCCTACACGGTTGCTATGAGTCAGAGTCAACTTAATGGTATTGGTTTGGTTTTTGGTTTATTGCCATACTGGGCTGCAAACCTCAAGGTCAGCAGTTCAAACCTGCTACTCGGAAACCCTGTACAGGGTTGCTATGAGTCGAATCGACTTAATGGCCCATAACAACAGCAACAACAACAATACACTTCTTAAGCATGAACTCTCATATCTGCTCTCCATCCCTGGAGAATCTCTGCCAAAGATTTGTTCATAGACATTCTCAGAACATTTTCTGCTGAACACTGACTGACCCACATGCCACAACCAGCCATCAAGCTCTGTCCTGTTCCAAAGCTTAGACTCTCACCCCACTGGACCTCCTTCCATCTCTACATCTCCCCTATACTTTTCAATGCTTTTGTCCTCACCTTCTCTATACCTCTACCTTCCTGTTTATTTGCAGTTACAGAAGAAGATAGAATTTAAGTCAGACAAAGTTAGATCAGCATCTTCCTTCTCCTTTATGTAAACTTGGTTAAATCACTTACTCTATTGGAGCCTTGATTTTGCTTAATAGGAAATGGAGATAATTATAGCTTTCTCTAGGGTTGGTGTAAAGATTAAATGAAATAATGCAGCTAAGGCATTTAGCATAGTGTCTGGCCCTTAGTAAGTGATTGAAAATTGGCTGTTGTTGTTGTTGTTGTTAAGTGCCATCTAGTCAATTCTGACTAGAGTTTCCCAGGAGTGACTGGTGGGTTCGAACCACCAGTCTTTTGTTTAACATGGCCACAGTGCTTCTCCTACAGAAGAAATTGAAAAATGGTAACAGTTGAAATTATTTCTGCTTGGACTAGACAGAAAACTCACCCCAGATGATATTGTATTGGGCCACCTTAATGTGCAGAACCTCTCAATCTCTTATCTCTGTTGTAGGGAATGTTCCCAGGAGACTGGACATGTAACATCTTCCTTTTCTTTCTTCAGGAATGAGTGCTCTGGAGGGAGAGACAGCCAGGCCATTGGGGATGACTCTAGCCCTCCCAAATGTGAGATTTGTATGGTTTACTACTGGTATTCATCCTGGAGGAGAGGACAATGGATGCCACAATTGCCTACATAGATATTGTGCTGTCCTGACTCTTCTTAGGAATGTACCTAGGTTTGCCACCAGGACACTCATCAGTATCCTTTAAATCATTCAAATTTGAGAACAATTTCTCTCTGGGGACATGTTTAAATGCATTGAGGCCCCTTGGTCATAACCATTCCCCTGACCTTTCCTACACACTACACATAGTGTTCTTTCTCAGGACTGTTAGCCTTGTTGACTGAAATTGGCTACAGGGTCCTCATAAAATCCCTAAGCAGTTCTAAAGCCCTGATCTGCATAGATTTCCTCATAAAAAGGTGCACTTGTGTTGTTATTGTTGTTGTTGGTTCTAACTCATAGTGACCCTATGCACAACAGAACAAAACACTGCCCTGTCTTGTGCCATCCTCACACTTGTTCTGTTTGAGCCCATTGTTGTAGCCACTGTGTCAAATCATCTCACGGGAGTCTTCTACTTTTTCTTTGACCCTCTTTTACCAGGAGCCCTGATTTGACACTGTGGGTTAATGCGCTGGACTGCAAAGTCAATTTGAACCTCCAGGTTGGCAGTTCAAACTCTCCAGCGGATCCTCAGAAACCCTATGCAGGTTCGCTATGGGTGAAAACTGACCCTATGGCACTTAACAACAACAACAACTACTACTTTACCAAACATGATGTCCTTCTCTATGGTCTGATCCCTCATGAGAATGTATCCAAAGTATGTGAGATGAAGTCTCATCATCCTAGCTTCTTAGGAATATTCTAGCTGTAATTCTTCCAAGACAAATTTGTTTGTTCTTCTGACACTTCAAGGTACTTTTGATATTCTTAACCAATACTATACTTTAAATGCATCAGTTCTTCTTGGTCTTCATTATTCATTATCCAGCTTTTACATGCATATACGGTGATTGAAAATACCATGATTTAGGGCAAGTGGACCTTCTTCCTCAAGGTGACATGTTTGCTCTTAAACACTTTAAAGTAAACTTGTGTAGAAGATTTTCCCAATGCAATTGATTCCTTAATTATTTGACTGTTGCTTCCATAGATTTTGATTGTGGATCCGAATACAATGAAATCCTCGACAACTTCAGTCTTACCTCTGTTTATCTTGATGTTGCTTATTGGTCCAGTTGTGAAGATTTTATTTTCTTGTATTGAGGTGTAACCCATACTGAAGGCTGTATTCTTTGACTTCCATCAGTAAGGGCTTCAAGTCCTCTTCACTTTCAGAAAACAAGGTTGTATTATCTGCATATCACAGTTGTTAATGAGTTTTCCTCAAATCCCGATGCCACGTTCTTCTTTATATAGTTCAGTTTCTAAGATTATTTGCTCAGACTACAGATTAAATAAATATAGTGAAAGGATCCCACCCTGACAGACACCTTTCCTGATTTTAAACCATGTAATCAATATCCCTTTATTCTCTTTGAACAACTGGCTCTTGATCTATGTATAGGTTCCACATGACCTCGTTCCCATTCTTTTAAATATTATCTATGAATTGTTGTGATCCGCACGGTTGAATGCTGTTACGTAGTCAATAAAACACAGATTTTTTTTTCTAGTATTCTTTGCTATCAGCCAAGATCCATTAGACATCAGTAATGCTATTCCCTGTTCCATATCCTCTTCTGAATTTGGCTTGAATTTTTAGCAGTTACCTGTCAATGTATTGCAACAATCATTTTTTAATTATCTTCAGGAAAGCTTTTACTTGCAAAAAAAGAAAGAAAAGTAATAGAAACTTTACTTGCATACAATATTAATGATATTGTTCAATGATTTCCATACCCAGTTGGATCACCTTCCTTTGGAATGTGAATAAATATGATCCCTTCTAGTTAGACAGATAACTTCTTCCACATTTCTTGACATAGAGGAATGAGTGCCTCCAGCATTACATCCTTTGTTGAAACATTTCAATTGTTATTCTGACAATTCCTGGAGCCTTGTTTTTCAGTTTGAATGTCTTCTTTCAGGACCACTGTTTTTTTTAAAATATATAACAGCTTTATTGAGAGATAATTTGCATACCATACATATTATAATATCTATCCTTTTAAAGTATACATGTCAGTGTTTTTATTTGTTTGTTTTTAACGTTTTTATTATGGATTGAGTGAAAGTTTACAGGGCAGATCATCAGTTTTACATTCAACAAATCATACACCTTGTTTCATTGCAATGATTACAATCTACTCCATGTACCATCAGTTAACAGTATTTCTCACTGTTCACTTTAGCCCTTTTTAAAAACAAACAAACAAAAAAACAACAACAGAAAGCACTTGTTGTTGTTGTTAGGTGCCATTGAGTTGGTACCTACTCATAGCGACCTTAAGCACAGCAGAACAAAACACTGCCGATCCTGGGCTAACCTCACTATTGTTGCCACATTTGAGTCCATCGATGCTGCCACTTGACTAATCCATCTTATTAGGGGTCTTCCTCTTTTTCTCTGACCTTACCAAACATGATATCCTTCTCCAGTGACTGGTTCCTCCTGACAATATGTCTGAAGTATGAGAGGCAAAGTTTGGCCATCTTGGCCTCCAAGGAGCACTCTGGCTGCTCCAAGGAGCACTCTGGCTGCACTTCTTCCAACACGGATCTGTTGCTTCTGTTGGCAATCCATGGCACTTTCAATATTCTCCTCCAAAACCATAACTCAAATGCATCAATTCTTCTAC
>NW_006408553.1:2100563-2105502 GCF_000296735.1 Chrysochloris asiatica | reverse complement strand
GTTCTTCCTTTTTGGTTTTCTGACTCCAGATCTTTGCATATTTTGTTGTAATATTTGCCTTTATGTTTAGCTGAAACACAAAGGGCACATTCTGCAAGTCTGCTTCCTGGCCACCACCTCATAGTCCCTCTCTTTCCATGAATCTAGAGTCCTCAGCTGCTCCCTTTCTCCATGTCTACATCTCTGCCTCCATCTTTGGTGTCATTGCTTCTGTGGGTAAGGTCCCACATTCTGCTTGTGCTCTTCTCCCTTGATGGTCCTAGGGTCCTTTGTTTCTGGACTGTAAGATTAACCACTCCCCTGTTTTTGTTACAAAACTTCTACCTTTACAATTGTGACAGTCACAATTAGTCATGATACCAATTAGTTGCTATTGAATCATAAGAATCTTATCCCTATCTCTTTTCACCAGACCCATCTAGACAAGATGAAAACTATTCAGTGGGAACTCTTTCTTCTCCCACACACTTTTAATCTAAACTCCATCATGAAACCTTATAAGCCAGTCACTTCCTGCCTTTATAGCTCTCCTCCCCATATTTTTAGGTAGCCAATGTTTAAGTTGCCTGTCCCTATCTACCCTGTGTACAGAGGGGATAGCATTGATACTTGATGTGAAGACTCCTTCCCCCTCTGTTGGTATTTAGATTTACTACCTCCATGAGTATAGGTCAGGTTCATCAAATTGTAGCAATTTACCGTTGTTTCTTTTATTTAAAAAAATATATATTTTAAATCTTCCTCTTGTCGAGTTCTGATTATCAAGCCATTGAGGCTAGGTCAAATGGGTACTATCTGCACTTTTCGATGTTCTTGTGCCTCTCCCCTCACTTCATATCAGCTGGATGCTTCACTCTCAGCTCTAGCCCTCCGCGGCTAAGTCCTTACGCACAGACTCAGGTGTTCCCAGGTTTCACCATACTTTGAACGAACCAGCCCTTCCTCTTCTCTTTCTCATCTCCAGGTCAATAGGAGTCAATGGACTGTGGTTGAACTCAGCACATTTCTTCATTGCTGCCTTTCCCCCTCTTCCACTCATCAGTAGACCAATGTGGTTGCCAGCAAGCATACATGCCTGCTCATGTGTTCCCTTTGAATTTTAGTCTTAAAGGAGAGTTTGTCCTGAAGGAACTTGATTGCTTACCTTGATGGCTTCCTGGCGAACAGCTTGCTTATTCTTATAGTAGCCAGTCATGCTGACATTTTTGTTTTGGGTTTTTCCTGATGGTCTTTCTTTGAAGATGTATCTTCTGTCACTGTAGCTGTTCCAGGCTGGTCTGCTTGTCCTTTCTAGTGGGAATGTCCCACCTCAGAATGTTCAAGATGGGATTCATTATTATACTCTGCAAAGGCTCTGAAAGGCCTATTTCACTGGACAAGTTTTAGAACTCCTTTTAGGTATTCCAATCAGTTATAGGCTGAAGATAGACTTACAAGTTTTCTGTAATCATGTTTCCCAACATTCCTTTCTGTCCCACTCAAGCATCTATTTTACAATAGTAGGAAAGGGAAATTGATATTCATAAGACAGTCGAACATCTTAGTATTATTTCCCTTCTTCAAACTATGCCTAGATCCCTGTGTCATAGAGCATGCATCACTATTTACCTCTGTCCCACTTAGGACATGCAAACCTGTCTCAGTGTTCACCTATCTAGCTTGTTCTTCCACCTCCTTCACTTCTTGTATTGCTCTCCTCAACACCTGAACTAAAACCCTACCCCTACCCCACCATTGTGGTTACCTTATATTCCATGAACTTTTCCATCCATTTTAAGACAGTATATTTTATCCTGTAATCTACCTGACCTTATCACCACCTGGATCTCTGTTCTTCTGTGTTTACCTTCTTTCACCTTGTAATTGTTTTGATCATAGACTGATCTCCCAGATTCTCTGTTCTTATCACTTTATTCTGTTCTCAACTCTTCCATTTGTCAGTTGAGTTCAGGGTAATGCTGCCATGTATGTCAGTCTCTGGTTGTTATCTGTTCTTGTTGGTTCTCTGTCCACAAAACTCCCTTTAGAATGTTTTTCATCTTAGGATTGGCTTTGGCAAAATTCCTTAGCTTCTGTTTATCCTGGAATGTTTTGATTACACCTGCGTATGTATTTGACAGCTTTGCTGAGTAGAGGATTCTTGAGTGGCAGTTTTTTCTTTTAGGGTTTTATATATGTATCACCATTGCCTTCTTGTCTGCATGGTTTTTGCTGAGTGATCCAAACTTAATTTGATTTGCTTGCCTTTGTATGTTACACTTCTTTTTTCCCTAGCTTGCTTTCAGGATTCTGTCCTTATCTTTGATTTTTGGAGAGCTTGATTGTGATATGTCTTGGTGATTTTCTTTTAGGGTCTATCCTTCCTGGGGTTCGTTGAGCTTCTTGAATGCTTATCTTTTCACGTTTCAGGATGTTAGGGAAATTTTCTTCCAGAAACTCTTCAACTAGCTTCTCTGTGGACTTGTATGATTCTTCCTATTCCAGAATGCCAATAATTTTTAAGTTATTCCTCTTCATGCTGTCTAATGTGAATCTTAGGCCTTCTTCAGATTTTTTTTATCCTTTTTCTGCTTGCTCTTCTATCTTAGTAATGTTGAGAGATTTATCTTCTAGCTCACTAGTTCTGGCTTCTAACTCTTCAGTTTTACTCCTTTGCCCTTTCAGTGTATTGTCCATTTCTGATATCCTATTATTAATCATTTGAACCTCTTTCTGTAGGTTTTGAATTGTTTCCAATGCTGTATCTATCTTATTTGATTGTTCCTGGAGTGCTTTCCTGACTTCGTCCTCATTTTTCTCAACTCCATTGTATAGTGTTTTGATACCTTTTATAATCATTTTTCTGAATTCCTTCTCAGGCATTTTCAAAGCCTGCCCATCTTCCAGTATGGAGTGTAGGTCTACTACCAGCTCATTTGCCTCAGTCACTTTTTCTTGTTTCTGGACATGTGCTGATATGGTCATCTGTTTCTGTTTTTTGGGAATATTTCAGGAGTTGGCTGTGGCCTTCATACATAGATGGGTGTGTGTTTTAGCATTTTTTTTTTATGCTTTTTGATTGCCTTCAGGTAGGTGTGATCAGGAGATGGGCTTTCCTTTTCATTCTTCTTTCTGAGAAATTTCAAGATGCCACTGTTGGTTGTTATGACATAACTCAAGATTTAATTTTCAGCTTATTTCCTTTTACGACTGCCTGTATTGCTCCACACCCCCCGTTCTGGCCTTTTTCTAGTGATAAACAGTTCAGGGCCAGCTGTGGCCATTTTGTGCTGCTGTTTGGTTTTAAGTGGACTGCCTCTTTAAATTTCCAGGAGATCTGTGTGCATGCGTACGAGAACCCTCCGGGGGTAGGGGTGGGGTGTTCACTCGCTGAGCCACCCCCACTAGTCACCTTAATGGAGGTGCATAGACAGGGAGAGACCAATGAACAGATACAAAAAAAGGGAATGTCCACACCTTTATCTCCGTGGCCCCGTCAAGCATCAGTGGCTGCTCTGATGTTCCCCTGCTTGGTCTCACCCAAGTTGAAGACCACTGGCTTTTGATCATATGCTATATCCTGAAATGGCTGAATGTTAATCAATTCTTTTTGATATGTTATTGCTGTTATTGAGTGCCTTTGAGTTGGTTCTGATTCACAGCAACCCTGTGTAGGGTTTCAGAGGAGCAGCTAGTGGGTTTGAATTGCTGACCTTATGGTTCACAGTCCAGTGTTGATCCTACAGTACCACAAAAGAAGTCCTTTTATTGATGTGTTGTAGTTGCTGTTGTTAAGTGTCATTCAGTATTGTTGTTGTTAGGTGCCATCGAGTTGGTACCGACTCATAGCGACCCTACGCATAACAGAATTTAACACTGCCTGGTCCTGGGCCAACCTCACAATGGTCATTCAATATAGTGACTATTTGTTCCTTCCACTTTTTTTTTTTTTTGTATGTCCTCAATGTGGTTTATTATTTATATAAATATGTATGAATACACACCTATGTTGTTGTTAGGTGCCATTGAGTTAGTACCAACTCATAATGACCCCATGCACAACAGAGCAAAAGACTGCCTGGTCCTGCTGCAACCTCACTATCATTGCTACACTTTCTGTTGTTAAGTGTCATCCAGTGGGTTCCAACTCATAGCGATCCTGCATAGTGTTTTCTAGGAGTGGCTGGTGAGTTTGAACTGCTGATCTTGTGGTTCAAACTGTCCTTTCAATCCAGTACTTTATCCCACAGTGCCACACCAGGACTCTCACATTTATTCATCTACACATGGATCATCACTATTGTAGAATTGTGTATGCAGCAGTATTTGTTTCTGTTGTTTTTAACTCTTGTACTCCTCCCCATGGCTCTTCTGCCTCCATAATTTTTTTTTTTTTTTGCTAACCTCCCTATTGGCACATTGCATCCCTCTTCATCCAAATTTAAAATAGTCTTTTTTGTGTTGAAATTTGCTTGATGTTTTCTACATTTAGAAATTCTGTAACTACACTATTCCCTCTTTATAGTTTGCAATTGTTTTAATTAAAAAAGTATGTGTCTGGTTTGCTATTCAAGGAGCCCTGGTGACACTGCCTGGTACGTTTCCTTTATATGGATACTTCTGTGTCTGAGCTATCTTCTGGGTGGTGTCGGTCTAGGTATTCTGCTGTTGTTGGTTTTCTGTCTGAAGAAATCCATTGAGTATTTTGGTAAGGCTGATCTGGTCTGGTTTTCTATTTGCTTATTTTGTGTGGTTTCTAGTTTTTCATTTATTTTGTCAATTTTTTCTTGTAGTGTTTTTGTGAATTCTTATAATGTTTTGTCTATGCTTTCCTTGATTTTTTCTGCTCCTCTCCTGATCTTTCTCTCATTCTGCTAAAGGTACCTATATATCATTCTTTGAATCCTTATCAGGTAGTTCAATACCATTTCTTCCTCAGAAATATTTTCTGGCTGCATAT
>NW_006408553.1:2060870-2094458 GCF_000296735.1 Chrysochloris asiatica | reverse complement strand
ATTTTCATGATATGTTGTGGAGTGTCAGCTTTCTTTGGGGCCACCCTGTAGTCTACCAACTTCTTTCTGCATTTAGGATACTCCATTGTATCCTGTAATTTACCTGGCATCCTCAACACCTGGATTTGTCCCTTCTTTGACATTGATATGTTTTTGGCCTCCAGTTGATCTCCCCATTCTTTTGATTTTGTCATTGTAGTCTCATTCTGTTTTGGACTCCACTATCTGTTGGGTGTGTTCTAGGTGGTGTTGTCTGGCTGCATATTTTGATCACTTGTTTGAGCCACTCTGTTTGGTTTCTTCTTATGAACTGAAATTGATTGTTGTCTTGGAAAAATTTGGTGGTGTTCTTTTAATTGATGGTTGTATGTTGGTGTGTTCTTGGGAACACGTCACCTGTCTCTTGGGTGTGATAGAGAATAGAAGTGTGATGTTTTCTGCATCACTCAATATTTCCCTCAGAAAATCCTTTATGTTGCAGTTCAAAGTCTGAATATTTTCTTTAGCTTTTTCAGCTTGAAAATGCTCAGCATGCCTTCTTTTTTTGGTTTTGGGTTGTTGTTGTTAAGTGCTGTCAAGTTGGTTTTGACTCATAGCAACCCTGTATAGAGTTTCTGAGGTGGGGCTGGCGAGTTTGAACCACTGAACTTGCGCTTTACATGGACCTTGAGGTTGAGTGCTTATCTTATGATGCCACACCAGGTTTTATGTAGTGATCAATAAATATTCTTGGTCATGGGCTACTTCCCTTGCCTTTCTGTCTCTGTGAGTCCAGTTGAGTACAGAATGAAGTAAGCAATTCAGTCCCTATAAACCACCCGGTCATGGTACTCACAGTGCTGTGGTGAGTCAGAATTGACCTTTTGTTTTATATTGATGGAAGCACTGATAGTTAAAGCATAATCAGAGGCATAGGAGGAGGAGGGGCTCAGAATATAGGGAAGTGTCCCAGAGTAGCACTCTAGCAAAACCCACAGCCCTCAGCAGTATACTTCCAATAGGGGCATTCTATAGGCCAGAATCTGGTTTGTGAGCTTCTTGTTCAGTACCATAATACCCCATGCAAAGGATATGGTTGACAGATTAATACTCAATGATCAAGTTCTCAAGAAAATCTTCTCTTTTAACCTATTTTAGCATTTCATTGCATCAGAGAAGGCAGATGCATGGTGAGCATGTGGAAGAGGAGAGGGGTTTCACCATTGTTGTTGTCAGGTGCCATTGAGTCGGAACCGACTCATAGTGACCCCATGCACAGCAGAATGAAACAATGTCCGATCCTGGGTATAGAGAGTTTAAGTGACTTTCTCCAAGTGTTATAGTTAGTTAGGGTCCATGGTAAGATCAAAGCAGAACCAGAAACAAGATTTTTGGGGTTTCCAAATCATTATTATTTCACCATTAGTTGTCTATTATTAGACACTCTGGGGTCTGTGATTCAAATTAGGTCTTCAAGTTTGCCCATAGACAGTCAATGGAACAAGGCATTTCTTTGGGGGGGGGGGACGACTCATAATAAATGTTGAATTTAAACCTTTTGTTTTATGTAAAAACTAGGGTGTAGAGGGGGCAGTCCCAGAGTAGTCCTGTAAGATAAACACTGGACTGCTAAACACAACGTGGTTCAAAACCATCAACTGCTCCTTGGAAACCCTATATAGAGTTGTTTATGAATCAGAACTGACTCGACAGCACTTAACAACAATAACAAGGTTATAGAGAGTTTAAGTGACTTTCTCCAAGTGCTATGGTTAGTTACGGTCCATGGTAAGATCAGAGCAGAACCAGAAACAAGGTTTTTGGGATTACCAAATCATTATTATTTTTGGCTCCTCAGTCTGCTTCTTCCCTGTGTCTAGAACTCAGTTAAGAATATAGGATGCAATAATTTAAAAAAAGAATATAAGACGCTTACTGGTGGGAAGGAGATGGTGAGGCAGCTCAAATTTTGCTCACTATTGTTCAACACTGAGAGTCAAATAGACACACATGCAAAAAAAAAAAAAAAAAAAAAAAAGCAGGTTAAATCACCTTACAACACATATCCTTTTAAGGAGCACTTTGAAGAATAGCTGTTTCCTAGTCTTTGCAAATGGCCCACAAATGTAGGGTTTTTTGATCTGGTTACTGCCAATTCTCTATAACAAATAATCCCATTAAGTAAATGGTTCCTTTGATCCATGTCTATGGAACATTTTATAATGAAATAGTATATATGTTTGCACTTGCATCTGAAGAAAAACATTTGCATTCATAGTAAACTTGCATGGTTATTAATGTCCACCATGTATTGATTGCGGTTTCCTAATCAGATCATAATTTTCTCCACTGCAGTGTCTAGTCCTTAAATTTCTTTGCATTTCAAAGGATCTAGAAATGTTGGACAATTTGAATTTTGTATTGCTAAAGTGCTTGATTTTGTTGCAGCGTAGATGCTGGACAATTATTAATTGCTGTTAGATGATATTGAGTCAATACCCATTCATAGCAACCCCATGAACAACAGAACGAAACACTACCTGGTCCTACGCCAACCTCACAATTGTTTCTATGTTTGCACCCATTGCTGCTGACACTGTGCCAATACGTCTCTTTGAAGGTCTTCCTCATTTTCTCTGATCCTCCACTTTATCAAACATGATATCCTTTCCCACTGACTGGTCCCTCCAGACAATATGTCCAAAATATGAGAGATGATGTCTTGCCATCCTTGCTTCCAAGGAGCATTCTGGTTGTACTTCTTCCAACACAGATTGGTGTGTTCTTTTGTCAGTCTTTTTATATTCTTCTCCAACAATATAATTCAAATGCATCAATTGTACATTCTTCATTATTCACTGTCTAACATTCACAAGCATATGAAAATATCATGGCTTGGGTCAGGCACATCTTAGTCCTCAAACTTACATCTTTGCTTTTGGATGCTTTAAAGAGGTCTTCTGTAGCAGATATGCCAAATGCAGTATGTTGTTTGATTTCTTGACTGCTACTTTCATGAGTGTTGATGGCTGATCAGAGGAAAATGAAGTCTTTGACAACTTCAGTTGTTTCTCCATTTATATGGATGTTGCTTACTGGCTAATGGTGACAATTTTTGTTTTCTTTACATTGAGGTGCAACCCATACTGAAGGCTGTGGTCTTTGATTTTTATCTTTAAGTATTTTAAATCCTTTTTGCTTCCAGCAAGCAAAGTTGTATCATCTACACATCACCGGTTGTTAGTGGGTTTTCCTCCAATCTTTGTACCACATGTTTCTTCATATAAGCCAGCTTCTCATATTATATGTTCAGCATACAGCTTGAATAAGTATGGTGAAGGAATAGAACTTTGAAGCACACCTTTCCTAGTTTTAAACGATTCAGTGTTCCCTTGTTCTAGTTGAACAAGTGCCTCTTGATCTTTGTAGAGTTTCCTCACGAGGACAATTAAGTGTTCCAGAATATACATTCTCTGCAATGTTGTCCATAGCTTGTCATGATCCACACAATTGAGAGCCTTTGTGTAGTCAATAAAGCACAGGTAAGCATCTTTCTGATAGTCTCTGCTTCCAGGCAAGCTCTACCTGATGTCAGCAGTGATATTCCTTGTCTACATTCTCTTCTGAATTCGGCTTGAAACTCTGGAAGTTCTCTGTCAATGTATGGTTGCAGTTGTTTTTTATTATCTTCATAAAAATTTTACTTGCATGCAATAGTAATGATATTGTCTGATGTTTTCCCCATTCTGATGGGTCACTTCTCTTTAGGATGGACACAAATACGGATCTCTTCCAGTCAGTTGGCCAGGTCATCCAGACTTCTTAACATAAACAAATGAGTGCCTCCAGTGCTTCATGCATTTGCTGAAAGATTTCTATTTGTATTCCATCAATTCCTGTACATTGTTCTTTGCCAATGCCTTCAGTGCACCTTGGACTTCTTCCTTCAGTATCATTGGCTCTTGGTCATATGCTACCTTTTGAAATAGTTGAATAGCGACTTTTTTTTTTTGGTCCATTGACTGTGTATTCCTTCCATCTTCTTTTGATGCTTTCTGTATCACGCAAAATCTGGCCATAAAATCCATCAATATTGCAAGGTTAGACTTGAATTTTTTCTTCAGTTCTTTCAGCTAGAGAAATACTGAGAGTGTTCTTCCCTTTTGGCATTCTAACAACAGGTGTTTGCACATTTCATTATCATAATTGACCTTGTCTTTGAGAGCTACTGTTTGAAAATTTCCATTCAACTCTTTTACCTCCTCCTTTCTTCCTTTTTTGCTTTAGCATTTCTATGCTGGAGAAACAGCTTCAGAGTCTTTTTTGACATCCATTTTGGTCTTTTCTTTCCTTTTTGTCTTCTTAATGATCTTTTGCTTTCTTTCTGTGTGATGTTCTTGATGTCATCCCACAACTCTTCTTGTTTTTAGTGTTCAATGCATCAAATCTGTTCTTCAGATGATCTTTAAATTCAGGTTCAATGTGTTCAAGGTCATATTTTGACTCTCATGTACTTGTTTTAATTTTCTTCAACTTCAGCTTGATCTTGCATATGAGCTATTGATGGTCTGTTCCACAGTCTGTCCTTGGTCTTGTTTTGACTGATGATATGAAACTTTTCCACTGTGTCTTTCCACAGATGTAGTAAATTTGATTTCTGTGTATTCCATCTGGTGAGATCCATGTGTATAGTTGCTTTCATGTTGTTTATAAAAGGTATTTTCAGTGAAGAACTCATTCATTGGTCATGCAAAATTCTCTCATGTGATCTCCAACATAATTTTATCACCAAGGACATATTTTCTAGTGGTTATGAATTGGGCTGCTAACCTCTAGGTCAGCAGTTCGAAACGACCAGCTGTTCTGCGGGAGAAAGATGAGGCTTTCTGCTCCCATAAAGATTTACAGCCTCGAAACCCTGTGCAGGGTCACTATGAGTTGGAACTGACTCTACAGTATTTAACAAAAACAATCCTTCCTCTTTGTTTCCAACCTTTGCATTCCAATTGCTATTAATTATCAACACACCTTGATTACATGTTTGATCAATTTAGACTGAAGAAGTTGGTAGAATTCTTCAATTTCATCATTGAAGTCTTTAGTGGTTGGTACATATATTTAAATAATAGTGATATTAACTGGTGTTCCTTGTAGGCATATGGCTATTATCCTATCACAGACAGCATTGTTCTTTAACACAGATCTTGATATGTTCTTTTTGATGATGAATGCAATGTCATTCCACTTCAATTTGTCATTCCTAGCCTAGGATATCAATGTTTGTGTGTTTCATTTCATTTTTGACAATTTCCAGTTTTCTGAGGTTTGTGCTTCATACATTCCATGTTCTGAAAATTAATGGATATTTACAGCTGTTTCTCTTTATTTTTAGTTGTGTCATATTAGTAATTGAAGGTCCCTAAGCCTTTACTCCATTTGAGGCATGATGGTCAATTCTACTTTGAGGAAGCAGCTCTTCCCCAGTGGTATTTTGAGTGCCTTCCAACCTTAGGGGTTCATCTTCCAGCGCTGTATCTAACAATATTCTGGTGCTCTTTATCTTGTTTCAGTGTTCAATATTCTGGTGCTGACAGTGTTACATTGCTGTTCGTAAGGTTTTCAGAGACTAAATATTTGGAAGTGGTCAGTCTCTCCTTTTTAGACTATCTTTTTCTGGAAGCTCAGTTGAAACCTTTTTACCATGGGTGACCCTGCTGGTATTTAAATGCCAATCACATAGTTTCTGGAATCACAGTGACAGGCAAACCACCACTGTACAACAAACTGACAGATGAATGGTGGAAATATCAATTAAGGGGATCATATAAAGAGAAGTAAGATGAGTTCTCTCGGGTCCCACTATCAACTTCTGCTAGTCATTAAGCTTGCCTTGTATCTTGTCACCTCAGACATCCCAGATACAGCCAACCATTTACAAACACTAAAAAAAGTTTCAAGTCAGGTTGAAGGAAGACAAAGAAAGCTTCGGGTTATGTGTAGAGATCTATCGAGTGAGAAAATGTTTGAAGACCCCACAGAGATCATCTAGGTAGAATCTTTTCAACTTTTCTCCTGTAATCAGAGCAGAACAAACATCTTCCCAGCAGTGGCATAAGTAAATTTACTTGGATTTAAGTGTTATTTTTTTAAAATTTTATTTTAAAAGTCTTAATGTTTGTAATTCTATTTAAAATTGATGAATTTTGAAAGATAATATTTAAGTTGCTTACTTTAACCCTGTCTCCTCCCACTCCCCCAATAATCATCAAATCAATCCAGTGCTTCAAGAAGATGTCACAAGTATCTTCTCACTTTCAGTGTACCCTGGCACACTGCTTACTCCAGGTAGAAGGGATTTGATTAAATCCAATTCCTTCATTTCACAGGGTCCCTTCATCTTAGGTTTAGGATGCTTCTCTTCATTGCTAATGCTCTAGATGGAGAGAGGCTCTCAGGACTTACAACAACTTGTGAGCTATTTGCCCCTGTTATAACAGTTGCCTTCTCGGGGAACTGCCACTACTCCTCTCCATCTAATGGGTCTTAAGGCCAGCGTGCAAGCAGCTTTCTCACCCTATCTAAAGCATTGACAAACTTTTGCCAAGGCTGAGTCATTCCAATCTTCTTAATCAGGAATTTGTCATTTAAATCAAAATAGATTGTGAGATCTGTCTAGGCAGGGCTGATGAAATGAAATCCGGATGGATCTCTTGTGATACAATAGTGAGTACTTGTTATCTGGACTACTTGTGAGGGTTGGAATTGTAAAGGTAGACGTTTTTTAGCAAGGAATGGAGTGATTAGCTTTTCAGCCTAAGAGTGGAGGTCCCTGAGACCATCAAGGGAGAAGAGCGGAGAGCGGAACCCTACCCAGAGAAGCAGTGATGCCTGAGATGGAGGCAGAGACAATGACGTGGAGAGATGGAGCTGTTGGGGACTTTAGACACAGAGAGGGAGAGGGGTTGTGTGTGGATAACGGGGGAGCATGCTTGTAGTGTATACCCTTTGGATGGTTGATGATGCATGGAGGGGATTGTAACCATAGCAATGAAATGATATACTATAGGATGAATGTAAAACTAATGTTCTCCCATGTAAACTATCACATAATTCACAATAAAACATTAAAAAAAAAATAGATTGTGAATTAAATCTCAAGAAGGAAAAGTCCAGGGACTTCTGCTATTGAGGTGGTCAGCGTTGCCCTGGTCCCTACCCTTACCCAATGTTCAGTCTGTGAGAAGCCCCAATATCCTCTCACTGGTTCTCTTTTAGACTTCCACTAGCTTGGTTTGAATGGAATTTTATTTTTTGGCATCTAGAAGCTCTTTAACAGATTTGTATCTGTTTCATACTCAGTTCTATTCTCATTTAGTTCTATTCTCACAAACTATGATCTCTGCTGAAATTTGTATTTAAGTAACAAATATCCATTTTCCTTGATTAATTTAGAAAGTGATATCATAGATACCCTATGATTTTAATAATGTATATTTAATAATGTGTTAATGCACAAAGGTAGTTTTTATTAAAATAAAGAAAAATATATGAAAGTAGACCATTTGAAATTGCTGGTATTTGACTATTTTTCACCTAAGGCAATTTCATGTATTTCAAACGAGTGCAACTTAAATTAATCAACAAGAACAACAAGAAATATACCCAGGCATTTGGCCAATAACTTATTCACTCATCCTCTCAATAAATATTCATTGAGCACACTTATGTGCAGTTCAATACTTTAGATGCTTAAAGAGCCACAGGAAAGGAATTAGATACTCTACCCTCAAGGGGCTTACTGAGATGGTTAAAATATAAAGCCAACATTGATAAATATGACAAATGAGGTTCACATTGAATATTATGAGAGAGGAGAAATAAATTTCTTCTAGCTAAGAGTCCTGGTGGGGAACTGAGGATATGCACTTGAAGGCTAACCATGAGGTTGGTGATTCAATCCCACCTTGGAAATCCTATACAGGATTGCTATGAATTGGAACTGACATGACGGCACTTTAAAAAAAGAACAATAACAATGGCAACAACAACAACAAAACACTAAAGTTTTCATGAGCATGATTTTTTTTAAATCGAAGCTTTGAAGATAGTTGATTTTTTTTAATAAAAATGTTTGAATAGTAATAAAAGCATGAGGGAAGAAATTTTGGATACTATGGATTATGGATATTGTTGTTGTTAAGTGCCATCGAGTAAGTACTGACTCATAGTGACCCTATGTACAACAGAATGAAACAATACCCAGTCCTGGAACAACCTCACAATTTTTGCTACGCTTGAGCCCATTGATGCTGCCACTTTGCCAATCTATATTGCTGGGGATCTTCCTCTTTTTCTCTGACTCTCCACCTTACCAAACATGATATCCTTCTCCAGTGACTGGTCCCTCCTGACAATATGTCTGAAGTATGAGAGATGAAGTTTGGCCATCTTGGCCTCCAAGGAGCACTCTGGCTGCACTTCTTCCAACACAGATCTGTTGGTTCATTTGGCAGCCCATGGCACTTTCAATATTTTCCTCCAACATCATAACTCAAAACTTTCAATTCTTACATGGTCTTTCATATTCACTGTCCAGCTTTCACATTCACATAAGATTATTGAAAATACCATGGCTTCGGTCAGGTGCACCTTAGTCTTCAAGCTGACATCTTTGCTCTTCAACATTTTAAAAAGGTCTTGTGCAGCAGATTTGCCTAATGCAATATGTCATTTGATTTTTTGACTGCTGATTCCATGAGTTTTGATAGTTGATCCAAGAAGAATGAAGTCCGTGACAACTTCAGTCTTTTCTCCATTGATAAGAATGTTGTTTATTGGTCCAGTGTGAGGATGTTTGTTTTCTTGACATTGAGATATAATCCATAACAAAAACTGTGCTCTTTGAACTTCATCAGTAAATGTTTTAAGTCCTCTTCACTTTCAGCAACCAAGGTTGTATCATCTGCATATCACAGGTTGTTTATGAGTCTTTCTCCAATCCTAATGCCACATTTTTCTTCATAGAACCCAGCTTCTTGGATTATTTATTCGGCATACAGGTTGAATAAACATGGTGAAAGAATACAACCCTGTCATAGACCTTTCTTAATTTTAAACCATTCAATGTTCCCATGTTCTGTTTGAACAACTGCCTCTTGGTCCACATACAGATTCCTCATGAGCACAATCAAGTGTTCCGGAATACTCATACTTCACAATGTTGTCCATAGCGTGTCTTGATCCACACAATCGAAAGCCTTTGTATAGTCAATAAAGTATAGGTAAACAACTCTCTGGTATTCTCTGCTTTCAGCCAAGATCCATTGGACATCAGCAATGATATCCCTCATTCTACAGCCTCTTCTGAATCTGGTTTGAACCTTTGGAAGTTCTCGATTAATGTATGCTTGCAGCAATTTCTGTATTACCTTTAGTAAAACTTTACTCACATAGGATATCAAAGATATTGCCCGATGATTTCTGCATTTTGTTGGGTCACCATTCTTTGGAATAGGCAAAAATACAGATCTCTTCCAATCAGTCAGCCAGATAGTTGTCTTCCAAATTTCTTGTTATAAATGAGTGAGTGCCTCCTGTGCTACCCCACTTTCTTGAAAGATTTCAATTTTTATTCCATCAATTCCTGGTGCCTTGTTCTTTGCCAATTCCTTCAATGCACCTTGGACTTCCTCCTTCAGTATCATTGGCTCTTGATCATATGCTATCTCTTGAAATGGTTGAACATCAACCATTTCCTTTTGGTACAGTGACTCTGAGTATTATGGATTGGAACCAGATATTAATGCCTTGGCTGGAACGCAGTGAAGGAAAATTATGGATCAAAATATTGGCATAGAAAGTTCTGGCCAAATTATGGAGAACTTTGGAGCAGTGAGGAATAATAAAGGTTTTCCAGTTGGGGGATGATGTGATCAGAGTTGACTGATAGAAACATTTACCCAACAACAGTGAGGAGATTGAATTGGAGTGGGAATGGGTGGTGGCCACAGTGCAGAAGCAAGGTGAAGAGCAGGAGTCACCAATATGATAGAAGTGGATGGACCCCTGAGGTGTAGGCTGGTCTAATTTAGACCAACGTGACTATATACAGGGTTTAAGCAATTGTCTTTGATATTTCAGAAATGAAGATTGGTCATTCTCCCTCATTCCATGATATATTTTCAGAGACAGAAATTGAGGACATTTGCCTACAACACATCACTTCGCATTAACTCATAGTAACAAGTCATTCTAAACATTTGTTTTAAATAAGGAAAAAATATAAATTTTGGACTCATTTATGGTGCTGTGGGTTAATGCGCTGGACTGCAAACTCAAGTTTGAACTGCAAGGTTGGTGGCTCAAGCTTACCAGCTATTCCTTGGAAACCCTATTCATGGGTGCTATGAGTTGGAACGACTTGATGACACTTAACAATAACACTCTCACTTCTACTTTGTGAAGTCTGAGCTGAAGTAGCTAGATTTTGGGGACAATGTGTTGGAGATGTGAAAACTGCTTGGAAAAAGGGTTTCAGAAATCTGCGCAGAAGTTCTTTTAAATCTGTTGTTTAATATTAAACCATACATGCATACGAATGAAATGTCACAAGGTCAGGCAAGCAATAGCTAAGGAGATATGAGCTGAACAGTGTCCAGAGATCACACAGTTGTTGGATTTCTAACCAGACAGGATTGTGACTCTTCAGTGAACAATCAGTGTTTTCATTGGAATCTCCAGCGGGATCTTGCTTTCATAGTGGTGCTAAACCATTGCTTGCATGAAAACTACTTTAAGCCTTCCTTAAAAAAGTTCAAAAACAAGTTTTGAAAATATTATGTGTTCAAATAATTTAATTGTTCCAGAATAAAGTCCAATGCTTCCAATACTTCATAAAGAAATACAATAAAGTCTAGCATTGTTGTTGTTAGGTGCCATTGAGTAGGTACTGACTCATAGTGACCTTATGCATAGCAGAACGTTTGAAACACTGCCCGATCCTGGTCCAACTTCAATATCGTTGCCATGTCTGAGCCCATTGATACTGCCACTTTGCCACTCCATCTTGCTGGAGGTCTTCCTCTTTTTCTCTGACCCTCTACCTTACCAAACATGATATCTTTCACCGGCGACTGGTCCCTCCTGATAATATGTTCAAAGTATGAGAGACAAAGTTTGGCCGTCCTGGCCTTCAAGGAGCACTCTGGCTGCACTTCTTCCAACACAGATCTGTTGCTTCTTTTGGCAACCCATGGCACAATCAATATTCTCCTCCGACACCATAACTCAAAAGCATCAATTCTTCTATGGTCTTACTTATTCACTGTCCAGCTTTTGCATGCGTATGAGGTTATTGAAAATACCATGGCTTGGGTCAGGCACACCTTAGTCCTAAAACTGACATCTTTGCTCTTCAACACTTTATAAAAATGTCTTGTGTAAGAAATACGAGCCATAACACGAGTAGATATATGCACACCAATGTTCATAGCAGCACTATTTACAATAGCAAAAATATGGAGACAACCAAAGTGTCCATCAACTGAAGAATGGATAAACAAACTGTGGTACATACACACAATGGAATATTATGCTACCTTGAAGAATAACATGCAAGCTGCAAGCTACCATGTAACATGGATAAACCTTGAAGATATTATTTTGAGTGAAATTAGTCAGTCACAAAAGGAGAAATACTGCATAGGACCACTACTGTAAAAGACTAAGAAAAAGACCCTTACTAAAGAGGGGGGATGGATTCTTTTCTGGTTGCTGGGATGTGGGTAGTTGGGTGAGGGGAGGGAGGGGGAGGTGGAGCACAGGTCAGGGAATAGACACAGGATAATTTGGGTGCTGGGAAGGGGGGCAATATACAAAAAGGGGGAGGGGAATGGAAGAACAAAGTGGATGGGAGAACAATTAGGCAGGTTTGCATGGGCTAAGTGGGACAGAGGTAAAGAATAATGTATGCACAACCTTGGAACAACAGAGCTCTGGTATACAGGGATTGATACATGGTTGGAAAAAGGGAGGAATAATGTTAAGATGTTTGGCTGTCTTTTGAATCTTGGGTTCCCTTGCATACCATTGTAAAATAGACACTGGAAGGGAAGAGAAAGAAATATCACCATAGAAAGCTTGTAAGTAAGTCTATCTTATGCTTATAACTGATTGGAATACCTAAAATGGGGCTACAACGTTCCCAGTAAAGGAGGTTTCCTGCGGAGCCTCTGCAATACATAAGACTATAGGTAGAATCCAGAACAGCATCCAGAATCTTCAGAGGTGGGAAATTTCCACTTGAAAGGAATGGCAGACCAGCCTGGAGTGGCTAGAAGAACAGAAGATACTTCTTTAAAGAAAGGCCGACAGGAAAAATGCAAAATAATATAGACAGACCGACTGATTACTACAAGAACAAGCAAGTTGCTTGCCCAGGAGACATTCAAGGCAAATGGTTGCGTCCCCCCAGAGAAACCCCTTTCCAAGGCTAAGAGTCAATGGGAATACATGCTCTGATTGGTGACCACGTTTGTCACTGATAAGGGGAAGTGAGGGAAAAACAGCAACGAAGCTGCAAACTAAGCCCTACAATGTTCAATAGGCTACTGTGAACCTGAGTGGAGACATGGTTGGCCAGCAGTGTGGCAAGACCTGGGAACTCTAGGGCTCAGAGTCAGTGACATAGCCATAGAGGCCTAGAGTGGAGAGTGAAGCATCCAGCTGATAAGAAGAGAGGGCATATGCACAAGAACACCCACACTTGACCTGTCTTCAATGACTGGATGATCAGAGCTCAACTAGAAGAAGAAAGAAGAGGTTAAAAAGAGTAATCTGATACAATTTGATGAATTTGACCTACACCTATGGATGCAGTAGCTCAAAAGAGGGAATGAATCTTTACAGCAAGGATCATTCCAACTCCCTCCATACCCAGAGTAGACAGGGATGGGCAAGTTGGACATTGGCTACCCAAAATGGGCGGGGGGGAGGGGGGGCTACAAAGGCAAGAAGTGACTGGGTTACAAGCTTTCAAGAGGGAATCTAGAGCCAGAGGGTGTGGAGGAATGTAGAATCTCCACTGAGTAGTATCCAGTCTGTCTAGGAGGAGCTGATGAAAGGAAATACGGATAGGTCTCTTGTGATGCAATAGTGAATAATTGTTATCAGGACTGATAGTGAGGTTTAGAAGTGTAAAGGTAGAAGTTTTGTAGGAAGGAAGGGAGTGATTAACTTTGCAGTCTAGGAGTGGCGGTTCCTGGGACCATGAAGGGAGAAGAGAGAAAACCCGGACCCTACCCAGAAAAGCAGTAACTCCAGAGATGGAGGCAGAGACGATGACTTGGAGAGATGGAGCAGCTGGGGACTTTAGACCCAGAGAAGGAGAAGGGCTGTGTGCTGACAACCGGGGGGTGGGGTGGGGGCAGGCTTGCAGGGTCTACCCTTTGGTTGGTTGATGATGCATGGAGGGGATTGTAACCATGGCAATGAAATGATATAGGATAGGATGAATGTAAAACTAATGTTCTCCCATGTAAACTATCACATAATTCACAATAAAACATTTAAAAAAAGTTATTGTGTAGGAGTTTTGCCTAATGCAATACGTTGTTTGATTTCTTGACTGTTGCTTCCGTGAGTGTTGATAGTTGATCCAAGAAGAATGAAGACCTTGACAACTTCAATCTTTTCTCCATTGATAAGAATGTTGTTTATTGGTCCAGTCGTGAGGATTTTTGTTTTCTTTACACTGAGATGCAGTCTAACATACACAATATGAAATTGTGTTGTCTAGCATCTGATATGAAATGACTAGACATGTGAAGAAGCTGAGCTATGTGACCCATTTGTTGTTAGGTGCCAGTATGTTAATTTCCACCTGTGACCAGGAGAAAACTCAGTTAATAGAAAATCACACAAAAATGACAGAAATGATGGGATTAGCAGACAAGGACTTTATAACAATTATAATAAAATTGTCAAGAATTCAATGACATATGAGAAAAAAAAAAGAAAGATGCTTTAAAATAACCAAACGGCTCTTCTAGAAATTAAAAGAAACAAATCTGAAATGAAAAATTCACTGCACAGAGTCTAAATAGAAGTTGAAACTCTGAAAAAGAAAAAGTTAATAAACATAAAGATTTAACAATAGAAACTATCCAAAAATGATCAAGTTGTACATTTTAAGAAACCTGTAAACGCGTGAGCAAGCCAAAACCAAAGGAAGTACCTAAAAGGAAAAGCCAAGAGTAGTAATCCGTGGTTTTAATTTCTGAAATCCAGTTGTGTGAGTATTCTCCATATTTTTCTTTTAAAATATGGACGAGGAGGTGGAGGGATAGATTTTTTTAATCCCCACACTTTTTAAATTCTGAAGTATTTGTAAACTTGGTTGTTTGATGTTTCAGATTTAAATATCTTTTAGATATTTATTGTGAATTCAGTAAAGATTTACAGACAAGATCATCACTTAGTTTCATGTCAATAATTGCAATACCTTCCATGCAACAAGTTTCCCTGCTTCTTGCCTGAGGTTCCTATTTCCATTCCACTCACCTTCCCATCTCTTCTCAACTGTGTCCTTAGGTAAATATGGCCCTTTTGATTTTGAATAGTTGACCATTCCATGGTGAGCATACCTTACTAGTGTTTTTGTATCCTCTCCTCCCCCCGCCCCCCACCCCCCCCCATTTGCCTGTCTGGGAGTCCTGTGGTTTAATGTGCTGTGGGTTAATGTGCTGGACAGCAAGGTCGTTTGAACCACAAGATCGATGGTTCAAGCTCACTAGTTGCTCCTTGGAAACTCTATATAGGGTCTCTATGATGGAACTGACTCGATGGCACTTACAACAGCAACAACATTTGCCTATCTGTGAGTCCTGGTATGGTGGTAGGATAAGCACTGGACCACAAGGTCAGTTTGAGCCACAAGGTTGGTGGTTCAAACTCACCAGCCACTCCTCAGAAACCTATACAGCATTGCAATGAGTAGGAACCACTCAAAGGCAGTAAACAACATATGTCTATCTCCTGCTTGACTGAAAATTGGACTATGAGGATGAGTTCCTTTGCTGACCTGAATAACAGTCAAGGGCCATAGTCTTGGGTTCCTCTAGTCTCTTTCTAATCAGTAAGCCCAGTCTTTAAAAATAATTTTTGACTTTTGTTCCACATTTTCTCCCACTCTATCTGGGACCCTCTAATGTGATCCCTTTTAGATCAGTTGGTAGTGATAACCAGTCACCATCTAGTTCTTCTAGTCTCAGAGTCATGGAGACTGATGTTCACATGTTTCATTAGTTTGTTGGATTAATTGATTCTAAGTAACTTATATCCTCATCACTTTTCTTCCTTCTACACCTGGAGAAACTGATAGCTGCACCTTAGACAGCTGCACATTAGCTTTGTAATGATTTATTTAAACTTTTTATTGTGAATTGAGTGAAGGTTAATAGACAGGATCATCAGCTTCACATTCAACAAATTATTAGCTTTGTTTCATCTCAGTGACTACAATTCCCTCCCTACAATAACAGCTATCTTACTTCCTCCTTGTTCCTTCCCTTTTATATCTTATATTTCACAAATGAACAAAGCAAAAATACTTAATGTACACATACAAAACAAAAAATATATATTCATTTCAATGTCCTAAGGACATATTCTGCAAGCCAGCCTCCTGCCCACAGGCACACAACCTTACTCAGTCCATGGGTCTAGAGCCCGCAGCTGTTCTATCTCTCGATGCCATCACCTCTGCACCGTCCCTGCTTTTTTAGGTAGGGATCTCACACTCCACTCATGCTCTTCCTTCTTGATGGTTATAGGATCATCTATTCCTGAAATGAAAGGCTAACTACTCCACCCTTTTATTTACACTTATTAGCTTTTAAGATTCCAGACACTACTCACCAAAGTAGGATGTAGAACAGTGTTAGACATTTATTTTTTCTTTTTCTATTCTCACATCTTTAGAACTATCTTATTAGAATTTTTGTTTTATCATTTTATTTTTTGGGAAAATAGTATAAATTTTGTAGACTATTTAGCATATTGTATAAAAACCTTAAAGCTATGCATACTTTTAAAAATTTAGCTTCTAAGGAAAAAACCCTAATGAAATCATATGGATTTGTGCAAAAATTTATTTACAAGGATATTTTTTACAACAATGTTTATAAAAATGATACACTGGAATGAACCTGTTATCCAAAAACATATGAAAAAGATTATAAAATAAATTGTCATATAAAATAGTCTTTGATGGCAAGGTTTTAAAATGTATAGGATAAAATAATTACCAAGAACAATACAACTAAAAGCCCTCATTTTTATAAAAATAAAATTTATCCATACTTGGAAAAATTAAATAATGCACATCAATGTACAAATCATGATAAGAAGACAAGATGTTTCATGCTTACATGTTTCTCTGTTTCTTCATTGTACATGTGTATCCGTTATAAATGCTCTTGGCTACTTGCAAATTACAGAAAACTTGACTTCAGTAGCATAATCAAGTAGATTTTGCCCCCTGTCCCTTTTGTCTACTAGAAGTCTGAAATGGATGTCTTCTGGCCTTGATTAAGCTTCTTGAGATTTGTTTTATTTATAATATTTGTTATGTGTACAACATTATGCAAGGTGCTTGTAGAGGAAGACATTTCTGATACATTCAGCCATTAGAAGACTTAAAATCTAGTTTAGGTAACACATCCTATATTCATGAAATAGTATATTATAAAGTACAATAGGAAAAAAATGTTATAAGCATTGATAGAGACAAATATTGCCCTGAGATACCAGCAAGGAAATGAGTATGGTCAGAGAAACTTTCCTGGAGGAAATAGCACCCACCTGAGCTGGGAGGTGAAAGATGTGAAAAGTCAAAAGTGGGCAGAAGGAGGGACTCTTCAACATGACAGTAGTTGTGATAAAACCCAGATATGGGGAGGAATGTGAGGAGGATGGGTGACAGTGAAGAGAAGAAAAAGTGCTACAGTGTACCTGAAGAGGTTTTCAAACAGATACTATTTTCATTCTAAGGTGAAGGGAAGGCCACATCTCCTTCCAGGGAGCTCGTTGCTGTGACATTTGCCTTTCTGACTCAGCGACTCTGCAGGCCCACTCCTGTTGTGTCCAAGTTCCTAGATGCCAAGAGTCTGATCCCTGCCACCAGGCATCTGCCTGTACTTTCTATCCCATCAGGTGCTGCCCAGCTTAGATGTATGCCTCCTGGCCTCACACATCTGTTGTCCCAACTTTCCCATTTGTTTTCTATCACCTACCAGGAAGAGACCTTGAGGAGGACTTTGGGAGGCCACCTCAAGTGCCAGTGTTGTGACTTGTGAAGTGTTACTGGGATCCTCTACAAGACACTTGGAGAAGGTGAGTTGAGAGATGCTGAAGAAGGATGTCATTCCCGTGCACTAGTGGCACTGCGGGGCAGACTCCTGTGCTGGAAGGGGTCAGGGCATAGCTTCTGTCATAGAAGGTGTGCTGAACTAGGAGCAGGCTCTACTGCTCACTTACAATGGGACCTTGTGCCTTGGCCTGCTGTATCTTCTCTCTGGGACTCAGTTTCCTCATCTGTTAAATGAAGGTCTATGAATAATTGTCTTCTATTACAGTTTAAGCATCTATAGCTACTGAATATACAGTATGTGCCACCCTTTTTAGTCTAAATACATGAATGAACAGGACCCCAGTAAATGTTTGTTTGTGTTTTAGAAGATGTTTGGTAATGGAATGTTGACTATTTTAGGCAGAAAGAAGGCTCAGAGATAACATATGACCATAATATATTAATCTATGGAATTAGATGGGGTATCAATTCGGGCTTCTTTGAATTGATCAATCATACTGAAGAGATTCCACTATAGCTCTGTTTTCAGTATTTGTATATGAAACAGACTTAATATCTGTCCTCAAGTATTCATGGCCTGCTGAGGAAGGAAACATATACATAGACAATCCCAAAAGAAATGTAACGTGCTAAGGTAAAGTCAAGACCTGGAACAAAGTCAGCTCAGGGATTCAGAAAAGCTTCCTCTAGGAAATGATTTCTAAATATGGCTATTGTAAGGAGTAAATATTGAAAAACTGAGTGATGATCAAATATAAAAGACAGTTATTGCCTATAACAGCTTCCAGGGGCATGAATCATCGATCATTTGCTCCTTGTGATTTATGCTGCTCCACCTTCTCTTGTACTGGTTGCTTCTTTTTACACGTACCTATAAATCCCATTGCCAGTGAGTCAACTCCAACTCATAGTGACCCGATACGACAGAACAGAACTGCCCCATAGGATTTCCAAGGCTGTAGAGTCCTGGTGTGTTGCTGTGCAATAAGCTCTCAACCACAAGTCGGTTTGAACTGCAAGATTGGTGGTTTTAACTCACCAGCTGCTCCTTAGAAACCCTATATGTGGTCACTATGAACCAGGACTGACTCACTGACAACAACAACAACAACAATCTTTACAGAAGCAGACTTCCTCATCTTTCTTCCATTTCAATGGCTGACCCTACTGTTAGCAGCCGTGTTCTTTAACTACTGCACCACTAGGGCTCCTTGTCTCAGCTACTTAAGATTTACAATGAGTTGGGTCATTGGAGAATCTCTCTGGACCACGGTTGCCTGCTGTGGTATGTGTGTATAATAACATTTGCCATTGATCCCCTTCCTCTGTTTAGGGATTCCCTCATTTAGAGTCTTGGTCAGAAGTAGAGCCACATGTCTCTAAATTATGTGAGAATATGCTCCTTTTCTGCCCTCCCTGACAGGTTGGATGGAGATTGGTTAGATTAGTAAAATAGGATCATCAGCCAGGTCCTCATCAGACACGGACTGACCAGAATTGGAATAAAAAAGAAACAAGGCTAGTTGAGAATCCTCTTGGAGGTGGTAGCTGTTGCAGGCAGAGTTGTGTTCTTTGGCACCAACCAAAGTGCAAACTGCAGACTGTGTTGTCCTCCAGAATGGCAACAGTGTTCTCATTGTGACCTGATACAGGGTTTTATTTCTGGAAGCATAGTGCTAAGCCTGGTTCTCCAGCCCTCCCACTAGCTTTTTAATAAATTCCTTTTCTGCTGAATTAAGCCTGTGTATGTTTCTGTAACTTGCAGCTAAGTCTCCTGATTGACAGTGGGCCAGATGCTCTCCTAGGTTCCTTTTAGCTCAGTGCTCTATGATCCTAAAAGTTGTCTTCATACTGGTTAGCATGGACCTTAATGTTCATTGAATTGCTGCTGTTAGGTGCCGTCTAGTTGGTACCGACTCATAGTGACCTTATGCACAGCAGAACAAAACACTGTCAAGTTCTGTGCCAACCTCACATTTCACTGAGGTTCTCCCTCTTTTTCACTTACCCTCCACTTTACCAAGCATGATGGCCTTCTTCAGAGACTTGTCCCTTCTAATAATATCTCTGAAGTATGAGAAAAGAAGTAGGGCCATCCTGGCTTTTCAGGAGCATTCTGGCTGTACTTCTTCCAATACAGAATTTTTTTGTTATTTTGGTGGTCCATGGTACTTTTTATATTCTCCTCCAACACCGTAATTCAAATGCATCAATTCTTCTATGATCATCTTTATTGAATAGATGGCAGACTATTTGTCTTGCTGCTGCTGTGTCCTGTGGTTCCAATTCATGTCGACCCTGTAAAACGTCTCTGAGGCTGTTAATCTTTACAAGGGCAGAAAGTCTCATCTTTCTCTCTCAGAGCAGCTGGTAGATTCAAAATTCTGACCTTGTGGTTAGCAGCCCAATGTGTTAACCCATTACACTATCAGGGTTTCTGAATCTCTGCCTTAGACTTCTCTTTTTCCACGCTTCCCATTATCTCACTAAGTGATATAAGAAATACCCACATGGAGGTAGCAGGAGCCATGTCAGCAAGAAAGCCCTATGATTTTATTTATTTATTTGACAATTAGTCAACACAGAAGGACTCTGTGCCTGCAGGCTGCTCATCTCCAGGGGGATGAAGAGATTCAGAAGATATGTTTTTCTGTACCCAGAGAACTAGTCTGATTAGAGATGTGAATATCACACTATAAATTTGTAGTAATAAGGTATCAAGGAAACACCTCGATACACAGTGTAGACAGGGATGGGCAACTTGGACATTGGCTACCCAAAATGGGGGGGATACAAAGGCAAGAAGTGAGTGGCTTATAAGCTTTCAAGAGGACGTGGAGGAAGGAAGACTCTCCGCTGAGTAGTATCCACTCTGTGTGGGCAGGGCTGATGAAAGGAGATGGGGATAGATAGGTCTCTTGTAGTACAATAGTGAAGAATTGTTATCATGACTGACTGTGAGGGTTGGATATGTAAAGGTAGACGTTTTGTAGCAAAAGGAGGGGAGTGGCTGATTTTGCAGTCCAGGAACAGAGGTCCCTGGGACCATCAAGGAAGAAGAGCGGAGTGTAGGACCCTACCCAGGGAAACAGTGATGCCAGAGATGGAGGCAAAGACGATGATGTGAAGAGATGGAGTGGTGGGAATTCTAGCCCAGAGAGGAGAGGGGCTGTGTGCTGACGACCGGGGGACAGGCTTGCAGGGTATACCCTTTCGTTGGTTGATGATTCATGGAGGGGATTGTAACCATGGCAATGAAATGATATACAAAGGGTTGTTGCTGTTGTTGTTAAATGTCATAAAGTTGGTTCTGACCCATAGCAACCCTGTATAGGGTTTCCCAGGAGCAGCTGGTGAGCTTGAACCACCAACCTTGTGATTCAAACTGACTTTGCAGTCCAGCGCATTAGATGACAGCACCACACCAGGACTCTAAAGGGTGGGTTTTGGAAGAATCGAGAACTCATGTGTTTAGGACCTGGCTAATCTCAGGCAGACAGAAATGCTAGTCTGCCTCATAGAAGCCCTGTTTCAGCTGAACGATAAGCGACACTCACAGGAGTGGTTCAGGATGCCCTTGTAAGGACAGGGAGGGCTAGGAAGAACCAAAGGCAAAGCGTGACGCAAACAACGTCTGTAGCTCTGAATATGGTGCTGGCTGCTTTTAGTCACTTCCTCCTCACCTGTGCCTTGCAGTCTTTCATTTGACATCATGCTGTTTCCTGTATATCCCTCCATCCTCAGTGCTGGTCCTCAGGCACTCTCTGGCTTGGACCTGAGATGCAGCACAGTTGGATGCTTAAGCACGTGGGCTCTGAGTCAACCTGCCTGGCTTCAGTCCTGACTGCAACTTTCTGGAATGAGACCATGGGCAAGCAATTTAGTATGTCTATGTCTCAGTTTCATTATCTATAAAATAATGACAGTCATCTGTACCATAAAAGATGGTTGTAAAGTTTATATGTGCAAATACTGGTAAAATCCTTGGAATCATCAATGCATGAAAGTCATTTAGCACTTATTGTTAATATAGGTAACTGCATAGGATTTACTGTATTTATCTCAGGTCTAACAGAGTCTCCCAGATTTTTGCCCCGTCAGTGGCCAGAATGAATTATGCTTGGCAGAGAGAGGTACCCTTCTCTTCTTAATGAGTGGATAAAGAAATTAATGAACATACAAAACCTCAGACCTTCAAACTGACACACATGTTCCCCTTTGTGTCTATCTCATTTTGCCTATAGATAGGAGAGAGTGCAGGGTGAGGGAGGAGCCAGGATATTGGTCGTCTACAAGTTGAGACCTCACAATTGAAACACATACTTGGAATTGTACTAAACCATAAGCAAGACATGATTTTTGACATTTAGGAACTTACAGTTTATTAAAAGACAAGATGAAAGAAAATAAGACACTGAATCACATTGTAAGTTTAGAGGAGGAAGCGATCAATTAGGGTTAGAGAATTCTGGAGGAGGATGGGACACTAAGGAAAGATGTCCATATGAAGATGATTCTACAAGGGAAACATTGGAGTGATGCTGTCAGATCAGCCCTGGATTGCAAATCACAAGGTCGGCAGTTCTAATCCACCAGCTGCTCCTTGGAAACTCCAAACAATGTCGCTATGAGTCAGAACTGACTCAGGGACACTCGACAACAACATGAAAAGGGCCAGTTGATCTGAAGTGAAGGGAGGTAAACTCTCAAAATTTCAACTGGTACCCATTTGACCTAGCTTGAATGGCTACTACTAAGCTGACCAGAACCCGACCAGATGAAGATAAAGATGTCTGATACTGTGAGCAAGTGTAAATCATACAATTTGATGAACTGGATTTTTGTTTATGGATGCAGTTCCTCAAAATTCCAATCAGAATGGAAGAGTCTTCATATCAAGTATCATGCTGGTCTCCTCAGTGTACTGGGTTGATGGTGGTGGTGGTTATGTGCGATGGAGTCGGTTCCAACTCATAGTGACCCTGTACAGGGTTTCTGAGGCTGTAAATCTTTATGGGAGCAGAAAGCCTCATCTGTATCCTGCGGAATAGCTGGTAGTTTTAAACTGCTGACCTTGTATTTCGCAGCCTGATTCATAGCGTAGTGGTTACAAATTGGGCTGCGAACCACAAGGTCAGCAGTTTGAGGACCGACTCCATGGCACATAACCACCACTACCACGCTACCAGAGCTCCTTGGCAATTTAGACATTGGCTGTCATAAGGTGTGCCTGACCCAAGCCATGGTATTTTTAATAACCTCATATGCATGCAAAAGCTGGACAGTGAGTAAGGAAGACTGTAGAAGAATTGATGCTTTTGAGTTATGGTGTTGGAGGAGAATATTTAAAGTGCCATGGGCTGCCAAAAGAACCAATCGATCTGTTTTGGAAGAAGTGCAGTCAGAGTGCTCCTTGGAGGCCACAAAGGCCAGGCTTTGTCTCTCATGCTTTGGACATGTTGTCAGGAGGGACCAGTCACTGGAGAAGGATATCATGTTTGGTAAGGTGGAGGGTCAGAGAAAAAGAGGAAGACCCCAACGAGATGGATTGGCCAAATGGCAGCATCAGTGGACTCAATTGTGGCAACGGTAATAAGGTTGGCCCAGGATTGGGCAGCGTTTCATTCTGCTGTGCACAGGGTCGCTATGAGTTGGTACTGATTTGATGGCACCTAACAACAACAACAATCATAAGTGGGAGGCAAGAATATAAAAGCATGAAATGGCTGGTTTACAAGCTTTCATGGGTGTGCTTAGTTTCAGAATAATGGGAGTAAGTTAGAATCCCCATTAAATAGTCTTGCATTTTTCCAGATGGTCTGGTGAAAGGGGGTAGGGGAACGATGCTGATAGGATTTTATGATTCAGTTGTGAGTAACTGCTAGCAGGATTAATTGTGATTGTCAAGACTGAAATTGTAGAAGATGTGTAACTAATAGGGTTGTTGTTGTTGTTAAGTGTGGTTGAATTCGTTCCTATTCATAATGATCCTGTATAGGGTTTTTGAGGAGTGGCTGATGAGTCCGAATCAGTGACCTTGTGGTTCAAACAGAACTTGCAGTCTAGTGCTTATTCCATAACACCACACCAGGACTCCTACACAACGAAAAGTATATATATTCATTTAATGTCCAAAGGGTATGTTCTGCAAGCAAGCCTTATTCAGTCCATGGACTTAGAGCCAGTAGCTTCTCTGTCTCTCCATGTCATCACCTTTGCCACTGACTCTGATGTCACCATTTTCTAGGTAGGGATCTCACGCTCTACTCATGTTCTTCCTTCTTGATGAACCTGGAATCATCTGTTCCTGAAATGAAAGATGAACTACTCCCTTCTTTTAGTTTGGTGTCCTGGTGTGATACTGTAGGATAAGCACTCAACTATAAGGTTGGTTTGCACAGCAAGGTTGGTGGTTCAAACTCACCAGCCACTCTGTGGAAACCCTATACAGGGTTGCTATGAGTTGGAACCAACTTGACAGCACTTAATGATGACACTGTGTGTATTAAACATTTTTGCTTTATTCATTTGTGAAATATAAGATGTAAATGGGGAAGCACAGGGAGGAAGTAGGATGACTGTTGTTGCAGGAAGGGGACATTTGTTGAATGTGGCGTTGATGATTTTGTCTGTAACAATAGAAAGTTTAAAAAGGAGGGGCACACTAAGGGTGGGTCAATCTAAACAGATAGAAGGGAAATAATTTGAGGTGCAGGCCAAGCAGTGAAATAAATCATTATATTCATCCACGGAGAGTCAGGCTAATCTGCTTAACCTCCTGAGGATAGTCCTAAACCAAAGAATGAGGCACCATTTCTATTCATCTACAGGCTGTCCTTTTAGTTTAGGGGTAGATCAGAAGGCTAGGTACTTAGGATGAAAGAGTTTTTAAAACCAAGCTTATCTCTGACTTATTGCTACTCTGCGTTTGTCAGAGCAGAACTGTGCACCGTAGGGTTTTCAATGACTGTGATCCTTCAGAAGTAAACCACCAGCCTTTCTTTTCCTGAGGCACCTCTGGGTGGATTTGAACTGTCAACCTTTCAGTTGATAGCCAAGTGCTTAATCATGTGTAACACCCAAGACTCCTCTGTAGGACAATAAAGAACTCTTAACAAGCCTCAGATGTATGAGCACAGTACAAAAGGTAGGTTCAAGTAATAGTTATCAAGGCAACCGTTTGTAGTAGATAATCTCTTTGAACAGATGTTAGTTTTTCTGTGCGTATTTTACATATGGAAATAAGGGGTCTAAAGAAAGAGGATATATAATAAAAGTTGCACCACTAGTGAATGTTGGAACTGGGGTTGGAACCTAGTTGTTTTACTACTATGTTCTTCCCATGATGCCAAGCTGCCTCACATCCCTGGGACTTTTTTCTTTTCACTTGTTTCCGGAGGGAGAGAAGGACTTTGGACGTGGGGCTTCTCCACATGGATGGAGAAACGTTCTTATATACGCCCCAAACATGTCAGGAACACTGCCCACACTTACCTCTTGTCCACCTATTGCCCTTTCTCTTGTCTATAACAAAATGTTTTTTATATACAAGGATGAGGAAAATGGAGGCATGGAACTAAAGGGATAATAAAATTACACTGAAAGAGTTGTATAATGAACAGAAAAAAAAGATGAGGGGGAGGAGAGTTCTAGCTTGGTGGTTAGAAGGGACAATTTCTTGTCCTGAATTTGCCTTAAGTGACCATGCCATGTTCCTCTGCATCTCTGATCTTCAGTTTTTTTCATCTTTAAAATAAAAGGTTTGGCACAATAGAAGCTTTAAAACATAAATAAAAGGCTCCGACCAACTGCCCTGGTATCAGTTTGTCATACTGAGGTGGCAGGTGGGTTGCTATGATACTGGAAGCTCTGCCACTTGTATTTCAAATAGCAGGGTTTTCATCCATGGTGAACAGGTTTCAGCTTCCAAATTAAGACAGGCTAGGAAGAAAGGCCTGGCGGTCTCCTTCTGAAAATTAGCCATTGAGTACCCTATGGATCACAGCCGAATACTCGCTGATATTGTGCTGGAAGATGAGCTCCCTAGGTAAGAAGATACTGCCCAACAGCCTCAAAAATGGGCTCAAACATTCCGATTATGAAGCTGGCTCACAACCAACAAAGTTCATTCTATTATACATGGGATCACCATGAGTCAGCACCTAGATAGTAGCTAACAACAAAAGAACTATATGCTTTTGTTATTTGCAGTAGAATTTTGTGCTAGGGTGAAGTTGGTATCAGTGAAATTGCAGAATTCCTTTTCTTTGTTCTATGTTCTATTAGCTTACACTTCTTTTTGTCCAAAGAGATGATTGGATTCACCTTTCCTCCCACTTCCCTTGTGTCACCAGCCTGAATTGTCTCGATAAGACCAGGAGCTGCACAGTCAATAGCCACAAGTTTCTTCCTTGCTCTAGTACAATTGCATCTCTGCAGGTTGGGCTCCAGGCATGCAGCTTGCTCTCTGGTTCAGGCAGGTGGGGCAGGGTAGGGAGACTGAAATGCTTGTAACAATTCGTGTTGGGGCTATTTGGGGAGGAACTTGGCTTGGCAGAATTTCCTGGTAGCATGGAGGCCTCAGGAGGCCTCAGGCACTGCCTGCCCAATTCTGGGAGTTCAGGACAGATGGTCAGACAATCCATGAATGAGTTTTCTCACTAAGGAGAGGGGTCTCCAGAGGCTTTGCCCAGCTGGTCTCATCCTGCCTGAAGTGTAATGTAGAAAGGGGAGGGAGAAATACCAGATGGGTATTTCCACTTTGGGGTCTCAAAGTGAAACTCTGTCCCAACTTCAGTCATATAGGGTAGAGGAGGGGAATACTTCTTTTTCAGGCAGCTACTTGTTTGACAATTAACTTGGGGGTTTGGAGACTGCTGCTGAGATCTTTGTAGGGGTGGGTGAATGAGGAACAGTCCTTGGAAGCTGGCAGACCTGGGATGCTGGACTCCAACGGTAGGATTTCAGCTATAAGTAAGGGGCCATAGGGGAGATGTTTTAGAATAGACAGCAGTGACCCAGAAAGAACACACAAAGGAAGCACTTCCCCAGACCCTGCGTGTTCTTACCCAAGACTCTAGGAGAGCATTCTGTAGCAAATGGCCTAAAAGAAATTCCTGGCTGGAGCATCCAACCTTTGCCGCTGCTCTCCGCCCTCTGGTGGGAATGCCTTTGTAGGCATTTCCAACCTACACTGGCTGCTCCTGTGACCTCCCAAAGGCAGCTCTGGGGAGGAAATGGAGAACAGGGGTTGTTTCACACTACAAGCAGCCTTAGAAACCAAATAGGCTGGAGAGTGAGGCCAAGAGCATGGGCAGTGAAGGCAGACACATGAGTGTGCCACCTGAGCTCCCAAACTAGGGCACCCTTTCCCAAGATGGAAGGGACATTCCTGTGCCACAAAGCTAAGGAAGGTGAAGGGAAAGGAGCAAGGTTGGTGGGGCAGAGAGAGAGAATGAATCAGACTGGACCTAAGTATTGGGGTCTTATCCCCTAGTCTCTAGTTGAGCAACATTAAGTAGGTTGTTTATATCTCTCTGAGCCACAATTTTTAGAAAAAAAACACATAATTTTATTATAAAACTTAAAAAAAACAAACAAAATGCAACATTCTAAAAAAAAAAAAACCCTCAAAATTTGCTATTGAAACTAATTTTTAGGAGTTTGTATGCAAGTCCAGAAATTAAAGAAACATTAACTATTTTAAAACATTCAACCTCAGAAGCTCTCAAAAGCCATAACCTGCATTAAAAAAAAAAAAAAAAAAAAACTTTTTATCTGCAAAGAGTCTTACCAGCTATAAAAAAAAAATCTGTACAGAATGATACTGAAACTAATATTAAGCTATACTTGAATTCACATTGTTAGCTAAACAAATGCCTGAACACATACACTCCACATATGTTATTACAGGACACCCACTAATTCTTCATCTTCCTCCTCTTCCTTCTCATCTTCATCTTCTGACTCCTCTTCCATTTTCTGGTTTATTCTTTTTCTTTGAGCCTTCTGGTCTGTCAGTATCTTTTACATTTCTCCTTTAGTTTTCTGTTCGTATGGTTGTTCATTTTTGGCTGACTGTTTACACCACATTTCAACCTTTTTTTTCCTTTTGCGATATCCTCAATAGATAGGCCTGAGAGCCCTGGTGGTAGCCCAGTGGGTTAAGTCATGGGCTGCTAAATGAAAGGTCCCACCAGCTGCTACGTGAGCCTGGAGCTTCGGGCAATGTCCACAGTGAAACAAAAAGGAAGATGATGGCTTCTAGGGTTGCTGGGATCTTTTCTCTGAACTTTCTTATCACCTTTGTAAGGAATATTAGTTTTTCATCTTCCTGATATAGTAAGCTTAGTCTTTTTTTTTTTGCCTTATCTCCCAACTTCAACTTTTCCTTTGTAGATATAGTCTTCCATCTCTCAGGTCACTTCTTGGAGAACTCAGCAAAAATGATGGAAGAGACTGGGTATTTCTTCTCATGCTGTTTTCAGCAGGCCTGCATGAATCTATTGTACAAGACCTCGTTAAAGTATACAAGAGCAAAGACGTCCATCAGTTTGAGGAATAAAGTGCACCTGATCCAAGCCATGGTATTTTCAATAGTCTTATATGCATGTGAAAGTTGTACAAGGAATAAGGAAGACCTTAAAAGAATTAATGCATTTGAGTTATGGTGTTGGAGAAGAATATTGAAGACACCATAGACTATCAGAAGAATAAACAAATCTGTGTAGGAACAAGTACATCATAATGCTGCTTGTATGCCAAGATGGCTAGACTTCCTCTCTCATACTGTGGACATATTATCAGGGGGACTAATCCCTGTAGAAGCATATCATGCTTGATCAAGTGGAGGAGCAGCAAAAAAGAGGAACACCCCCAGTGAGATGGATTGGCACAGTGGCAGCAGCAATGGGCACAAACACAGCAGCAATTGTGAGGATGGTACAGGACCAGACAGTGTTTCTTTCTGTTGTGAATAACGTGTCTGTGGGTCGGAACTGACTTGATGACACATAACAACAATGACAGCATGACTACGCCATTGTTGTTATTATTAAGTGCCGTTGAGTCGATTCTGACCCACAGCGACCCTGTCTAGGGTTTCCAAGGAGCAGGTGGTGAGCTTGAACCACCAACCTTGCAGTTCAAACAACTTTGCAGTCTGATGCATTAGCCCACAGTGCCACACCAGGACTCCAGAATAAGCCATAGGAGGACATTCTACCCTCGGCATGTTGGGGTCCCCTTTATCCATGTTGAGGGATGGTTTGAGCCATGAAGCTTTCCCTCAGAGTCCCAAGAAGTGGCCAGATCTGACAGACACACTTTTGTTCCAAGGTCTCCAGCATGGACTGGCTACTGAGCCACAGTTTCTTGTAAAGGCAGTAATAATATCCAGCTACTAGGCCAACTTGAGAATTACATGAATTTATATATGTAAATGTACTGCATAAACTGCCTGGTTTATAAAGTACTGGTTTTGTTGTTGTATATGTACTTCGTTGTTATGGGAAGAAGATCACCAGCACTTGTTGTCATGCAGTCAGTGCTGATTTATGGTAATCCCATGTATGTCACAGAGTAAAACTGTGCTCTGCAGGGTGTTTAATGACTGGATTTTCAGATGTAGGTCGCCAGGCTTTTCTTCTGAGGCATCTCTGAGTGGAATTAAACAGACAGTCTTTTAGCTAGCTGCAAAAGATTAAGCCTCTCATTCATGCTCTAAGGCCCTGAGTGTCATGGCTAGGGGAGGGCTGGAAGGCACTGACTATGCTGGCAGATGAGGGAGGGACAGGGAATTTCAAGGACTAGACTTCTCTGCTGGCCCAGTATTGGGAGAGATTATAGGGATGGGAAGAAAAGTCTTCTCCCTGGAATCTTCAAGGTTGCTAATTCATGAGCACAGGGAACATTTCAGGCAGAATGAAAACAGTGTTTCCCAGGGAGACTATTTTATATGTAGATACTGTTGTGATTATTAAAATATGAATTAATTTTAAAGCATCACAGAATTCACAGTGGTTTTTTGATTTGGTGAATTTTCCTAAACAATAGAGACTCTTTGGTGGGGATCCTGGGTTATTTTGTAACTCTAAAAAAATGGGTGGAGCCCATTCTTGAAGGGTAGAGTTTCTTCCTGGAGAAAAGAAAAACAATGTATTATTTTTATATTCTCTCTAAAAACAGCTTGGGAGAAAATCTAAATATTTAGATTGCCTCATCTTGGTGGTACTATGGGTTAGACATTGGACTGCTAAATGTAAGGCCAGCGGTTCAAACTCAGCAGCTGCTCCAAGGGAGAAAGATGAGGCTGGATGCTTCCCCAAAGATTTACAGTCTCAGAAATCCTATACAGGATCGCTGTGAGTTGGAATTGGCTTGATGGCAGTGATTTGGTTTCATCTTACTTCAAGGCCCATTTTCTGGTTGATGGTGCTGGGTCTGAGGGTTTAATGTCTGGAGTAAACTTCCTGTTCACCATCAGGAGCCCACAAGGCTGCCAGTGATATCAGAGCATCCTATTCCTTAAGGCTGGGTACTGTCACACTCATCTCTGGCACAGAGTAACTGTTGGAACTCGATCAACTGACTGACTAACTGGATGACGATTGAATGGATGGTTTGTCTTGTCCTATTCCCTCTCACTCTTTGGGGAGCTGCTACATAGAAAGTCTGAAGTCGTGTCTCTCCTTCTCCTGCCTGCATGATCACCAGTCCCACCTTAGAGTTCAGTTCTGGACCAGTGGACCAGTCCTGGTTTCTTTCTCTGAGGAGGTAGAGGCAACAAATGCAGGATGTTTTGGAGCCTTTCCATTGTAGGGACTGATTCTAGGAAGTGAGTCTTTTTTATGGACAAGATTCAACCATGATCTATGATATTGAAAAGGCAAAGCCTCTTTCCTGAGGCAATATAAAATGTGCATTGTTAGGTACCATCAAGTCAGTACGGACTTACAGCAACCTTCGGTACAACAAAACTGCTGGGGACAGCATAAGCAGACCCTGGGTTGATCAGTGGCCCTGTGACATGGACGAAAATCCAACCCCGTGGCCCTCCTTAGGACTGTGAGCCATGGACCCTTAGGACCAAGGAAGTGACCTCCCGATGTCCCGGGTTTGTTGGTTTTTGCGAACTCACTGGTTGGTTACCTCTGTAAAATTTTTTTTGGTCCTAATATTGTTCATTCTGTGCTTCTAACTCCAGTAATTTGTAGCTTCTGAGAAAATGGTTTCTTTTACAATGCCTCTCTTAATGCCTCCACTGTGTTGGCAGTGCCTGGAGTCCTGGGAACAAATCTTTCTGAGGAACAAGCGATAGCCACCTGGGATGAATGTCAGAACTGCTCCTTATTTGATTATTCAGTTATGTTTGATATCCATGAACAATAATGGGTTTGAAACCCCTTTTTAGAGCCGAGTCAGTAAAAAGTTTCCTCAGATAATTCAGAAAGGCCAGGAACAGGTATATTGGGAATATGAGAAAAGGTGTTTAGAGAAAAACTACCCAAGGTTTGTAAATAAAGTGGAATGGTAAATTCTGTGAATGTTGGATTAGAGGATAATAGTGGCAGCCCATTAAACCGCCTCTGAATATAATCAGTTTAACCCAGATGCTCTCCTTCCTCCTGAAAGTATATAGGAATGTGATCATTAAGAACAATGTAGCATTTTAGATATAGATAAATGAAGCCTGGTGCCTGAGAGCTTGCTCACAAACAAAAGTTTACAAAGTGTACAGAGACAGCTTGGCTCCTTTCAGGAACCTTGCTTTATTAAAGTATCCTTAAGAAACCACACGTCGCTGCTCTAGATCATTTAAGCCTAAAAGTTAATATATAACAGCTTGATTGAACCTTTTTTCTATAAAAATAAAAATGTTAGATTGTTAAGAAAAACTATGAAAATATCTTAAAAGTTGTTCCTGTGAATCATTATGTCCTGTTTTGAATGATTAATCACATTTTAGTTCTGTATTGTATCTTATCTAAAGAATCACATCCTCCCTTTGTGAATTACATCCTTCCTTTGTAACAAATCCCTCCCTAAAAAAGAGAATAAAAGACTGAGGTAGAGGGAGTTCTGTGTGCAATGCTAGGCAATATGTTTGCAGATCTGCCTACCTGCCAGCTTGCATCATATCTGTGTGTCTGTCTTTTTTGTATATATTTCGTCTCTCTCTTTCTCTATCCCTTTCGCCGCCAGATCTCCCTTCTTCATGACACCCACACTTCCTTGTCGAGGCTGGACCTCGACATAGGACCTCGACATTCCAACAATACGAAACACTGCCTGGTCCTGTGCTATCCTCACAATTGGTGCTATGCTTGAGCCCATTGCTGCTGTCACTGTGCCAATCCATATCATTGGGGGTATCCTTTTTCATTGACCCTCCACTTTACCAAGCATGATTTCTTTCTACAGGGACTGGTCCTTCCTGATAATAAATCCAATGTATGAGAAAGGACTTCTGGTTGTCTTGGCTTCTAAGGAGCATTCTGATGTACTTGTTCCAACACAGATTTGTTTTCTCTTCTGACAATCCATGGTACCTTCAATATTCTTCTCTAACACCATAACTGAAATGCATTAATTCTTGTAAGATCTTTATTCCTTGTCCAACTTTCACATGCATATGAGACTACTGAAAATACCTTCAGTCAGGTGCACTTTATTCCTCAAATTGACATCTTTGCTCTTCAACACTTTACCTAAAGAGGTCTTGCGTAACAGATTTGCCTAAAGCAATATGTTTGATTTCTTGTCTGCTGCTTCCGTGATTGTTGATAGTTGATAGGAGCAAAATGAAATCTTTGACAACTTCAATCTTTTCTCCATTTATCTTGATATTATTTATTGGTTGAGTTATGAGGATTTTTTGTTTTCTTTACATTGAGATGCAACCCATACTGAAGGCTGTGATCTTTGATCTCCCTAAGTATTTTAAGGTCTCTTTGCTTCCAGCAAGCAATGTTATAACAATGCATATTGCACATTGTTAAAGAGTCTTCTTCCAATCTTGAGGCCAGAGTTATCCTCATATAATCTAACTTCTTGGATTATTTGCTCAACATAGATTGAAAACATACAGTGAAAGAATACAGCCCTGGTGCATACCTTTCCCAATTTTATACCATTCATCTCCCTTTGTTTTATAAGAATGAGTGCCTCCTGGTCTGCGCACAGGTTCCTCATGAGCATAATCAAGTGTTCCAGAATACTCATTCTCATGCAGTGTTGTCCATAACTTACATAAATGTGAGGGGGGCTCCTAAAATATCCTCTTTCTAACAAGACTGAGTTTAATTTTTTAAAAAGAGAGATGTTTGTTAAAGCAATTCACAAGTCTAACATTAAGGTACTAATGACTGGGAATCAGACCTCCTGGGGAACATTTGCATTTTAATAGGGTATGCTTAGGACTATTAATGCTGCACTGTTGTTGTCAGGTGCCTTTGAGTTTCCTTTCTGACTCATAGCAACCCTACATACAAAAGAATGCAACAGTGCACAGCCCTGTGCCATTTCACAATTGTTGTCATTTTTGAGCCGATTGTTTCAGTCCCTATGTCAATCCATATCAATGAGGTTCTTCCTTTTTTCATAGACCCTCTACTTTACCAAGCATGATGACCTTTAAGAGCAAGTTTCGGACTGTCTCCTGGTATCCACCTGTTTATATATATATTTTTGTGAGTGAAAGCTAAAGACCTTTAGCTTTCTGCATATATGATGTTTTGGATGTTATCCCACAACTACTTTGGTCTTTGGTCACTAGTGTTTAGTGCATCAAATCTAAATTCATGTAGGATTTACTCAAGGTCATATTTTGGCTCTTGTGGATTTGATTTAATTTTCCTCAGCTGCAATCTGAATTTTCAGATGAGCAATTAATGATCTATTCCACACTTGGCCCCTGGTCTTGTTTTGACTGGTGATATTGAGCTTCTTCATTATCCCCACCCACCGATGTAGTCTACTTGATTCCTGTGTATTCCATCTAGCGAGATTCACATGCATAGTCACCATTTATGTTGTTTAAAAAGATATTTGCAATGAATAAGTCATTGGACTTGGAAAATTCTGTCATGCAATCTCCAGCTTCCAAGATCATATTTTCCAACTACCTGCCCTTTCTCTTCCACCACTCATCTGTCAGTTTGTTGTACTGCGGTGGCTTGTGAGTTGCTATGCTTTTGAAAACTATGCCAACAGTATTTTAAATACCAGCAGGGTCACCCATG
>NW_006408553.1:2058340-2059875 GCF_000296735.1 Chrysochloris asiatica | reverse complement strand
ATATCATCAGTGAAAACAAGGCCAGGGGCAGACTGTGGAACAGACCATCAATTACTCATATGCAAATTCAAACTGAAACTGAAGAAAATGAAAACAAGTCCACAAGAGTCAAAATATGACCTTGAATATACCCCATCTGAATGTAGAGATCATCTGAAGAACAGATTAGATATATTAAACACTAAAAACTGAAGACCAGAAGAGTTTGGGATGACATCAAGAACATCGTACATGAAGAAAGCAAAAAGTCGTTAAGAAGAAGAGAAAGACAAGGTCAAAATGGATGTCAGAAGAGACACTGAAACTTGCTCTCCAGTGTAGAGATGCTAAAGCAAATGGAAGGAATGAGAAGGCCCAAGAGCTGAAAAGAAAATTTCAAAGATCAGTTTTAGAAGATAAAGCCAAATATTACAACAAAATGTGCAAAGATCTGGAATTAGAAAACCAAAAGGGAAGAACACGCTCAGAATTTCTCAAGCTAGGGAAACTGAAGAAAAAAATCAAGCCTCGACTTTCGGTATTGAAAGATTCTCTGGGCAAATTATTGAATGATGCAGAAAGCATCTAGAGAAGATGGAAGGAATATGCAGAGTCACTGTACCAAAAGGTAATGGTTACTGTTCAACCATTTCATGAGGTAGCCTATGATCAAGAGCCAATGATACTGAAGGAGGAAGTCCAAAGTGCGATGAAGCAATTGGCAAAGAACAAGGCACCATGGATTGATGGAATAAAAATTGAAATCTTTCAAGAAAGTGAGGCGGCACAGGAGTCACTCACTCATCTCTGCCAAGAAATTTGGAAGATGACTACCTGGCCAACTGATTGGAAGAGATCCGTATTTGTGCCCAATACAAAGAGAGGTGACCCAACGGAATGCAGAAATCATTGGGAAATCTCTTTGCTATCTCATGCAAGTAAAGTTTTACTAAAGGTAATACAGAAATGGCTGCAAGCATACATTGATGGAGAACTTCCAGAGGTTCAAGCCAGATTCAGATGAGGCCGTGGAATGAGGGATATCGTTGTTGATGTCCAATGGATCTTGGCTGAAAGCAGAGAATATCAGAAAGATGTTTAGCTGTGCTCTATTGACTATGCAAAGGCTTTCAATTGTGTGGATCATGACAAGCGATGGACAACATTCGAAGTATGAGTATTCCGTAACACTTAATTATGCTCATGAGGAATCTGTACATGGATCAAGAAGCAGTTGTTCGAACAGAACATGGGGACACTGAAAGGTTTAAAACTAAGAAAGCTGCGCACCAAGGTTGTATTCTCTCACCATACTTATTCAACCTATATGCTGAGCAAATCATCTTAGAAGCTGGGTTCTATGAAGAAAAATGTGGCATCAGGATTGGAGGAAAACTCACTAACAGACTGTGATATGCAGATGATGCAACCTTGCTTGCTGAAAGTGAAGAGGAGTTATAATATTTACTGATGAAGATCAAAGAGCACAGCCTTCAGTATGGGTTGCATCTCAATGTAAAGAAAACAAAAATCCTCACCACTGGACCAATAAACAA
>NW_006408553.1:2048525-2057670 GCF_000296735.1 Chrysochloris asiatica | reverse complement strand
ATTATCAGTGAATGTTGATTGTATGTTTGATCAATTTTAGATTGAATAAGTTGATATAATTCTTCAATTTATTCATAATTGGCTTTAGTGCAGGGGTGGGGAAACTTTTTTTTTTGGCCAAAATTCATAACATGATTCGTGAGTCAAACTAAATTATCCAACTTATAAATTATCCTGCTATATTTGATCTAACAATTAATTAACTCATCTCTGCACATTAGTGTGCTGGACTGCAAGGTTGTTTGAAAATCAAGGCCAGTGGGTCAAGGTCACCAGCCGCTCCTCGGAAACCCTATAAAGGTTTGCTTTGCGTCAGAACCAACTCAACAGCCTTTAACAACAACAATGTGATGACTGGACCTGCAGTTGCTTTAGCAGAGTCAGACCAAATGATTTGGAGGGCTGGACGTTCCCTACCCCTGCTTTGGTGTTGGTGCATAAATTTGAATAAAAATCATACTAACTGTTCTTCCTTATGTTGTGTGCCATTGAGTTGGTTCTGAACTTATCATCTTGTGGTTACCAGTGCTTATCCTACCTACTGTACCAGTCCCTGGTGTTCTTTATCATTGTTATTGCTGTTGTATGTAATTGAGTTGGTTTTGACTCATAGCTACCCTCTATAGGGTTTCCAGTGGAGCCCTGGTGGGGTGCTGTGGGTCAATGAGCCAGACTGCAAAGCCGTTTGAACTACAAGGTTGGCAGTTCAAGCTTACCAGCTGCTTCTAGGAAACCCTAAACAGGGTCACTATGGGTCGGAATTAACTCAACAGCACTTAACAACAACAACAATAGCAACTGGTGGGTTTGAACTGCTGACCTTGAGGCTATTAGTTTGATGCTTATCCTACTGCACTACACCAGACCTTATAGGAGTATGGATATTATCCTATCACAGATTGTTGTTGTTAAGTGCTTTTGAGTCAGTTCTGATGACCTGTATAGGGTTTCCAAGGAGCAGCTGATGAGCTTGAATCACTGAACTTGCAGTTCAAATGGCTTTGTAGTCTGGTGCATTCACCCACAGCACCACACCAGAACTCACAGATAGCATTGTACTTTATGATAGATCTGGATATGTTCTTTTTGGCAATGAATGGCAAGTCATTCCTTTTCAAGATATCATTCCTGGCTTAGTTAATTATATGATTGTCTGTTCAAAATGACAATACCAGTTCATTTCAGTTCACCACCATTTCATTTTTGAAAGCTTCCAAATTTCATAAATTCATGTTTAGAACATTTCACTTTCAGATTATTTATGGATGTTTGCAGCTGTTTCTTCTTATTTTAAGTTGTGCCCCATTAGCAAATGAGGTTCCCAAAAGCTTTTCTCCACCCACATCATTAAGGTTGACACTACTTTCAGGAGGCAGCCCTTCCCCAGTTGTATTTTGAGTGCATTCAATCTGAGGGATTTTATCTTCCCACAATATATCAGACATTGTTCCATTGCTCTTCATAAGGTTCTCAGTGGCTGATTTTTAAAGCCTCGTCCTCTTCCTAGTCTATCTTAGTCTGTAAGCTCCACAGAAAACTGTCTATCATAGGTGACCCTGTTGGTATTTGAAATACCAGTGGCATAGCTTCTAGCATCAGAGCAGCACTCAAGCCATCACAGTATGACAAACTGACAGATGAATAGCAGAGAACAGGGTTTTTAATATGTATTTAAAATTTTTATTTTGTTGTTGAAAATATACACAGCAAAGCATACACGAATTCAGAGTCATATGTACAATTCAGTGATATTGATTGCATTCTTCAAGCTGTGCAACTATTTTCATCCTCCTTTTCTGAGTTGTTCCTATAACATAAATCCACTGCATGCTAAGGTTGCTATCTAACTTTTCAAGTTACTGTTGTCACTTTGGTCCCATATAATAGATCTTGTTGTTGTTGTTAAGTGCTGTCAGCTCAGTTCCGACTCATAGCGACCCTGTATAGGGTCTCACTAGAGCGACTGGTGGGTTTGAACTACTGACCTGGTGGTTCAAACCACCTTGAGACCCAGTGCTTATCCATAGTACCACATCAGGACTTTAAGATAAATCTTAAAGAAACATAATGCTCAAGCAGACATTCTTTAGTAGTTAAGCTAAACTGTGATTTATTTTTCAGATTTCAGGATATTTTTGGTTTCAGATTTAAAGATTATTTTAGGGCAATCATTTCAGAGGTTCGTTCAGCTTTCATGACTTCAGAAAGTCTGGAATCATGATAATTTGAAATTAGGTTCTATATATTTTTTTTATTTAGGACTCTTTTATAGACTCTTGGATCAAAATATGTAGTCATGGTAACTGGGCATCACCCAGTTCTTGAGTTCTCATTGCAAAGAAAATAATTGTTCATAGAGTCATACATTTCAAGTTCTCCTCCTATTCTAGACTCTCCTTCCAGAATTTAAATAGAAATCAATTGTGCCTTGGGTGTTTCAGGAGCCAGGTCTGTCTTCTGGGTGTGTTGAAATGGACAACTTGTCAGTATTTCACTTGGGCAGGCTGACTTGGGGTCCATATGGCTGAACTCTTCTGTGTACTTTGAGAAATTGGTTGACCATGTTGCTACAGAAATGACTGTATAGAATCTCTCAGGCAGGCTTCAATTTTGGGTTTTCGGGGGCTTCCTTTTGTAAGCTACTTGAAGATGAGTAAATTGCAGTCAATCATACAGATGGACAATCCAGCTTTCCTCAGCATTAAGGAATCCTGGTGGTGCAATGGGTTAAGTGCTTGGCTGCTAACGAAAAGGTTCAAACCCTCCAGCACCTCCATAAGATAAAAGACCTGATAATATGCTCCCACAAAGGTTGTTGTTGTTGTTAAGTGCCATGCAGTCGGTTCTAACCCACAGCGACCTTGTATAAGGTTTCTGATGAGCAGCTGGTGAATTTGAACCACTCAACTTATGGATCAAACCAACTTTGCAGTCTACTTGGAAACTGTGTCCTATAGGATCACTATAAGTTTTTATTGTGAATTGAGTGATAGTCTACATGAGAGAACATCAGTTTTACACTCATTGTTTCATTGCAATGATTACAATATTCTCCGTATATCTATCATTCAACAGTATTTGCTTCTATTCCATTTGTGTGTTTTTTCTAGGCGTGGGGTGGGGGCATGTACACAAAAACACTCAGGAATATATAATCATTTAAACAACCAAAGGGCACAGTCTTGCAAGCCTGCCTCCTGTCTGCCAGCACACAGCCTTTCTCTTTCCATGAGTCTAGAGGCCTCAGTTGCTCTAATTCTCCATGTCGTCGTCTCTGCCTACATCTCTGGTCTAGTGTCACTGCTTCTCTGGATAGGGTCCCACATTCTGCTCCTGCTCTTCTCCCTTGATGGTCCTAGGGTTCTCTGTTAATGGAATGTAAGATTAACTACTCCCCCCTTTATGTTACAAAACTTCTACCTTTACAATTGTGACAATTGCAATTAGTCATGATAACTAACAATTAGTCACTATTGAATAATAAGAATCTTATCCCCATCTCTTTTCACCAGACTCATCAAGAAACGATGAGAGCTATTCAGTGAGGGTTCTACCTTTCCCTGCACACTCTGAAACTAAACTCCCTCTTAAAAACTGGTAAGCCAGTCACTTCATATCTTTATATTACCCGCTCCAATTTTAGGTAGCAAATTGTCTATGTTGCCCATACCTATCAGTTATGTATACAGAAAGAATAGGATTGATACTTGCTGTGAATGAATACTCCTTCCCTCTCAGTTGGTATTTTGAGCTACTACATCCATAAATATAGGTCAAGTTCATCAAATTATAGCAATTTACACTTGTTTCATTTATCAAAAAAATGTTTTTTTATCTTCCTCTAGTCAAGTTCTGATCATTAAGCCATCCAAGCTAGGTTAAATGGGTACTATCTACAAGTTTGAGCGTTCTTGTGTGTCTCCCCTCACTTCTTATCATCTGGATGCTTCGCTCGCTCTCAGCTTTAGCCCTGTGAGGCTCACTTTGAGTTTGAATTGAGAAAAACAACAAAGAATTTTCATGCATTTTCTTCAGGATACAGAGTTCAGCCTCCAGTGGTTTTAGCCTGAGTCATTTTTTGGCCTTTGCCCTTGGAGGAGGAGGCTCACTCTGCATGGGTGGGGGAGAGTCCTTCATTGTTTTATCGGCTTTTATCCACTCTACCTGTTTTCAGCACCTCTCCCCTTCCCCCTAATTTCTGGGTGACAGGAACCTTTCAGGGACCTCTGGGCAAATTATTTCTCATCTTCTTGGTATTTCTTTCTGCAGACTTTAAATTCTAAGACTTGCCATTCCTCTAGCCACTCTTTTGTAACAGCTTTATTAAAATATAATTGACATATGATAAACTGCAGGTGTTTGAAGTGTACAAATTGATGTTTTGACATGTGTAAACCATCACCACAATCAAGTTCTCCTGATCCCACCCTCCTGTCTGTCTCTGCACCCACCTCCCCAGGCAACCACTCATCTGCTTTCTGTCACTCTAGATTTGTTGGCATTTACTAGAATTTATATAAATGGAATGATCTACTAATACTTTTTTTGTTGTTTGACTTCTTTCACTCAGCATAGTGTTTTGAGATCCATCCATACTGTTGCATGGATTAATATAGTTCATTCTTTTTCATTGTTGAATAGTATTCCATTGTTTGAATGTACCACCCAGTCAAGGTATCCAGGGCCCAATCCAATACATATTCTTAGTGTCCTAATCTGCTCATGGTAACAGGGAGCTGTTTACTTTAGGAGGAAGGCCTAGACAAAGTTTCTGATTTAAACTCAGAGAGGTCAAATTGCCAGAATTGGAAGGACCATCACCAGTTTCCATAAATTGATTAACTCGTGGTGAGCCCATCTGTGTCAGAATAGAGCTGTGCTCCATGGTGGTGGTTGTTGGTGGTTATGTGCCGTGGTTGGTTCAGACTCATAGCAACCCTGTACAGGGTTTCTGAGGTTGTAAATCCTTACAGGAGCAGAAAGCCTCATCTTTCTCCCGTGCAACAGCTGGTAGTTTCGAACTGTTGACTTTAAAGTTCACAACTCGATTCATTTTTTGTTTTTGTGTGTGTTGCTGAATCAATTCTGGCACATAGTAACCCTACAGAACAGTTTAGGACTGACCATAGGTTTTTCAGGACTGTAATATTTACTGGAAAGGAGCTCTGTTGGTACTGTGGGTTAGGCATTAAGCTGCTAACCATAAGGTCAGGGGTTCAAACCCACTTGCCACTCTGCAGAGACAGATGAGTCTGTCTGCTCCTGTGAAAATTTATTTTAGTCTTGGAAACCCTCTATAAGGGCACTATGAATGACGACAGTGGAGCAGCTTGTAGGTCTTTTTTTTTTTTTTTTAACCACAGAGCCACTAGTAGGTTCAAATCCCTGACCTTTAGTTAGCCGTTGAGTGCTCATTTTATAATATTTTTAGCGATAGATTTTTCTGAAGTAGATCACCAGGCCTTTCTTCTTAGTTGTCTCTGGGTAGACTGAAACCCAACATTTTAGTTAGCAGTCAACCACTTTAACCACTTGTTAACTATTTATACTACCAAGGAAAACACTAAACCAAAACCAAACCTACTACCTTTGAATTTCTGGAACTCTAAATCTTTATGGGAGTAGATAGTCTCATCCTTCTCTCTCAGAGCAACTTGTGAGTTTGAACCACCCACCTTGTGGTTAGCAGCGTAACTCACCGTGTCACCAGGGTTCCTTGGAAAGACATTACTAAACAACTAAACCCAACCCACTGCTATTGAGTTGATTCTGACTCACAGTGTCCTTATAAAGGGCTTCCGAGACTGTAAATCTTTACAACCAAACAGTCTTGTCTTCCCCTCGAACAGTGAGTGACTGGTGGTTTTGAACCTACAACCATTGGTTAGCAGCCCAAAGCCTATAAACTACTAAAGAACAATAAATTCCATTTAATTCTTCTTCCTTCCCACCCCCCTCCCATTTAATTCAACAAGCCTTCATTGAGTGCTAGGCAAAATAGCTGATAGATTCCAGCAGGGAAAAGCTAAGGTTTCCATCAGTTAGGAGTCTAAGGTCAAGTCCTGTCCTTTTGCATATGAAGAAACCGAGGCTCAGTTAGGTAGACTGACTTGCTTGAGATGGTAACAAAATGATTCCTGCTTCCTTTTAATTTCTTTGGTGCTTTTACCCATATCCTCACCTCCCCAAACCTATTACAGATTGATCCAGTTCATGGTGGTACTGTAGGTTTAGCACAGACTGTGAACCACAAGGTTGGTAGTTCAAACCCGTCAATAGCTCCTTAGAAACCCTATACAGGCTCTATGAGTTGGAACTGACTCCACAGCACTTAACAACAGCAGCAACAACAATGGGCTTAGAGGATGGTTTGAAATGGTGGTAAATCACCCTGAAGTAGAGGCCAGAGAAGGTGAATTCTGGTTTAGACTCTGTCTTTATTAGTTGTGCAACCTTGCCCTGGGTGGTGCAAACAGTTAACAAAAGATTGGAAGTTTGAGTCAACCTAGAAGCACCTCAGAAGAAAAATCTGGTGATCTACTCTGGAAACTCAGCCGTTGAAAACCCTATGGAGTACATTGAAAACCCTGTGGAGTATGGATTCCCATGAGTCAGAATCTGATGCAACTGGTACTGGTAATCTCCATCTAGCCTTCTGCACCAGGTGGCCAAGCAAATCAAAGGAGATAATGTGTGCAAAGTACCAAGTGAAAGCTTAATTGTTAGGATGGTTGGGACTAAGGGGGCAGCCTCCTGGACCCTGTCCAAGTTATAGTGCCCAAGTCTGCACTCGCCCCAAAGCAGGCTTTTTCAATCTGGCTTCTGTGATAACTGCTGTTCCATGTAGGCTAATGACAAGGCCTGCACAACCCTCTACAATTACCCTCAGAGAGATAGACACAGGAGCCCCTGGCTCCAAAGACAGAGTTAGCCTCTGTGGCATTAGAAGTGAATGCTGTGTGTTAAATCTGCCAAGGAAGAAGGCCTTAGTGTCTGAGTACACCCCGATGTACACATGTGCAAAGAACCCGGGTAGTTCAGTACTTAAGCACTCTGTCTATATTCTGCTGGTTGTGGATTTTTAGTTACTTTTGACTCAGCACTGACTAGGAACCACAAGGTCAGCAGTTCAAAACCACCATCTACTCTGTGGGGGAAAGATGTAGCAGCCTGCTTCTGTAAAGATTACAGAACTTGATGGGGAGTTCTACTCTGTTCTTTAGAAGTGCTATTGCCTGCATCTATTCAACAGCAATAGGTGCACTTGACAGCAATCTATATGCCATTCACCTTCAGTCATCCTTATATCCCCATCCTCAAATGCACATGTGACATTGGTAATTCACATTTATTGACTTGCTTAGTATGCCTACCACATGTTGGTCTAAACACGTCCACCTACATTGATCCATTTATTTCATAGCATAACCATATATGTTAAGTCCTATTATTGTCCTCATTTGATGACCCTGAAGTACAGAAGAGTTCGGAAATCTGTTGAGCTAGTCAGTGTCTCTAGATTCTTCTTTGTTAATCTTCATGCCGTACCTCTTCTGTGGAGCAAATCTATGTACCCTACCATAAAATGGGTGCACACCCATGCCCAAACAGCACAGTTTAGTATCCCGAATGAGTGTTCCATCGTCTCTGCCTCAGGAGGGATGTGCAGACTGCTGAGAAGGTCCCACAGAATGCTGAACCATTCTTCCTGAAGGCTTATCAGTGGAGACCTGGGCTGCTGCTGTCCTCTTCCTGCACTAGGTCATGATGGCTGACGTCATGCCTTCCAGGGATATTGACACTTGGGGTTGCTAATGGGTGATTAGGAAGATGACCTGACAGGACCTTGTAAAAGCAATCCAAGAGGTACTTGCTGTCTGGCCCATTCATAATGGAACTGGCAGGCCCCTTAGTTCTCAAAGGGATTAGGAGCAACCCCAAAGTCAATCCATCCAATCATAAATAGCTGATCTTCCACAAATGGTGAAAGCCAGTTAAATAAGGAAGAGGTAGTCTCTTTAATAAAGTGTTGTTAAGTCAGTTCCGACTTATAGTGATTTTGTATAGGGTTTCCAAGGAGCTACTGGTGAATTTGAATTGCTAACCTTTACATTCAAATGGACCTTGAGGTTGAATGCTTATCCTATGGTGCCATTTGCATAAAAATTAAACAAGATCCATACTGCACACCATATAAATAGATCAACGCCTAAAGAGTAAAATCTAAAACTACAAACTTCACTGAAGAAATCTTAGGAAAAATCAAGGGTCCCTAATTTATGGCATAAATATTGTTGTTGTTACATGCCTTTGAGTCCGGTCCGCCTCTTCCGTGACCCTGTATAGGGTTTCTGAGGAGCAGCTGGTGGGTTTGAACTGTTGACCTTGTGGTTCCTAGTCAGTGCTGAGTCAAAAGTAACTAAAAATTCACAACCAGCAGAATATAGACTAGAAAATTAGGTCATTCTAAAAATTAAATACTCATGCTCATCAAAAGACTTCACTAAAAGACTAAAAAGAAAACCTACAGTCTGGGAAAATAATTTGGCAATGAGTATTTGACAATGAATATTGTTCAAACACAACATGGGAACGCTGAATGGTTTAAAATTAAGAAAGGTGTGTGGCAGGGTTGTATTCTTTCACCATACTTATTCAACCTGTATGCTGAGCAAATCATCCGAGAAGCTGGGTTCCATGAAGAAAAACGTGTCATCTGGATTGGAGGAAGACTCATTAACAACCTGCGATATGCAGATGATACAACCTTGCTTGCTGAAAGTGAAGAGGGCTTAAAATACTTATTGATGAAGATCAAAGAGTACAGCCTTTGGTATAGATTGCATCTCAATGTAAAGAAAACAAAAATCCTTACCACTGGACTAATAAACAACATTCTTATCAACAGAGAAAAGATTGAAGTTGTCAAAGACAACTTGGATCAACTATCAACACTCATGGAAGCAGCAGTCAAGAAATCAAATGACATATTGCATTAGGCAAATATGCTACACAAGACCTTTAAAAAAGTGTTGAAGAGCAAACATGTCAGCTTTAGGACTAAGGTGCGCCTGACCCAAGCCATGGTATTTTCAATAACCTCATATGCATGTGAAAGCTGGACAGTGAATAAGGAAGACCTTAA
>NW_006408553.1:2040119-2045796 GCF_000296735.1 Chrysochloris asiatica | reverse complement strand
CTACCAGCTTGATCTGATTGATGGGAGATTATCAACAATGTGTCAAGTGACACCTTTTATCATACAAGAGATAAAAGGAGAGAAACTTGAACAGAGAAAGAGAGACCTGCTACTACCAAGATATAAAAGCCAGAAGTGGGGTGTGTCCTTTGGACCTGGGGCCCTGCCCTGTGAAGTTCTTAGCTTATGGGAAGCTTGATGTCAGAGTGTATGTGTATGGGATTTCCAAGGAATATTGGGGCTACAGATACTGAAAATAGACAAGGATCTTTCCCCAGAGATGACAAAAAGATAGCCTTTCCCAAGAGCTCACACTCTGTATTTGGACTTCTAGCCTTCTAAACTGTGAGAAAAAAAAATCCTGGTTGATAAAGCCATCCACTTGTGGTATTGCTATTATAGAAGCATTAGATAGCTAAGACAAAGAGTAATAAGAAACTATCATTTGTGAGTAGATGCATAGGTAAATATGTATGCTAACTAGGGGAGGGCTACATAGGTAAGAGAGGTTGTATGGACACACACCTATATACACATATAGGGATGGTGATGGATATCGCTACCTACATATATGTAAATACTGCACATAAGCACATCTATATAATAGAATACAAATGGCGTACATAGAAATTACTTAGACACTGGGACTCATCTACAGGACCTGAAAGCTTAGTTAGGACCACATTCTTGGAGTACATCTAGGTCAATTGATAAAACATAGTTCATGAAGATAATGTTCTAACTGCCTCTAGTCTGGTAATTATCATCTGGGGTCTTAAAAGCTTGTTGAGTGGTCTTCTAAGTAGCAACTGTTGTTTCTTCCTACCTGGATCAAAGGAAAGAAAGGAAAACTGACAACTCAAGGAAGTAATGGTCCACATGAACCACAGCCTCTTCTAACTGGACACCAGACGAGCTACATGGTCCATCACTGACCATTTTGACCAGGGCTTCAGTAAAGGTCCTGAATTGAATAGGTAAAAAATGTAAAACAAAATTTAAATTAAAATAAAAGAGGTAAGAGAAGATTTACTGGTCTGAAAGAGACTGGAGGAAACTTTAAGATGATTGCTCTGAGGCAACCTTTTAATTGTGAACTCAAGACATTGCTGGTGGCCACCTTTCAGGTTCTTGCACTATAAAATATGGGTCTATAAGATAAACAGTAACACCCGTGAAGAATGTACTTCTTAAAACAACCGACTATACAAGACCAAAATGGCAATATTTGCCCAAAACCAAAGATGAGAAGGCAAGAAGGGACAGGGAAACCAAACAAAAGGAAATGAGAAAGCCAGGGTAGAAATGGTGAGAATGCTGAGCCATTGTGGACATTGCAACTAATTTCATGAAACAATTTGTGTATGAGTTATCTATTAGAAAATGAATTTGCTGTGTAAACTTCCACATAAAGCACAATAAAATGTTATGTAAATAAAGAAAAGGAATTAGGAGCTTTGGGTTTAAACCTGAATTCATGTGTTTGCATCTCTCCTTCACCAAATTCCACTGAAATGTCAGCCAAAAATTTTAAATGGAGTAAACACAAGCACATAAGTGTGCTGTGAAGAGCAGGGATGCCATCAGTTCCCAGAGATTTGGATGAATTTCAGAAAGACAGGAACATATCAATGGATAAACAGGGGATGGACAACATATAGCTTAGAACACACTCAAGAAATTGCTGCAGAGGGTGTGAAAAATATTTATATCATGTGCAATATTACTTTGATGGTGATGATGATGAAGATGAGGATGAGAATAATAAAAGAAATAACTCTTTAGGCCAGGCACTTCCAAACGGGGGGTCTAATGGACTTGCTAGAAGTCCACAATAAGAAGTAGAGAAATAGGAGACTACTGAAGTCTTTATCTCAACTTCAATGCTACTTTGAGCATTTTTCTGGGGCAAGGGTCCATCACGTTGGTCAGTTTTGCAATCAAGCAAACAAAAACACAACCTATAATCTATGACTGTAGCTCAGATCCGAATTCTTTGAATATGTCTTTTCTCAAATAAGAACTATCATTACAAAGGGAGTGGCAGAGGCAAAGGAAATTCCTGTTCCTTTTAAATTCCTTATGTCATCCCCTAGGAGCCCTGGTGGCATAGTGGGTTACACAGTGAGCTGCTAACTTCAAAAGCAACAGTTAGAATCCACCAGCCACTCTGAGGGAGAAAGATGAGACTTTCTGCTCTTGTGAAGATTTACAGGTTTAGAAACTCTATACAAACTGCTGAGTAGGAACCTACAGCAATGATATGTCATCCCCAAACATTTTCAGTGTTCAAATGCCCAGTAAAAGATGACCTCCCCTTCTTCTAATCGTTGTCTGAGCATCAATGCATCTAACTGAGACATTTTCTTGGCTTTGATTTCTGACAAAGGATAATCGTTAATTATAGCCCAAGGTCCCCCAGCATGTAATGTGTCGTGAGCTAGTGCTACTGGGATCCAACCAGACCTTCAAATCTGAGCTGCTTGCCTCCTCTCTCTGCCCATTCTTGTCCCTTAACCACATCATGCCAGAGAGGTTTATTCCACATCTGCACACCAGTCTGTGGAGCCTTCTGATGCACATCTAGCTGTAAAGTTTCCTGTTCTGAAACCACAGCAATCTGCGGGAATGGGCTGACCTGACCTTGCCTGTCTCCATCTGTAGGCACATCTAAAGATTTGGCTTTGGGAGGTTCCCAGCTAATTGGTTAGCAGCTGGCTTTTGGATAGACAACTGTCTTTTGCGGTTACTCCATTCCTGGTCTAGTTGGACATTTTCAAATTTTGTCTGAGTTTTAAATAATTCATAGACATTTGGTAGGAGTAGGGAGGGATGGTTTAAAGTGGCATATTCACTGTAAATTTAATTTCAGGCAGCTTGATACTAGAGGAAAGGCATGGGATTCAGACTGACCCCAGTTCATTGGGAAGGTGAAATAAATTAATATGTTGCTTTTAAGTGCTGTTGAGTTGGTTCTAACCCATAGCAACCCTGTATAGGATTCCTGAGGAGCAGCTGGTGAGTTTGAACCACCGACCTTACAGTTTAAACTGAGCTTGCAGTCCAGCACATTATTGCACAGTGCCACAAAAATTAATATGAGGGGCTTCAAATAGTTCGTGGGAAAATCCCATGATCTTTAAATCCATTCCCCCTCCCTCATACATGTTAAAATGCTAAGACACATGTCATTTAGTAAACTGTGTGTGTTAACTGTTGTCATGGATTTAGAAATTATTATTAATAACTAATACATTGTTGTTGTTAAGTGCCATCGAGTCGGTTCCGACCCATAGCGACCCTGTACAGGGTTTCCGAGGGTGCATAGGGGCTATATTTTCTGGTAGTACCTGACTTAGAATGGGGTTCCATGTGGGTTACTCTGTTGTAAGTTGATTCTGATGTAAGTCAAATACCTCAATTTGAGGGGTTCCTGGTGTGGCACTGTGGGTTAATGCGCTGGACTATAAAGTCAGTTTATATCACAAACTTACCGGCTGCTCCTTGGAAACCTTATATAAGGTCGCTATGGGTTGGAACTGACTTGATGACATTTAACAACAAGTTTTCATTATTATTGCCTTTTATTACTAGTACCATTATAAATCTGATCTTTATTTTCCTTTGGGGTTTCGAAACGTTACTTAGAAACTAACCGATGTATTACATACTTCTGTAGAGCATGAAATCTCAAGGCTTTTTGTCTGTGAATGACTCCAGCCAGACAGAGCTTCATTACATCTTGTGCTAGGTTTAAGTGTTTAGATGCCACTTTTCCTTGAGTACCTCATGCACCTCTGACAGCTGAACTGCCAGAATTAGATGCAGAGTATATTTTAAAGTGGGCTTGGGGCCACTTCCCCCAGCTGGCCCTCAGAAACTTTCCTGGGCACTGCCACCCCCCCTCAGTGGTCACTTCTCCCTGCTTTCTCTAGGAGTAAGGCCCAGCATGGGTGTGGTTGTGGGAGGAAGTTTCTTTGTTCTCTGTGCCCCGTAAAAGGTCACTGAGGTAGAACTTTGGAGGCTCACCATGGTGTCTATGATTTCCCCCACCATGTTTGTCCTTGTCTTGTGTTTGGTGGTAGTGGTGGTTTGTGCTGTGGAGTCAGTCCGACTCATAGCGACCCTATACAGGGTTTCTGAGGTTGTAAATCTTTACGGGAGCAGAAAACCTCATCTTTCTCCCATGGAACAGCTGGTAGTTTTGAACTGCTGACTTTAAGGTTCACAGGCCAATTCGTAACCACTACGCTATCAGAGCATACACAAATACACAAATGATAAAAATGCATTCCAACAATGAAGATTTGGATGATGTTGGCATTTTATCTATTATGTCAATAACTCCCCTTTCTGAAGCTTCTGGATCATCTGGACTATCCCCGTGAATGGGAATGGTGTTTCTAGTCAGAAAATTAGTGAGAGCTGTCTGAACAATCCTTTATTTTTTTCTCTTCATGTATTTTGCAGTAATATCCTAAGGCTTCCCAAATCTGCCTATCGACTTTAGCAAAGTCATCAGCATTTGGGTCCATGTTTTCAAGCAATTGATGCCCTGATTTACATTAGAAAACTAAATCTATAAGGTAGTGTTTTGAACGGTAAATCAGAAAATTGAACATCTGCTAGTGAGCATTGGAGAATGATAACATCAGCTAATTACAGGCTGCAATATTTTACTAGCAAATACATGTACCAACAAAAAACCACCCAAAATAACAAAAGAAACAAAACCCCCTGAACAACCCAGTAATTCAGAAACGGAAGGTTGTCAGTTTGGTTCACTGTTAATTTGAATTTGCTGTAACTCAGGAATTCCTTGTATTATGGAATCCCTGTATGGTGAAAATGGTTAATGAGTGGCTGTTGACTAGAATATTGGAAGCCATGTCTATATAGAGGTACCTAGGAAGAAAGACCTGGTGTCAGCTATTGAAAACCCTGTGGACACAGTTCTACTCTGACACACATGGATTTGCCATGAGCCAGAATTAACAAGGCAGTAACTGGTCGACTGATATTATTACTTAAAGTCTAGTTCAGAACATGAAGCCTTCTAAAACAAAGTTACCTCTTTCCCCACCATGTGCTCTTTGGAAGAATGCTTGCAGATGCCTTAAAAATCACCCTGCTTATTGAATCAACATTTGTTGGTACTGCTTCTCAATCTTTGCCTCCCCTGCTCCTACCCCAGGCAACTACAGATCTGCTTTCTATAAATATATGCTAGTTTGCAATTTCTAGAGTTTTTATAAATGAATCATACAGTATGTACTCATTATTTTCCTTCTTCTTTCTCGCATAATGGTTTTGAGAGTGTTCGTATTGTTGTCTGTGCCCATTGTTTACTGGTTTTTCTTGGTGAGTAAGTGGTCCTTTTAATTGTCTCTTAGACATGCAAAAGCCAACAATGAAAAAGGAAGACAGAAGAAGAGTTGATGTCTTGGAGTGCTGATGTTGACAAAGAATGTTGAATGTACTGTGGACTGCCATAAAAACAAACAAATCAGTGTTAGAAGAAATACAAACAGCATGCTCCTTAGCGAGGATGGTGAGACTGAATTGCATGCTTCAAATGTCATTAGGAAAGACCGGTCACTACAAAAGAATATCATGGTTGATAAAGTTTTTTGTTTTGTTGTCAGATGCTATTGACTTGGTTCTGACTCATAGTGAC
>NW_006408553.1:2039152-2040019 GCF_000296735.1 Chrysochloris asiatica | reverse complement strand
GAAAGCTGGACAGTGAATAAGGAAGACCTTAAATGTATTGATGCTTTTGAGTTATGGTGTTGGAGGAGAATATTGAAAGTGCCGTGAGCTGCAAAAAGAAGCAACAGATCTGTGTTGGAAGAAGTGTAGCTAGAGTGCTCCTTGGAGGCCAGGATGGCCAAACTTCATCTCGCACACTTTGGACATATTGTCAAGAGGGACCAGTCACCAGAGAAGGATATCATGTTTGGTAAAGTGGAGGGTCAGAGTAAATGAGGAAGACTCACAGCAAGATGGATTGGCAAAGTGTCAGCATCAATGGGCTCAAGTGTGGCAACATTTGTGAGGTTGGCCCAGGACTGGGAAATGTTTCGTCCTTTTGTGCATAGGGCCACTATGAGTCAGTACTGACTCAATGGCACCTAACAACAACGACAACATTTGACAAGGGTCTAGTTTATAAAATTTATATAGAACATCAACATTTCAACAACAAAAAGACATTCAATTTAGTTTAAAAATGAGCAAACAATATGAACAGACACTTAAACAACAAGACATTTAGTCAGATAACAAACACATGCGAAGATCACAATCGTTATTAGCCATTGTTGTTGTTGTTAAGTGCCGTAGTAGAGTCGATTCTGACTCAGCAACCTTGTATAGGGTTTCCGAGGAGTGACTGGTGAGCTTGTACTGCCTACCTTTTGGTTCAAAATGACCTTGCAGTCTCACTCATTAACCCACAGTGCCACACCATTGTTGTTGTTGTTATGTGCAGTGGAGTCAGTCCCGACTCATAGCGACCCTGTACAGGGTTTCCGAGGCTGTAAATCTTTATGGGAGCAGAAAGCCTCATCTTTCTCCTGTGGAACAGCTGATAGTTTC
>NW_006408553.1:2020048-2031082 GCF_000296735.1 Chrysochloris asiatica | reverse complement strand
TAGGAAAGACCGGTCACTACAAAAGAATATCATGGTTGATAAAGTTTTTTGTTTTGTTGTCAGATGCTATTGACTTGGTTCTGACTCATAGTGACTCAACAGAACGAAATACTGCCTGGTCCCACACCAACCTCACAATCGTTGCTATGCTTTGATTCCATTGATGCTGCTACTGTGCCAATCCATCCAGTTTGGGGTCTTCCTCTTTTTTGATGACCCTCCACTTTACCAAGCATGATGACCTTCTCCAGTGACGGGTCTTTCTTGATAATATGTCCAACGTATGAGAGACAAAGTATGGTCATCCTGGCTTCTAAGGAGCACTCAGGCTGTACACCATCCAACACTGATTTATTTGTTTGTTCTTTTAGCAGTCCATGATACTTTTAATATTATTCTACAACACCATTACTCAAATGCATCAACTCTTCTATGATCTTCTTTATTCATTGTCCAGTTTACACATGCATATGAGGTTATTGAAAATACCATGGCTTGGGTCAGGTGCACCTTAGTCCTCAGGCTGACATCTTTGCTCTTCAATTTAGAAAGGTCTTGTGCAGCAGATTTGCCTAATGCAATATGTCCTTTGATTTCTTGACTGCTGCTTTCATGAGTGTTGATAGTTGATCCAAGAAGAATGAAGTCCATGACAACCTCAATCTGTTCTCCACTTTTCTTGATGTTATGTTGTTGTTGTCAAGTGCCATCGAATCGATTCCGACCCATAGCGACCCTGTATAGGGTTTCTAAGGAGAAGCTGGTGAGCTTGAACCGCCGACCTTTTAGTTTAAATGGCTTTGCCGTCTGGCACATTAACCCACAGCACCAGGACTCCCCATCTTAATGTTATAGAGGGTCAGTAAAAACAAGGGAACTTCAGTGAGATGGATTGACAGGACATCTGCAAGAATAATCTCAGACATAACAGTGGCAATGCTTAGATTTAGGTCTTCAAGAATTGGCACTAACATATCAGTTAACAAGTATTCCATTGTATGCTTCTACCACCATTTGTTTATCTATCTATCTGTTGATGAGCTGTGGGCAGTTTCTAGTTTCACCATTGTATTTTAATATGTGCAATCTGGAAAGGATACTCTTCCATTTGGGGCCCAGGTGTGGCTGAGTCCTTTGGCCTGAAGGCTCTGATTGTGCCTCCCTCCCTGGGTGTCAAACCTTGACTTTTCAGGTCCCAGATTACATGCAGTTGAAGAATTCTCTGGTTTCTATAAGAAAACCTGGTAATTAAATTTCTTTATGAGTAAATGATATATTCCTAAATAAGAAGATTGCTTAAATGGATTAAGGAAACTTGGTGGCACGGTGGATTAGGCATTGGTCTACTAACCACAGGTAGGCAAGTAAGTGTGTTTGCACTTGTAGAGATTTACAGTCTCTGAAACCTTATATAGGATTGTTGTGAGTTGGAATCTAAGTGGTGGCTGTGGGTTTAATTTTTGGGTTTTATATTAGAGATTTGTTGTTGTTAAGTGCCTTTGAGTCGGTTCCGACTCATAGCGACCCTGGATAGTGTTTCTGAGGAGTGGCTGGTGAGCTTGAACTGTCGGCCTGGCGATTCAAACCAACCTTGCAGTCCTCGCTATTGTTGTCACGCTTGAGTCCATTGATGCCGCCACTTGTCCAATCCATCTCGTTGGGGGTCGTCCACTTTTTCTCTGACCCTCCACCTTACCAAACATGAGATCCTTCTCCAGTGACTGGTCCCTAGGTCTCAAGAAATTACTAATCAGTCTTCAAATTTCCTCTAGAAAATAGAAACTGAAAAACTAGGCAAAGAGACCATTATTGTTTAAAACGTATTCCTCAGAATAATAGAAAAAAAAAGTTTTTCTGTTTACTTAAATTTTAGAAATATTGAGTTAAATTTGTTTATTCTAAGACTTTTCAGATACGTTAATATTAACATGTTAATATTCACTGTAAATCTTTTAGGGGGGGAAATCTGTGGGGTGTGAATTTATTTTGCAGCATTTTTGTATTGTATTTGACCTCCAAACATTTTTCCCCCTTGTAAAGGAGCTCTGGTAACGTAGTGGTTACTAATCCGGCTGCACATCTCAAGGTCAGCAGTTTGAAAATACCAGCTGTTCCGCGGGAGAAATATGAGGCTTTCTGCTCCCGTAAAGATTTACAGCCTCGGAAACCCTGTACAGGGTCGCTATGAGTCGAAACTGACTCCACAGTACTTAACAACAACAACAAAATAGTAGTAAGTAGGCTCTGTGTCACAGGGCTGTGGAGTTTGTTCTGAGGCTGTAAATCTTTACGGGCGCAGGAACAGCTGGTAGTTTCGAACTGCTGATCTTGCGGTTCGCAGCCCGATTTCGTAACCACTACACTACCTGAGCTCCTTGGTAATGCTGATTTAAACCTAGCAGACGTTTGGTGGGGAAAAGATGTTATCAGCCTGCTTCTGAATTGATAACAGCCTTAGAAACCCATTGTGAAAATTCTACTTTTGTCCTGGAGGGTCCCTACAAGTTGCAATGATAGTCTTGAGTTAGTGAATAAATTAGTGTTCCACGAAATATGTTTTGAGAAATGTACGTTTTGAGAAATGTACTTTTAGTGAGTGAAACATTCTAAAAGTCTGTTTTTATGTAAATGAAAAAGGAAGCAGATAATCAAATCTAGAAATGAAGGTTAATTAGGTTCAAACTTTTTTTTTCTTTAAATAAGGGATCCTAGTTGTGGTGCTGTAAGATAAGCACAGGACTGCGAACCACAAAGTCAGTTGCTCCTTGGAAACCCATACAGAGTCACTATGAGTCAGAACAGACTCAACAGCACTTAACAAATCCCAAGGAATTTTTTGAATCAGGAATACTTGCCCCATTAATGTAAAAGGCTCTGTTTCATTGTTCCCACTTTGACCCCAACGTTGACATTGTTTCTTGCTCATAATAAATGACCCTCCCATGTACCGCTTTCCATGTGATTCTAGAATTTCGATGGACAGTTGTTCTCTCAGTAGGTTTGTATGGCCCTTGCCCTTCTTCATTGCCCTGGAACTCGGGGTGGCAGTGGCACTTGTTGGGCATCACTATGTGGAGGGGGAGGTGAACAACAAATGCGTTGGTTAGGCTCCATCCAACAGGTGGGCTCTTAACAAGGGAATATGCTTGTGCTTAAGGGATTCAATAAAGTACCATCTTTTTGCTTTATAAGCTCTCTACTGTAATCCAAACTCCATAAATGAGCAATTCCTTTGCATAATGAACGGATGAGGCTGTTTTATGCACTTTTATGTTGTTCCAAGTCTGTGGTTTTACTAAATATCCACCTCAAAGACATGTAATTAGAGCCTCAACAATCTGCTATCATGGCCATGCCCACCCTCCTCTGGAATTACTAACAGGAGCAAACACAAAGTAGGTTGTAGGATTCCTGGTGTGGATCAGCAGTGGACTGTGAACCTACAAGGTTGGCAGTTCAAACCCACCAGCTGCTCCTTGGAAACCCTAGATAGGGTCACTATGAATCAGAACCAACTCAATGGCACTTGTAGACTTAACAGCAACTTGTATGTCTGTTGGTCTGTGTGGGTAAAAGGGTATGACTTCAGTCATCTGAAATCTGCAGAACCTTCTGTTAAGTGGCACTGACAGGCCTGGATATTAGACGGTTCCCTTTTGCTTATTTGCTCTCTCTGCCTTTTAAGTCCACTAAGTCCTGGTGTGGTGCTGTGGGTTAATGCGCTGGTCTGCAAAGTCATTTGAATCTCAAGGTCGGCAGTTCAAGCTCACCAGCTGCTCCTTGGAAACCCTATACAGATATGGGTCAGAACTGACTTGACGGCACTTAGCAACAACAACAAAGGAGCCCTAGTATGGTGCTGCAAGGTCAGTTTGAACCTCAAGTTAGCAGTTCAAACCCACCAGTCCCTATGGTTTGACACTTAATAACAACAAGGAGTCCTGGCGTGGTGCTGTAGGTTAAGCATTGGGCCGCAAAGTTGGTTTGAACCCTGTGCAGGGTTGCTACAAGTTGAAACTGATTCGATAGCACTTAACAACAACAATGGAGTTTGTAAGAGCTGTGGTGGCACAGCAGGGTAAGTGATAGACTGCTAACTGAAAGGTCAGTGTTTTGAACCCGTGAGCTTCTCCACTGGAGAAAGACTCACTTGTCTGCTTCCACCAAGATTTCAATCTTGGGTGGAGTGAGATAATATAGAACAAAACTCAAAATCAATTTAAACCAGAAAGCCCAGACTTCCTGGTCAGAAAGAAACTGGAAGAACCTGAGACTATGTCCCTCGACTACCTTTCAGGTCTGGAAGGGAAACCACCCTTGTGACTTAATTTTCAGCCAAGTAGTAGATAGATGTGACGCTGTGGGTTAATGCGCTTGACTGCAAAGTCTTTTGAACTGCAAGGTTGGTGGTTCAAGCTCACCAAATGCTCCTCAGAAACCCTATACAGGGTCACTGTGGGTAGGAACCAACTCAATGGCACTTAAAAACAACAACAGTACATAGGTGTATGGGGGTACAATAACACAGGTGAGGTATGTTCACCATGATGGATAGATACCTCAAGCATTCAAAATCTAAAAAGCATGTGTCTGTGGGCAGGAGGCTGGCTTACAAAATGTGCCTTTTGGACATTTAAACGAATGTATATTTCCAATGTGGTATGTGTACATAAAAAGAAAAAAAAAGGTAATAAATGTAAATGCTGTTAAAAAAATCAAAAGGTCAGCATTTGCTTTAGGACAAAGTTAAGGGATAGAAAGGTGGGTGGAATGGAAATAGGAAGCACAGGGAGGAAGCGGGATGGATAACTTGTTACATGGAGGGAATTGCAGTCACTGAGATGAAACAAAGTATGATTTGTGGGATATAAAACTGATGATCTTGTCAGTAAACTTTCATTCAGTTCACAATAAAAAGTTTTTAAAAAAGAATTCAGCCTTGAAAGTCCTATGATTTGGACTGTACTCCATTGGCAACAAGTTTGATTTTTAGATGGATTATGTAGGAACCCTGGTTGCACAGTGGTTAAGTGCTTGCTTGCTAACTGAAAGGTCAGCAGTTAGAACTCATCAGTCTCTGTGCAGAAAATAAAGACCTGGAGATTTACTTCCCAGAAGGTTGCAGTCTAGGAAACTCTGTGGGACAGTTCTACTATAGGGTCAATACAAGTCAGAATCTACTTGATGGCAACTAATAACAACCACAAATTGAACCTTTGTGCCCTGGGTGGTTAAGTGCCTAACTATTAACTAGGTTGGCAGTTCAAACGCACCCAGAGATACCTTGGAAGTAAGGCATGATAAATCTTCCAAATGGTTGTAGCTTTGAACAGTTATACTCTGCACAGGATCTCTGTGAGTCAGAATAGACTCGAGGGGAACTAACAGCAACCTAGAGGTGCACATGGTTAACAGGCTCGGCTGTTAACCAAAAGTTTGAAGATTTGAAAGATTCCTCAGAAGAAAGGCCTGGCAATCTACTCCCCCCCCCCCCCCAATTCAGTCATTGACAACCCCATGGAACACTGTTCTACTCTGAGCACATGGGGTCTCCATCACTCAGAATTGACTCAATGGCATCTGATGGCATCTGATTACTTGTTTATGGAGCCTGTGTTGTTATGTGCTGTGGAGTCGGTTCTGACTCATAGCGACCCTGTACTGTACAGAGGGTTTCTGAGGCTGCAATTTACAGGAACAGAAAGCCTCATCTTTCTCCACTGAATAGCTGGTAGTTTCGAACTGCTGACCTTGTGGTTTGCAGCCTGATTCGTAACCACTACGCTACCAGAGCTCCTTATGGAGCCTGTAGCCCCTTGGAAATCTATCTTCTCTGTGTTTTCTGTAATCCTCTCTTTCAGACTTTTGCTCTCTGCTTTTCTTCAAGGCTCAACTTGAACTCCTTTTGTTCCATGAAGACTCTTTCCCCTCCATTCTTTAAGAATCTTACATTTCTCATCCTTGTTATGTGCTAAGGTTGGTACCACTAAGTCAGCATTTATACAAGCGGTTTCAAAATGTTTCTGAAAAAAATCCCATGAATTCCATTTTTCAATGAACATTTTGAAGTCTCTTTGTATGTTTTATCTATGTTTATGTTGACTAGAAGCTAAGATCCCTTGGGTGAGAGACAAAGTGTTAAGTACTCAACAGCACTTAACAACAACTACATATGATACCTCAGTTTTCTAGATGAGAATTTGGAAAGATCCAGACATGAAATGTTAAGTGCTGTTGAGTCAGTTCCAATTCATAGAGACCTTGGATAGGGTTTCCGAGAAGCAACTGTTGGGTCTGAACTGTGGACCTTGTGGTTTGCAGTCCGCTGCGTATCCTAAAGCATCACATTAGGAGTCCATGAAATAAAAGACTATGGTGTCAGGAGCCCAGGTGTGGCGCTGTGGGTTAATGTGCCAGATTGCAAAGCCGTTTGAACTTCAAGGTCGGCGGTTCAAGCTCACCAGTTGCTCCTAGGAAACCCTATATACATTGTTGCTATGGTTCAAAACCAACTTGATGGCACTTAACAACAACAACAACAACATATGGTGTCAGAGCAGTTATGGTAGTATAGTGGTTACAAGTCAGGTTGCTAACCTCAAGTTCAGCTGTTTGAACCTACCAGCCTTTTCAAGGGAGAAAGATGAGGCTTTCTGCACCTGTAAAGATTTACAGCCTCTGAAACCCTGTTCACGGTCTCTGTGAGTTGGAACTAACTCCGTGGCACATAACCACCAACCAAATGATGTCAGAGTCGGTGTGATATAGTGAAAACAGCTGTACATGATGGGATCAGATCAATTTGAGTTTAGTTCCTGACTTTGAATGTAATAATTGCATGAACTTGAGTAACTTACCAGTCTGAGCCTGATCCCCTCAAATTTAAAATGAGATGGGTACTTCTGGGAAGATTGTTGTTGTTAATTGCCAGTGAGTTGGCTCCCAGCTCCTGGCTACTGTGCTACTGTGAATTTACTTGATACAGCTTTTCTAATCAAACTCTTCTTAATTTCCACCCAGTTATGGTGGAACTAATGCTGGGACTGGTTGGTTTTAATACCACGAAGTTTAAAAGGAGTCATCTCAAAAATAGAAACAGATGATCACAGTTCCATCAAGAACGAAGAGCACGAGGTCCCTACCTGGAAAAGCGTTGGCAGGAGGTGGTGGCAGAGGCTGTGGCATGGAGAGACAGAGGTTGTGGGCTTCCTAGCTGGTGGACTGAGTAAAGCTGAGTGTCTTTCAAAATGTGCCCTTTCAGTATTTACAGACAGCACTAAAGGAGCTTTGTAACACTAGCAGGGAATGGCAGAAGCTAAGGGACCATGTAAGGCGCTCTGGTGACGTAGTGATTACTAATCGGGCTGCTAACCTCAAGGTCGGCAGTTCAAAACCACCAGCTGTTCAGCAGGAGAAAGATGAGGCTTTCTGCTCCTGTAAAGATTTGCAACCTCAGAAGCCCTGTGCAGGGTCATTATGAGTCAGAACCAACTCCACGGCACATAACAAAAACAGCAAGGGACCACATGGCTGAGAGGCCGAAGACAAAAGTGAGGCGGGTCTGCGGTGCAACAGAGAAAGGTGCTCCTGACTGGAGGACTTCGGCTATTGAATTGTTTCTGCTCCTGAATTGTACCCTGTTCATTTTCTTAATAAACCCCATCATTGCGAGTATTGTCCATGAATTCTTTACAGCCATTGCAACAATTTATCTATCCCAGATTTGAAGTAGAGAGTGTTGTACGTGGGAGGGAAGGTTGGTGCCAGGAGAGGGCAAAGAAGGCTGTAGGATGCAGGCGTGTCTGACCTCCACTCCACAGAAATCAGCCTTGGGTTGATATTGATTTTGATGCCTCTTCATCCGTGTGAAGCCACAGGAAGTCAGACATGGCCTTTGTGCCATTTTTGCAGCCACCTCATGCATGACAGAAGGAAACACTGCCCTGTTCTTGCACCATCTCCACAATCATTTGTAGATTGTTCTTTGTATACCATGATGTGGGCAAATGGAAAGTATCAAAATATTCATATCAACAACTAGTTATTTACTTTTATTCCAAACCAAAAAACCAAACCTAGAGCCACTGAGTCAATTCTGACTCATAGTGACCCTATGTAGGATTTCCAAGACTGTACAGGTTCATGGGAGCACAGAACCTCATCTTTCACTTGTGGAGTGGCTGCCAGGTTTGATCTTGTGGTTAACAGCCTAACATCAAACCAAAGGAAAGAGGAGACTTCCCAAAGTTCTTGGCCTCAAGTAGTCTTCAAACCTCAAGGACCCAGGGTATGCTGTAGATGAAGGAAACCTCTCTACTTGAATCTTTTATTTACAGAGAGAGGAATCCGATCATGTCAGTAAGTGGCAAGACCAGGCTCAGACAGCCATTGTCTGACTTCCAGTTTACCTCACCAACATTCAACTGCTGAATCTTTTGTGAATCAAAGAAAAATCAGTAGACTCAAGCCCTCCCTAAAACTAGGTGAGTTTCTTTCAGATCTTGGCTATTTTCCTCTCTAGATGAAAGAAAAATGAGAAGTTGAGTCTATTCCACCACAGAGAGAGACCCCTGTAGGTCCAAGTGAAGATGAGAGGAACTGGAGAAATTTGAGAGGTTTGTTTCCCCGCACACACAAAATGTAGGCAAAACGTTGCCTTATCAAGGGGGCTCAGAAGGAAAAATCTATGCTAGGAATATATTAAGACTTGGAATTTATTTATTCCTTTATTTTTTATGCTAATATGTACATCACATTCAATTATGCAGATACATGAATAAATACATACATACTTATATATAATCATCTTTCCTTTGTACAAAACCACCCCAAAAGCTGGTGGCTTAAAACAGCAATCGTTTTATTTGCTCATCAGTGTCTGGGACCCAACATTAGACTGACATCAGCTGAGAGAGTCTTCTGCTACTTTTTCCAGAGGACATTAAGATGGTTGTAGTCTTCTGGTGACAGAGTCCTGGTGTGGCGTTGTAGGTTAATGTGTTGAACTGCAAGGTTAGTTTGAATGACAAGGTCAGCAGTTCAAACTCACCAGCCTCTCTCCTCCATAACCCCAAGTAGAGTCACAGTAAGTCAGAACTGACTTGACGGCATTTAACAAGAACAACAGTCTTCTGGTGGCTCACTTGGGCCTGTATGGTCTGAGGTGGCCTTACTCACATGTCTGGTGGCTACTGCTGACTGTTCCAGGCCTATCTTTCCATGTATTCTCTGATCCTCAAGAAGGTTAGATCAGCCTTCATCACACAACAGTGACAGAACTCTAAGAGAGCAAGAGTGAAGCTGTAAGTCCTCTTGAGGCTTAGACTAGGAAATCATACACCATCGCTTCTGTTACATTCTATTTTTCAAAGCAAGTTACAGGGCCAGCTGGGATTCAGTGAATAGGGAAACAGACTACATTTTGATGGGTGAAACAAGACATGTTGCAAAGGGGTACGCATATAGAAATAGGGTTGTTCCAGTAGTCATCTTCTCTTTCTTATCTCTCTCTCTCTATAACATGTCTGAGTATACACACACACATTCCTGCTCCCACTGTGGAGCTTATTGTCTACTTGCACAGATTCAGGCTGCTATTTGAAAAGTGACACTGAAAAGGATATATAATTAAGAGGCAAAATGTGTAGTTTAAGGAGGAGAGAGATTCCAGTGGGCCCAAGGTAAAAACAAGAAGGTGCTGGAAAAACTCGAGAGTTAATGTTTCTGCACACACAAAGTAGAGGAAACCAAATGTGCTGGTACCTACTGATGTGTTAGCAGACCAGTTTAGAGGATGTCAGGAATAAGTGTAGGGAGAGAAATTAATAAGGGTGAGACGTTAGATTGAGTTGGGCCAATCAGGAGTCTTGAATGCTGACTGAGGAATTCAGAGTGAGAGCCACTGAAGGAGTTTGAGAAGAGGCATGATTTTTTTTTTTTTTTTTTTCTTTTAAAGTTTCTGTGTTATTTGCTGTCTCTTCGTCCTATCCATGCTCCTGCTCTAATCAAACACCATCTTCAGGAATGATTCTTCCCCAGTCCTTCTGTAGATAATTGACTGTCAGCCTGGTTTAGCTAGTTGAAAATTGCTTCTTTATAGCTGGCCCCAAAGCTGAGCTTTCAATCCACCCTGGGATTTGTGGGTTATTCATTCATTCTTTTATTTTAACTCATGTGTGTTCATTGTGTACCAACTATTGGCTAGACACTATGCTATACCCTATATATTGCTGTTGTTAAGTGCCATCAAGTCAATTCTGACCCATAGTGACCCTGTATAGGGTTTCTGAGGAGCAGTTGGTGAGCTTGAACCACTGACTTCGCAGTTCAAAAGCCTTTACAGTCTGGTGCGTTAACCCAAAGTGCCACACCAGGACACCCAGCCTCCATGGCTTCAGACAGTCCATGAGAATTTGAAGTTCTAATCTGCCAGGTGTTTGTTTGAATTAAAGTCCTGAGTGACCTTGAATACATTCCTGTTTTTCATTTTTTCAAAGTGACAATTATTTTGAGACCTAAATAAGGAAAACTACATATAGGGTATATATATATATATAAGCTTGGTGGTTCAAGCTTACCAGTCGCTCCTTGGAAACCCTATGCAGGGTCACTATGGGACGGAACTGACTCAACGGCACTTCACAACAACAACATATATACATATATATATATAGCGTAGTGGTTACAAATTGGGCTGTGAACCTACCAGTTTGAAACTACCAGCTGCTCCGCAGGAGACAGATGAAGCTTTCTGTTCCCGTAAAGATTTACAGCCTCGGAAACCCTGTACAGGGTTGTTATGGGTCGGAACCGACTCGACGGCACTTAACAACAGCAACAACTATATATATATATAGGGTACATATATATAGGGTACATATATACTTATAGGGTTGTTGTTATGTGCCTTCGAGTCGGTTCCGACCCATAGCGACCCTGCACAGGATTTCCGAGGCTGTAAATCTTTACGGGAGCAGAAAGCCTCATCTTTCTCCCGCGGAGCGGCTGGTAGTTTCGAACTGCTGGCCTTAGGGT
>NW_006408553.1:2013419-2019843 GCF_000296735.1 Chrysochloris asiatica | reverse complement strand
TATGTATATATTTTTTTTCTTATTTAGATCTCAAAATAATTGTCACTTTGAAAAAACAAAATTTGAAGAATGTTTTCAAGGTCATGCAGGACTCTAATTCAAACAAACATCTGGCAGACTAGAACTTCAAATCCTCATGGCTTGTGTGAACCCATGGAGGCTGGATGAACCCCTGAAACTATTGCCCTGAGATAATCTTTGAACCTTAAACCAAAAATATCCTCTAAAGTTTTCTTAAAGCCAAATAATGGTTTAATTTAATTAGCAGTAAGTGTCTGCATTGAGTTTTATGCTCTTTTAAGAACTATCTATGTAGGATCAAATTGACAACCACACCTGAAAGACTAGATAAGAACCTTAGGGGCAGTGAGGTCATGTTAATGAGGGAGGAACAATTAGAAATGGAGAATGAGAATGGTCGTACAACTTGAAAAATGGAATCAGTGTCTCCCTGTAGAAGCAGTTGAATAGGTGTGTTTTGCTGTGCATATTCTTAACAATAACAAGATAAAATGAAGCAAACAAAACAAAAAAAAACCCCTGACTTTAGCTTTTCACTCCCTACCTCAACCTGTTTCCACTGTACCTGCAAATCACAGGTAGGAATTGATTGGATCTGCCAAGTGGGGCTTTCTGGGCTGACTTCATGAAAGAGCAGCGATTTGAGCAGGTTTTATTCCAGGCAGGTTAATAGGGTGTTAAGGGGACATGGAAACCCTACGCAGGGTTGATAGGAGTTGGAACTAACTTCAAGGCACATAACCACCACAAGGGTCCACTGGATACAACCGTCTCATCTTGTAGCTGGAACAAGGTCATTGGCAGCAGCAGCTTCAGCCCCCTTCCCAGGGCAGGCAGCAGCATGCTTGTGCTGATGAGTGGAATTCAAGCACTCCTAAAAGCTGCCGTTGTCATCTGAGGATATTGGATCAGCGTTCCAAACTGTGCTTGAAGTAACAGTGAGATAGACTGACCTTGGGAAAGCTAGGGAGGGAGACACCAGCAGGCAGAGCCCCTGTGGACAGGGCAGGCTGGGTGGGACTAAAGGAAATGTCTTTCTTGTATTAATACCTCAGAGAATTTGCTTTAGTTGGCGTGTTGTATTCCGAGGACTTAATGTGTTAACTCTGCTTTAGGATTTTTACATGGAAACTTTACAAATGTTTCCATCTACAAATACATCTCTTATTCTTTCATTTGGTCCTCATACCGTCCCCAAGTGAAAACTAGTTTAGGAGGAGCCCTGGTGTGGTGCTGTGAGTTAATACACTGGACTGCAAGATTGGTTTGAACTGCAAGATCAGCGGTTCCAGTTTATCAGCTGCTCCTCAGAAACCCTATATAGGATTGCTATGAGTCGGAACTGACTCAATGGCACTGAACAACAATTTCTTTTCAAGTCATGAGGAAATTGGGGAGTAAAATCTGGAAGTGGAGTAGGAAGAGAGGAGAGAAGGAAACAAATTTACTGAGAACCTATTATGTGCTCTCACTACCAGAAGTTTTCATGCAATAACTGATTTACTCCTCCCAAAGACTCAGTTTTAGGGATTAATAACTGAGGTTTGAGAAAGGGAGATGTCGTCCTCAAAGGATTTCAAGTCTGTTAGTTATACCTTCCACCTGTCAGTTTCTCATAGTATTATGGAGGTTTGCATGTTGCTATGATGCTGAAACTGATGCCAAAGGTATTTAACACACTGACATGGTTACCCATGGTAGACCAGCTCCATTGAAACTTCCAGACTAAACCAGCTAGGAAGAAAGTCCTGATAATCTACTTCTTCAAAAAGTAAGTTGCTGAAAACTGAATTCTGCTCTAACAAACATGTTGCTGCCATGAGTTGGAATAGAGTTGATTGTTGTTGTTGTTAAGTGCCGTCCATTCATTTCTGATCCATAGCCACCCTGTATAGGGTTTACAAGGAGCAGCTGGTGAGCTTGAACCGCTAACTTTGCAGTCTGGTGCATTAACTCACACCAGACTTGATAGTAACTGGTAATTACAAAACTAGGGCAAAACTTGAGACCCCCACAGGGCTGAACATTGCCTCCCTGCAGGCCCTGTTCTATCAAGAGGGGCTCCTCAGAAAGAGGTGCTGGGAGCTGCCTGGGATGGAGATGCAGTTACTGCTCCACAAAACTCCCACTAAAGCTACAGTTTCAGCCCCTCCTCCTTGACTGATGGTTTGTTCTATTTATAGTACTTGGGCTCCCACTCTTGCCTCCTTCTCCCTTCTCTCTTCCAGAATAGCCAGCCCCAGCTCTCACAATCTTCTGCTTTGATGTGTGTGTGGAGGGCGGAGGTGGGGGGGTGGGGATGAGTTCTGTCCTACTTGTGGATACCATCCCCTACTTGTGGACACCTCTGGCTTACTAGATGCTCAGGCCTGGGGCTTTCCTTTGGATGCAGCTGAGAGGCTCTTCTCCTCTTTCCTCAGGACTGGGATTCTGGCTGCCACTTTTAAAGGCCATTCACTTTCTCATTGATGTGCCTCAAGAGCTGCAGTCTCCAAGCTCAACTCAGACCCTCAGATAATTGGCTTTCTGTAGTTTGGATTTCCTTTTTGCATGAAATGCAGATGAACTTCTCCTGTTATCTGTAACTTGCTAAAGAATAGGAAAGAAAGTAAGGTCAAATATGGAAAAACATTTCATTCCACAGACTTTTAGTGAACACCCAGAAGATACCTAACAGTGCCAGATGTGGGTGTCAGGGACACTTCCTTGATTGCAAGGCATTTACAACAAAATAAAGACATCAACTATCTGCATAGATAATAAGAATATAGTTATTAACAAGGTCTACCACTATCTTGGACTCCTGGTGTGGCACTATAGGTTTAGAACTGAGCTGTGAACCACAAAGTCTGCAGTTAAAATACACCAGCTGTTCTTTGGAAACTCTACATGGAGTCACCACTATAAGTCATTACCAGCTCAACGACACTTAACAACAACCACCACCATTACCTCATCAAGTATTTCTTTACTTCTTTCCCCTCTTGATCCTTGGTATTCAGATTAATCCATCCCTCTAGTCAACTGATCATCAATCATTTATAGAGTGTTGAGTGTTGTTGTAGTTGTTAGGTGCCGTTGAGTCGGTACCAGCACCTAGTGACCTTATGCACCAACCTCACAATTATTGTTGCTGCTACTGTGCCAATCAAACTCATTGGGGGTCTTCCTCTTTTTCTCTGATTCTCCGTTTTACCATGCATGATGTCCTTCTCCAGGGTCTGATCTCTTGCAATAATATGTCCCAAGGAGCATTGAAGGAATTAGCAAAGAACAAGGCACCAGGAATTGATGGAATCAAAATGGAAATCTTTCAAGAAAGTGAGGTGGAACTGGAGGCATTCACTCATCTCTGCCAAGAAATTTAGAAGACAACTATCTGGCCAACTGATTGGAAGAGATCCGTATTGATCCGAATTTGTGCCCATTCCAAAGAGAGGTGACCCAACAGAATGCGGAAATCATTGTAAAATCTATTTAAATAAAGTTTTACTAAAGGTAATACAGAAATGGCTGCAAGCATCCATTGACAGAGAACTTCCAGAGGTTCAAGTTGGATTCAGAAGAGCATGATGTCATTGCTGATGTCCAATGGATCTTGGCTGAAAGCAGAGAATACCAGAAAGATGTTTACCTGTGCTTTATTGACTATGCAAAGGCTTTCAATTGTGTGGATCATGACAAGCTATCGACAACCTTGTGAAGTATGAGTATTCCAGGACACTTAATTGTGCTCATGAAAAATCTATCCATGGATCAAGAGGCAGTTGTTCAAACAGAACATGGGAACACTGAATAGTTTAAAATTAAGAGAGGTGTGTGACAGGTGTGTGAATAATGACCATACTTATTCATACTATTTACTGAGCAAATCATCCGAGAAGCTGGGATATATGAAGGAAAACATGGCATCAAGATTGGAGGAAGATTCATTAACAACCTGCGATATGCAGATGATACAGCCTTGCTTGCTGAAAGTGGATTGCATCTCAATGTAAAGAAAACAAAAATCCTCAGCACTGGACCAAAAGCAACATTCTTATCAACGGAGAAAAGATTGAAGTTGTCAAGCACTTCATTCTTGGATCAACTGTCAACACTCATGGAAGCAGCAGTCTAGAAATCAAACGACGTATTGCATTAGGTAAATCTTCTGCACAAGAACTTTTTAAAGTGTTGAATGAAGGGCAAATATGTCAGCTTGAGGATTAAGGTGCACCTGACCGAAACCCATGGTATTTTCAATAACCTCGTATACATGTGAAAGCTGGACAGTGAATAAGGAAGACCGTAGAAGAATTGATGCAATTGAGTTATGATGTTGGAGGAGAATATTGAAAGAACCAACATATCTGTGTTGGCAGAAGTGCAGCCAGAGTGCTCTTGGAGGCCAAGATGGCCAAACTTTGTCTCTCATACTTCAGACATATTGTCAGGAGGGAGCAGTCGCTGGAGAAGGATATCATGTTTGGTAAGGTGGATGGTCCGAGAAAAACAGGAAGACCCCCAACAAGATGGATTGGCCAAGTGGCAGCGTCGATGGACTCAAGCGTGGCAATAATAGTGAGGTTGGCCCAGGATTGGGCAGTGTTTCGTTCTGCTATGCATCAGGTCGCTATGAGTCAGTACCTACTAGATGGCACCTAACAACCAGAATATATGTTAATTGTGTATATTAATTTTATCTGTATTAATTATATAGATGGGAGCTACAAAAAGTTCATGGAAAAATATTTTTAGCATCTTAATTATCTTTTTTTTTAATGTTTTATTGTGAATTATGTGATAGTTTACATGGGAGAACATTAGCTTTACATTCATCCTATCTTATATCATTTCATTGCCATAGTTACAATCCCCTCCATGCATCATCAACCACCCAAAGATTACACCCTGCAAGCCTGCCCCCAAGCAAGATGGATTGGCAAATTGACAGCATCAATGGGCTGAATCTTGGCAACAATTGTGAGGTTGGCCCAGGACTGGGCAGTGTTTCGTTCTGTTGTGCGTAGGGTCGCTATGAGTCGGTACCAACTATATGGCACATAACAGGAACAATAGCACACAAGATGAAGTCTGAACATCCTGGCTTCTAAGGAGCATTCTGGTTGTACTTCTTCCAACATAGATTTGTTTGTTCTTCTGGTAGTCCATGGTACTTTAAATATTCTCCTCCAACACCATAACTCAATTGCATCAACTCTTCTACAATCTTACTCATTCATTGTCCAACTTTCACATGCATATGAGGTTACTGAAAATATCATGTCTTGGGTCAGGTGCACCTTAGTCCTCAAACTAACATCTTTGCTCTTGAACACTTTAAAGATGTCTTGTGCAAAAGATTTGCCTGATGCACTACATCATTTAATTTCTTGACTGCTGCTTCCATGAGTGTTGATAGTTGACCTGAGCAAAATGAAGTCTTTGATAACTTCAATCTTTTCTCCATTTGTCTTGATATTTTTTATTGATCCAGTGGTTAGAATTTTTCATTTTCTTTACATTGAGGCAGAATCCATACCAATGGCTGTGTGGTTGATCTTTATAAGTATTTTAAGTCCTCTTCACTTTCAGCAAGCAAGGTTGTATTATCAGCATATTGTAAGTTGTTATTGAGTCTTCTTCTAGACCTGGTATCATGCTTTTCTTCGTAGAATCTAGTTTCTCTGATTATTTCCTCAATATACAGATAGAATAAGTATGGTGAAAGAGTACAACCCTGTCACACACCTTTCCTAATTTTAGACCATTCAGTGTTCTCTTGTTTTGTTTGAACAACTGCCTGTTGGATTATGTACAGGTTACTCATGAGCACAATGAAATGTTCCAGAATACTCCTACTTCACAATGTTTTCCATAGCTTGACATGATCCACAGAATCAAAAGTCTTTGTATAGTTAATAAAGCACAGGTGAACATCTTTCTGGTATTCTCTGCTTTCAGTCAAGATCCATCTGACATCACCAGCGATATATATCCCTTGATCCATCTGAATTCAGCTTGAACCTCTGGCAGTTCCCTGTAAATATGTTGCTTCAGCCATTTTTGAATTATCTTTAGCAAAATTTATTTGCATGCAATATTAACGATATTGTCCAATGATTTCCACTTCCATTGGTACCCCTGTCTTTAGAATGGGCACAAATATGGATCTTTTCAAACCGGTTGGCTAGGTAGCGCTCTTCCAAGTTTCTTAGCATAGATGAGTGAGTTACTCCAGTGCTGCATCAGTTGTTTGAAAGATTTTAAATTGTATTCCATAAATTCCCAGAGTCTTGTTCTATGCCAATGCCTTCAGTGCACCTTGGACTTTTTCAGTATCATTGGCTCTTGATTATATGCCACTTGCTACCTCTAGAAATGGTTTAACATTGACCTTTTTTTTTTTGGTACAGTGACT
>NW_006408553.1:2012195-2013264 GCF_000296735.1 Chrysochloris asiatica | reverse complement strand
GAACAATAGCTTACAGGGCAGATCACCAGTTTTGCAACCAAACAAGCCACTAGTCTGTCAGTTTGTTGTACTTTGGTGGCTTGTGAGTTGCTGTGATTCTGAAAGCTATGCCACCAGTATTTTATATACCAGCAGGGTCACCCATGGTGGACAGGTTTCAGATGAGCTTCCATATAAAGACAGACTAGGAAAAAAGAGTGACAAACTACTTCCGAATATTTAGTCACTGAAAATCTTATGAATAGCAGAGAAGCACTGTGAGATGTAGTGCTGGAAAATGAGCCTCTCAGGTTGGTAGGCACTCAGAATGTGGCTGGGGAAGAGCTGCCTCCTCAAAGTAGAGTTGACAATGATGATGCTATAGGTGTAAAGCCTGTGGGAGAAAAGCCCTTGGGACTCTCATGTGCTGATGGGGCACAACTCAAAATGAAGAGAAACAGCTGTAAATATCCATTAATAATTGGAACATGGAATGTATGAAGTATTATTGTTGTTGTTAAGTGCCTTCAAATCGATTCTGACCCATAGCGACCCTGTACAGGGTTTCCAAGTTTGTAAATATTGACAGGAGTAGAAAGCATCATCTTTCTCCCACGAAGTGGCTGGTAGTTTCGAACTGCTGACCTTAAGGTTTGCAGCCCTATTCGTAACCACTACGCTACCAGAGCTTGTATGAAGTATGAATCTAGGAAAATGGGAAATTGTCAAAAATGAAATGGAATGCATGAACATTGATATCTTAGTGATCTGAAATGGACTGGTATTGGACTTTCTGAATTTGACAACCACATGGTTTACTATGCAGGGAATGACAAATTGAAGAGGAATGGTGTTGCATTAATCGTCAAAAAGAACATATCCAGATCAGTCATGAGGTACAGTGCTATCTGTGATAGAATACTATGTATGTGACTACAGGGAAGCCCAGTTAATACCACTATTATTCAAATTTATGCACCAACCACTAAAGTCAGTGAGGATGAAATAGAAGAATTCTACCAACTTCTTCAATCTGAAATGATCAAACATGCAATCAAGATATACTGATCATTACTGGTGATTGGAATGC
>NW_006408553.1:1972850-2011721 GCF_000296735.1 Chrysochloris asiatica | reverse complement strand
CATTAAACACTGAAGACCGAAGACCAGAAGAGTTTTGGGATGACATCAAGAACATCATATAGGAAGAAAGCAAAAAGTCACTAAGAAGACAAGAAAGAAGGAAAAGGTCAAAATGGATGTCGGAAGAGACACTGACACTTGCTCTCCAGCATAGAGATGCTAAAGCAAATGGAAGAAATGAGGAGATACAACAGCTGAACAGAAAATATCAAAGATCAGCTTGAGAAGACAAAGTCAAATACTACAATGAAATGTGCAAAGATCTGGAATCAGAAACCCAAAAGGGAAGAACACTCCCAGAATTTCTCAAGCTGGGGGAACTGAAGAAAAAATTCAAGCCTCGACTTTCGTTATTGAAAGATTTTCTGGGCAAATTATTCAATGATGCAGAAAGCATCCAAAGAAGATGTAAGGAATACACAGTCACTGTACCAAAAAGATATGGTTAATGTTCAAACGTTTCAAGATGTAGCATATGATCAAGAGCCAATTATACTGAAGGAGGAAGTCCAAGGTACATTGAAGGAATTGACAAAGAACAAGGCACCAGGAATTGATGGAATAAAAATTGAAATTTTTCCAAAAAGTGAGGTGGCACTGAAGGCACTCACTCATCTCTGCCAAGAAATTTGGAAGACAACTATCTGGCCAACTGATTGGAAGAGATCCGTATTTGTGCCCATTCCAAAGAAAGGTGACCCAATGGAATGCGGAAATCATCAGACAATATCTTTGATATTGTGAGTAAAGTTTACTAAAGGTAATACAGAAATGGTTGCAAGCATCCATTGACAGAGAACTTCCAGAGGTTAAAGCTGAATTCAGAAGAGGATGTAAAATGAGGGCTATTTTTGCTGAAGTCCCATAAATCTTCGCTGAAAGCAGAGAAAACCAGAAAGATGTTTGCCTGTGCTTTATTGACTATGCAAAGGCTTTCAATTGTGTGGATCATGTCAAGCTATGGACAACATTGCGAAGTGTGAGAATTCCTGAACACTTAATTGTGCTCATGAGGAATCTGTACATGGATCAAGAGGCAGTTGTTCAAACAGAACATGCGAAGACTGAATGGATTACAATTAAGAAAGGTGTGTGACAGGGTTGTATTCTTTCACCATACTTATTCAAACTATATACTGAGCAAATAATCTGAGAAGCCGTGAAGAAAAATGTGACATCAGAATTGGAAGAAGACTCATTAACAACCTGCGATATGCAGATAATAAAACCCTGGTTGCTGTAAGTGAAGAGGATTTATAATACTTACTAATGAAGATCAAAGACCACAGCCTTCAATATGGATTGCATCTGAATGTAAAGAAAACAAAAATTCTCACCACTGAACCAATAAGCAACATTCTTTTTTTTTTTTTTAAACTTTTTATTATGAATTTTGTGATAGTTTACATGGGAGAACACCAGCTTTACATTCATCTTATTATATTTGATTTCATTGCAATGATTACAATCTCCTGCATGCATCATCAAACAACCAAAAGGTACACCCCAGAAGCTTGCCCCACCTGAGTCCAGAGTCCCCAGCTGCTCCATCATTCCATGTCATTGTCTCTGCCTCCATTTCTGCATTTCTGGCATCACTGCTTTCTGGGTAGGGTCCCACATTCCATTCTTCTCACTTGATGGTCCCAGAGACATTTGCTCCTGGACTGTAAAATCAACTACTCCCCTCCTTTTATTACAAAACAATTATTCACTATTAAACAGCATTTTTATCAATGGAGAAAAGATTGAAGTTGTCAAGGACTTCATTCTTCTTGGATCAACGATCAACACTCATGGAAGCAGCAGTCAAGATATCAGACGTATTGCACTAGGCAAAACTTTTGCAGAAGAACTTTTTTAAGTGTTGAAAAACAAAGATGTCAGCTTGAGGACTAAGGTGCACCTGACCCAAGCCATGGTATTTTCAATAACCTCATATGCATGCAAAAACTGGACAGTGAATAAGGAAGACCGTAGAAGAACTTGATGCTTTTGAGTTATGATGTTGGAGGAGAATATTGAAAGTGCTATGGGCTGCCGAAAGAACTAACAGATCTGTGTTGGAAGAAGTATAGCCAGAGTGCTCCTTGGAGGCCAAGATGTCCAAACTTCGTCTCTCATGCTTTGAACATATAGTCAGAAGGGACTAGTCGCTGGAGAAGGATATCATATTTTGTAAGGTGGAGGGTCTGAGAAAAAGAGGAAGTATCCCAGTGAGATAGATTGGCAAAGTGGCAGCATCAATGGGCTGAATCGTGGCAACAATTGTGAGGTTGGCCCAGGACTGGGCAGTATTGTACATAGGGGGGTCTGTATGAGTTGGCACTGACCTGATGACACCTAAGAAGAAGAACAACAGCAATAGTATTTTGTTACATTGCAATGATTACAATCTTCTTCATGTGCCATTGGATAACAGTATTTGTGTCTTTTCCCTCTTTTTTTATTTTTATTTTTTATGTACTGAAAACACACAGAAAATATACACTTGTTTAAATGATCAAAGGGCACGTTTTGCAAGCCAGCCTGCTGCCCAAAGACACACAACTTTTCTAGAGTCCTCACCAGCTCTATCTCTCTATGCCATCACCTCTGCTTTCATCTCTGCTGTTGCTACACTGGTTAGGATTCCATGCTCTGCTCCTGCTCTTTTCTCTTGATGGTCCAAGGGTCCTCTGTTCCAGGAACGACAGATGAACTACTCCCCCCTTTTTGTTATAAGTCTTCTACTTTTACAATTGAAGCAATCATAATTAGTCATGATAACAATTGCTCATTATTGAATCAAAAGAATCCTACTCCCATTCTCCCCCACTCCCTTTCACCAGACCCTGTGTAGACAAGAGAAAGACTATTCAGCAGGTATTCTACACTACTCCCCTTGAGCTGAAAGGAAGCACAACATTGAAAACTTGTAAGCCATCCACTTTGTGCCTTTATAGCTCCCATTTTTGGTCTCCAGTGTCTAAGTTGCCCATCTCTATTGACCCTGTGTCCTGAGGGGGGATAGGCTTAATACTTGATCCTTCCCTCTCTCAGTTGGAATTTTTAGTAACTACATCCACAAGCATTGGTCAAGTTCATCAACTTGTAGCAATTTACACTTTTTTCCTGTGTCAAACTTCTTTATCTTCCTCGAATAGAGTTCTAATTAGCAAGCCATCCAAGTTATGTCAAATGGCTACTATCTGCAAATATGGGCCATTTTGCATTCTTCCTCCTCTTCAGATCAGCCGCTGCTTCACTTTTAGCTCTAGTCCCCAGAGGCTAGATCAATGTTCATGGGCTCAGGAGTTCCCATGTGTCCCTAAACTTTGGACCAACCAGCCCTTCCTCTTCTCTCTTTCATCTCAAGGTTGACTGGTGTCTATGGAACATGATCAAACTCAGCCTATGTCTTCATTGCTGCCTTCCCGCCACTTCCACCCACAAGTAGACCAAGATGGTCACCAGCGAGTTTACGAGCCTGCTCATGTGTTCCTTTTGAGTTCAGTCTTGGAAGGGGCCTTATCCTGTCCTTCCATCTTCTTTTGATGCATCATTCAATATTGTTCCCATAGATTCATTCAATACTGCAAGTTGAAGCTTAAATTTTTTCTTCACTTTTTCAGCTTGAGAAACGCTGTTCTTCCCATTTGTATTGTCTTCCCATTTGATTTTCTAACTCCAGGTCTTTGCACATTTCATTATATTTTACTTTGTCTTCTTGAGCTACCCTTTGAAATTTTTTATTCAGTGCTTTTACCTCCTCGTTTCTTTCATTTGCTTTAGCTTTTCTACATTTGAGAGCAAACTTCAGAGTCTCTTCTGACATCCATTTTGGTCTTTTCCTTCCTTTTTGTCTTCTTAATTATCTTTTGCTTTCTCCCTGTATGATGTTCTTGATGTCATCCCACAAATCTTCTGGTTTTCAATTATTAGCACCAAATGCATCAAATCTGTTATTTAGATTATCTCTAAATTCAGGTGGAATATACTCAAGGTCATATTTTGGCTCTTGTGGACTTGTTTTAATTTTCTTCAGCTCCAGCCTGAACTTGCATATGAGCAAGTTTCACTGTCTACCCCTGGCCTTGCTTTTGCTGATGATATGGAGATTTTCCCATTAGCAAATAAAGGTCCCAAAAGCTTTACTCCATTCCTGTCATCCTGGTCAACTTTACTTTGAGGAAGGAAATCTTCTCTAGTTGTATTTTGAGTATTTGTATTTGTAATTGTATTTGTAATGTGAGCCTTCCAAACTAAAGGGCTCATATTCCAGCACTATATCTGACAATATTCTGATGTTCTTCATCATGTTTCAACATTCCATATTCTGGTGCTATCTAATTGCGTTCCACTGCTATTTATAAGGGTTTCAGTGACTAAATATTTTAAAGTAGTCTGTCTTTCCCTCCTAGTCTTAGTCTGGAAGCTCTGGTGAAACTTGTCCACAATGGGTGACCTTGCTGGTAACCAGTTACATAGCTTCTAGTATTACGGCAATATGCAAGCCACCACAGTATGATTGACACCACAACCAACAGATGATTGAAGGCCTTTATGTAGTTGTTGTTAGGTGCCATCGGGTTGGTACCGACTCATAGCGACCTTATGCACAGCAGAATGAAACATACATTTATGTAGTACTATATAATAAGCTCTGGTAGTGTAGTGGTTATGAATCGGGCTGCTAACCTCAGGGTCAACAGTTCGAAACTACCAGCTGTTCTGCGGGAGAAAGATGAGGCTTTCTGCTCCCATAAAAATTTACAGCTTCAGAAACCCTGTACAGAGTCGCTATGAGTCAGAACCGACTCCACGGCACATAACAACAACAATCTAGTAATCTAGGGCTAATGCGTCAGACTGCAAAGTCGCTTGAACTGCAAGTTTGGTGGTTCAAGCTCACCAGTTGCTCCTTGGAAACCCTATACAGGGTCAGTATGAGTTGGAATCGACTTGACGATACTTAACAACAACAACAACAACATCTAGTAATCTGGAGTCTTAGTCTGGTGCTGTGGGATAAAGTACTGGAGTGGAATGCTGTTTGAACTGCAACATCAGCAGCTAAAACTCACCAGCCACTCCTCAGAAATCCTATACAGGGTCACTTTAAGTCAGAACTGACTCTATGGCACTTAATGACAAGTTACTAATCTAAGGAATCCTGGTGTGGTGTTGCAGGATAAAACACTGGATGGTAAGATTGGTTTGAACTGTAAGGTCGGTTTGTACTGTAGGGTTCAAACCTACCAGCTGCTCCTTGGAAACCCTGTATAGGGTCAGTATGAGTCAGAACGATTGGATGACACTTAACAACAGTTACTAATCTGAAGTCCTTGTGTGGTACTCCAGGATAAGCAGTGGACCTCAAGGTCAGATTGAATCAAAAAGTTGACATTTCAAACTCACCAGCCACTCCTTACAAACCCTATACAGGGTGGCTATGAGTTGGAAGCTACTTGATGGCACTAAACAACAACAACAAAATTATTAATCTGGAGTTCTGGTGTGTTGCTATAGGATAAACACTGGACTTGCTAACCGCAAGATTTGTGGTTCAAACTTAGCTGCTGCTCCTTGGAAAGCTTATGCAGGGTCACTATGTGTCAGAACTGATTCAATGGCACTTAACATCAAAAACAACAGGTACTAATCTAAATATTGGAAATTCAAAAAGGATATGATGCACATATACGTTAGGGGCTTTGACTATAGTTGTTGTTATTGTTAAGTGCTGTTGAGTAATTTCAAACCGATCTTGAGTCCAGCTCATTAGCTCTCAGCACCACACCAGGACACCAGAGAAGACTATAGAGAAGGCAAAAAAATGTAAAGTAAAAAACCTTGATTGAATGGAGAACCTAGGCTTTAAACCTAACTAAGCTAAAGTGTGGAGTCCTGGTATGGAGCTGCAAGATAATGCACTGGACTGCATGGTCATTTTGAATTACAAGGTTGGCAGTTCAAACTCACCAGCCGCTCCTTGGAAACTCTAGCTGAGTCAGAACTAACTTGATGGCACTTAAGAGCAACCCACTCAGTTGTAATCATCACTTTGTCTTTGTGCCCCTCTTGGCTCAGTACTTTTATTGCTATAGCTCAATGCCTGGCACAAAGTCCAGAGTTCAATGAATGTTATATGAGAGAATGAATGAAATACAGCGAAAACCACTGCAATTCCTCTTTAAGTCTACTCCTTCATCTGAGAAAATGACTATTAATGATAGCGTGACTGAGCAGTTAAATAAATACAGTAATAGGAGCCCTGGGGTGGCGCTATGGGTTAATGCGCCAGACTGCAAGGTTGGTTTGAACTTCAAGGTGGGTGGTTCAAGCTCACCAGCCACTCTTCCAAAACCCTATACAGGGTTGCTGTGGGTCAGAACCGATTTGATGGCACTTAACAACAACAACACTAGGACATGAAGTGAACATGGTGACTTTGTAGGATAAGCACTGGACTGCAAATCACAAGGTCAGCCGTTCAATCTTACCAGCTTCTCTGCAGAAGTAAGATTTACAGTCTTGGAAATCTTATGCTGGGTCACAGAGCAACAACAACAACAGAGCCTGACCTTATAGATTTTTTTCTTCTTTAACTCGACCTCTTCTTGCAACTGAAAAATGAAGGGGTCAGACTACTATCTAAGATCCCAATCCAACTTGATCCCAAATATGAGCACTTGATATCATTTCTGAGAAAGGTTCTGTGGTGCTTTTCGTAGGCATTATGCACTGCCTTCTGCATATTAATTATTAATTAAATATGAATCATCAGTGGCATGCTCCAGGTCCCTTAGGGATAAGACCTTAGTTGCATAGAAAAAAAAAAAAAAAAGAAAGAAAATGTTCCTAACAGTGAACACAGTACCAACCATAGGAAAACATTTTTAATTCTTTTTCCTAAGTATAAGCTACTATTTATATTGAATGAGCTCCGGTGTGGCCTTGTAGGATAAGCACTGAACTGCCCACCAGAAGTTCTGCAATTCAAATCTACCAGTCATTCTCGGAAACCCTATGTGGGGCTAGTATGAATTGGAACCTACTCTAGGGCACTGAACAACAACCAATTTATTGATTGAGTGGATTTCAGTATGACTTTTTAGCTATTGCCCTGTGTTGTTTGAGGGTTTCTACTATAGGTCTGATAAACAAAGGTGTTTAGATGATTCATTGATATTAAAGAGTGTGCTGGGAGAGATTGCTGCATTTGGTGACCCCAAATAGCATTTGTGGGACCCCTGCTGTCAGTTGCCACTTGGGGTTTGGGCAAGGAGACTCTTGTATTTGGTCTGTATTGCCCCCTGGTGGGCAAATTTTAATTGTCACGTTTTGACAGCCAGAGGGGCCTTTTTCGGGCTAAGCCCCAAAGCCATCTCAGAAAATGGTAAAGAACAAGGATATCTTTGTTAAGTTGTTGCTAACTGCTGTCAAGTTAGTTCCAACTCATAGTGACCCTGTATAGGGTTTCTGGGAGTCCTGGTGTGGCGCTATAGGAAAAGCACTGGACCACAAGGTAAGTTTGAACCACAAGGTTGATGGCTCAAACTCAGCAGCAGCTCCTTGAAAACCCAATACAAGGTCACTATGAGTCTGATCCGACTCAATAGCACTTAACAACAGTAGGGTTTCTGAGGAGTGGTAGGTGGGTTTGAACCACTGACCTTGTTCTTATCTTATAGCACCCACCAAGGATATTTTTGTTATTGTTGTTATGTGCTGTTGAATTGGTCCAACTCATAGTGACCAAGTGTACAAGGTTTCTGGGGAGTGGCTGATGAGTTTGAACTGCCGACCTATAGGTTGTAGTCGAGTACTTACCCTACAGCACCACACCAGGATGGATTGTTGCTGTTGCTCTGCTGCTCAGGATAGTATGAAGAGCAAACAGGAACACATAGAAACCTGTCCTGTACCCAGGGTATTTGTTTTCAGGCCTTTTGACCATCGCTGGAGAATACCTGTTTCTTCTGGACTTCTCCATCATTCATTCATTCTTTCTATTCTCCAACAAACATTTATTGCGCACCTTCGATGGTCCAGGTATCACAATGGTGCTAAGGTTACAGAAGTAAACAAGACAAATAACAAGGCTTACGTTTCTGGAGTTTTATGTTCTCTATCGCCTGCCTTCATCCTTGCCCCTCAAAACACTCATGCATTTATATATTCCAGCAAAACCTTGCTCACATCTGATGAGCAAGTAAATCGGAGCTCATATGGTTAGAGCTTATGATGTTCTCTTTCTATGGTGTAGTTAGTGTTGATTTAAGAAGGATTGCAAAAGAAAAAAACCTTAAAGACGGAAAAGAATGTGTTACTAATGGTGGAATTGCAGGCATTGTGTTATGTTTGAGGGTGGAGGATTGGGGCACAATTAAGAAATTCCTTGAATTCCTCAAGGCACACCACCCAAGTCCATTTCTAGTCTACCTGTGCATATGACTGGCTTTCTCATCCACAAAGTTGTGTGGGGTCAAATGGAGAGCAGCAGGAGCCAGGAACCCCACCCTGGAGTTTAAGGGACAGCTCTATGGAGTTTCTTTTTCACATATGAGGAAAAAAATATCAATTGATTTCAGTTTCCACCAGCAGGATTTAATTATTGTACTAGGATCTGAAAAAAAAAAAAATTAACAACTCATTGCTGTTAAATTGATTTTGACTCATTTGGACCCTATAGGACAGAGAAGAACTACCCCATAGGGTTTCCAAAGCTATAAATCTTTACAGAACCAGATTGCCATATCTTTTTCCCCCATGGACGGGCTGGTGAGTCCGAACCAGTGATCTTTTGTTTATCAGCAGAGCGCTTAGCTGTTGCCTCATGTGTGTGTGTGTGTGTGAATGATGGATTCCGTCCTCAAGGAATTTATAATCTAGTATTCTAAGAGGACAGAAAAGTTATACATATATAGATAATTATGAAAAGACGCAGGTAAGGTGGGCTAGAGGAGCTCTAAGTAGGAAGAGGGTATTGGGAAGATCAGGGAAAATTTCATTAGGAGGGGTATTTGATTTATTAGGTCATTCTGTGGAAATGTCAGGCAGAAGAAAACTTGATGGTAGAAGAGGAAATTTGAACTGCCACCAGGGAAGTGAACCTTGATCAATGTCTTTGGAATAGAAGACCGAAGGCAAATCTTTTTATTCCTTTGCTGGAATTGTTCTTCTAATAAACCAGTGTGAGTATGACACTGTAGAATAATCAGTGGACGGTTAATGGCAAGTTTTGTGGTTCATATCCACCAGCCGTTCCTTGGAAACACCATACAGGGTTGCTATGAGTTGTAACTCACTGACAGCATTTAACAACAACATACTATCTGTGCTCCCACACTAGTAGGTGGGGCCACTGTACTAAAGGTACTCCCTTGCCTTCTACTTCTGACCCAAGCAGACCTGGGAACTCTTGACTTTCTAAAAAAATTAGCATGTGGCAGCACAAGTCAATTCAATAGCAAGTGCCTCTTGATTAAGTTCAGGTTTCTCTCCTCCCCTAGGTGCTTACCACTTTGCTATATTTCATGACTCGCAGCACAGCAGAAATTGGGTTTTGCTTGGGAAATGTTAATGCTCTGCCATGTCTTCTATGTTTGAAGTTGTGTTGGGTGGAAATTGGGGGTGCTGTAGTATTGTTGCATGTCTTATCTTTTTGGAGATTGGGATTCATGGGCCAACTTCCCTGATCTTGCCAACTAGCCCTTATCAGACTCCTCTAGCCCTTATCAGACTCCTGGTGTGGCACTGTAGGATCTGCACTGGATTTTGAACCATTAGTTCAGCTTTTCAAACACACTAGCGGCTCCTCAGAAACCCTATATAGGGGCGCTATGAAATGGAACCGACTTGACAGCACTTAACAACACCAACTAGCCCTTATCTGTGCCTTTCTTGTGATTGTGTATGTGTGATTGCATTAATTCAAATAAGAGTTTGTGGAAGGAAGAACACTTAACCTGTTGAAAGGAGGTCTGCCCCCACCTCTCCACTGAAGAATGAGCCCTGCTGAGATCTGAAATCCTCCCAGAGATCCCACTGGCTGGGAGAGAGCAAGGGGAGAAAGTGACCAGGAGAACATCGCCCTTTATTAGGCACTGTGGGGTCATGCTTCATTTATCTGGTCACCATTGTAGGGTTTCCTTCCTCAAAGGGCATCCCGGCCACAGCTCTTTGGGCTTAAGCAGTTATGGTAAGTCAGGACCTCGAAACATGATGTCCTTCTTTCTCTCATACTCTCCCCCCCTCCCCACCACTGACAAGTCTTGGTTTGGAAGCAGAGAGAACAGAGGGTCCTACAAAGGTCTTTGACCCTAAGCCACATATTCCAATCTAGCCTCTACCACCAAGTACTGAATCGGTGTATACAAGGCTTGCATAACCAATAATGCCATTTATGTGTACAAGCTGCCCTGCAAACCTCATAGGGAGCATGAGTAATTTTCTGAATACACTCAGACAGTTCTTGCTTCTAGGCCATGGTACCTCATCATCTGTTATTTTGAATGCACTATTGGTTGTGTCTCTCTCTTGTACAGGAACCACTCAGACTCTTAGCAGCGACCTTCAGAATCTACTCTCAATTGGCCAGACCACTTTCATTTCCCCTGCTACTACTGTTGGACGTAAGGAACCCTATAGTACCCCTGCCAGGCTCTCTTAGGAAGCGCTGTCTATTTGCATGCTGCTTCTTCTTCCTGGAATTTCCTTACTGGAGGGTGAATCACAAGGTTGGCAGTTCAAACCCACCAACTGCTCCTTGGAAACCCTATACAGGGTCGCTATGAGTCGGAACCGACTCGATTGCACTTAACAACAACAACTTTTGGAGTAACAAAAGCTATAGCTCAGGGAGATTGTCTTGGATAAAATTTTTCTAAGTGCCCCAACTAGAGTTGGACTCCTCTCTGTACAAAACAGTTGCCATCAAGTCACTACAATTTATGTCAACTCCATATATGCAGAGTAAAACTGCTCTAAGGGTTTCAATGATTGAAGGTTCAGAAGCAGATCAGAAGGGTTTTCTTCTGGGTGCTTCTGGGTGAATTCGAATCACTAACTCTTTGGTTAGTAATCAAGTGCTTACGTGCTTGTGTACCAGGGAACCCTTCTCTGTGAGCATGCCGACTATATTGTGCAGAGTTTGATGTGGCTGTATGTGGCTGTGTCCCTTTGAGGTCAGGGCTGCTGTCATGCTCATCCATGTGTCCTTTTGTTGTTTTGGCCATCTCGAGTCCGTTCTGACTCATAGTGCCCCTGTATAGGGTTTCTGAGGAGCAGCTGGTGGGTTTGAACCAGTTAGAAGTTAGTATAGCAGTGTTTATCCTAGAGTACCACACCAGGACTTGTTATTGTGGTTGTTAAGTGCTGTCATGTCAGTTCCAACTCATAGTGGTCCTGTATAGAGTTTCTGAGAAGTGGCTGGTGAGCTTTCATGGCCAACCTTGTGTTTCAAACTGATCTTGCAGTCCGATGAATTAACCCACAGCACCACACCAGGACTCCTTCAAACTTCTTAAAATGCCCAACACATATTAGATGCTCACTAAGTATCTGTAGAATGATGGAAGGATGTATCTGTGTGTGCATGGAGCATTATTGGGGTAAATAACACTCAGGCAAGGAGCCTGGGAGAGAAGAAGCCTGCTGGGTCTCTGACTCTTTCTACATAGACTGTATCCTTGAAACTAGTTACTGGCTTTCAAAAAATAGGGGTGTGGAATCTGCCATCTGTGCATGAACCATGGGGAGACTGCCTGCTCACTGACCGAGCAAGCAGGCCTGGTGTGGTCTGCTTGTGGATCATTTCCCATCAATCGGGTTCCAACAGGCTCCTGAGCAGATGGTTACCATTTAGAACCATTCCAGCCTCTTTAGCACGATCTGGCTTTTGATTGCTGCCTACTGGCTGTCTGGTCTGCTTCCTCCCCATTTCCTAGTTTGGAAAAGCCAAAGCAGTTTCAGACTGTAGGACACCGCATTTCCACCAGAGGCTGCTGCCATCCCATCTCTCACGTTGTTTCCTTTTCACTGGTGAGACCTGAGTAACTCCACAGTGCTCTGTGCTTTTCTGTTGCCTTCGCTTCCAGATGACATAGACTGACCTGCTGGGACTGAGGGCTGGCGACTGGGTGACCCTCAAAGCTGTGGATTTGTTAGCGTTTCTTCTGGTGGGAAAGGGCCATGAGCCAGCTGACTGTGAAAACAGAATGAACTCCACTCTCCCTCTCCACACTTCACCAACTGCCTCTCCTTGACTCCCTGTAAGGACTGTGTGGCTGGGGTCGGGTCTTGGCTGGCCTGTAAGTCTCTGATCACCGAGGAGAATGTTCCCCATAAATACAGCTCACTCATGGCAGCAGCTAACACCCTGGGAAGGACCAACAATTCTCTTTTGGTTTGTATTCAGTTGCAGCAAGTCAGAAAACACAATTTGGCTCAGGGACACCCAGTCACCTGCAACTAAAAATTCCTTCTCAACTGCAGTTTAGGGCTGAATAAGAGAATGCAGCTTCATTGGCTCGGGTCTGAATCTCTTTCCCCACTGACCATCTTCCCATGCTTCTCCTGCCATGTTCCCCACCAGTTCCAAGAGCCTTTGGCATGGTTGTATCCCTCCTAGTTGGAGCCTAGACTTGTGTTATTATTATTTTCTTCAGAGAGTAGCTTGGTGTACCCAGCTCTAGGATTACTGTAATTCTATCCCATCTGCTGTCTCACTGTTTTGTGTCACCCATCTCCGGCCCCAGACCATCTGAATCCAAGTCATAAATCATCCACTGCCAGCATGCTGCTTCCTCAGACAAGAGCCCGTGATGGATCTCTATTGCCCTCTGAATCCAAACGACTGCCTGGCTTTCAAGATGCTTCATATTCTTCTCTTGTTTTCATATTCAACCAACTGTATCTCTATTCTGGGCTTCACCAACACAGTTGTCTCTACACTTCCTCTGAACCTCCCACCCCTTAACAAAGCCCATTGCCAAGCTAAAGTGAGTGCGCGCGTACACACACACACACACACACACACACACACACACACATACTCTCCACAGGCTGACTTTTATGTCTGTAATAGATGCGTGCTGTGCTATTCTAGAATCCTCCCTCCTGCTCATTTCTCGATCCCAATTCAATTCATCTTTTCAGTCAAAATTCAAATGCCACCTCCCAGACAATTTGAATCCACCCTAACATCTTTCTTGATGGCCCAGAGCACTTTTGTCTGTACCAGACTTGTTGGCAAGTAATTATATTTGAGATGTTGATGTTGAATTGTTTTAAACTCATTTATCCAATTGTTCAGTAATCATTCATTGAGTGCTTATTATTATGTTCCAGGCATTGGGTTTATTCATTCATTAAGGCTTCATCGCCGATTTCTTTCGCTCACCCCCACAGCTAATCAATCAATCAGGTTGAAAGATGCTTCCAAAATACATACTGTACTTGGCCACTCCTCTTCTGCTTTCCTCCCCACCATGTCTTTTGTGGACTTCTGAAACAGTCTCTTAACTAGTCTTTCTAGTTCTACTCTTGCTCCAACACAATCCACTTTCCATAGAACTGTGATTTTTTTTTCTTATACTGTCTTTTTATTGTTTCAAAAATATATACAATACATTTGTCAATTCAACATTTTTCATGTGTAAGATTCAATGAGACCAATTACATCAATCATGTGATGCAACCATCACTGATATCCATTGCTAAATCTTCTATCACCATAAACAGAACTCAATGATTTCTAAACTATGCCTCCTCCTCTCTCCATCCCTCCCACCCTGACAACTACTATTAAATTCTGATCTCTATACATTCACCTACTCTGATGTTGGTAAGTCCAGGAGAGTCAGTTTCGACTCATAGTAAACCCTGTATAGTGTTTTCCGGGAGTGCCTGGTAGATTTGAACCAATGACCTTTTGGTTAGCCATCTAGTGCTTATCCTACAGGATTCCTACATCTAGTTATTTCTTATTACTTAGAGTATGGAATATTTGATCTTTTGTGACTGAATACTTCATTCAGTGTAATGTTTTCAAGGTTCAGGCATGTTGAAGCGTGCATCAAGACTACATTTCTCTATATGGCTGAATAATATTCCTTTGTATATATGAACTGCATGTTTTTTTTTTACCCATTCACTTGTTGTTGGATGCTGGGGTTGCTTCTACCTTTTAGCTACTTTGAACTGTGCAGCAGTGAGTGAATATTGGTACATATGTCTGTATTGCTGCTTCAAAGACTTTTTTTTTTTTTTTTTTTTTTAAGGAGAAAATCAGCTCTTGGTGGTGTTCTGTTGCATTCATAGCAAAATAGAAGTGTTGTTGCTGTTGTTAGAGACAGTTGAGTCAGTTCTGACAAATAGCAACCCTATGCACAACAGAACAAAATTCTATCAGGTCCTGTGTCATCATCACAATCATTAAACTTGAGCCCATTGCTGTTGCCACTGTGCCAATCCATCTAGTCGGGGTCTTCCTCTTTTTCTCTACCCCTCCACTTTACTAAACATGGTGTCTTTCTCCAGGGACTGGTTCCTCCCGATAATATTTTTAAAGTATGAGAGACAAAGTCTTACCACCCTGGCTTCCAACAAGCATTCTGACACAGATTATTTGTTCTTTTGGCAATCCATGGTACTTAAAATGTTTTCCCTCCAACACTGTAACTCATATGCATCAGGTCTTCTACAGTCTTCCTTACTCATTGTCCAACTTTCAGATACATATGAGGCTATTATTGGAAATACCATGGCTTGGACCAGATGCACCTTAGTCCTCAAACTGACATCTTTGCTCTTGAGCACTTTAAAGAGCAGATTTGCTAGTGTAAAGTTGTCTGACTTCTTGACTACTACTTCCATAAGTGTCACTAGTGGACTTAAACGAAATGAAGTCTTTGATGACTTAAATCATTTCTCCGTTTATCATGATGTTACTTATTGATCCAGTTGCAAGGATTTTTGTTTTCTTGACATTGGGGTGCAACCCATACTGAAAGCTGTAGCCTTTGATCTTCATCAGTAAATATGCAGTCCTCATCACTTCCAGCAAGTGAAGTTTTATCATCTGCATATCACAGGTTGTTAATGAGTTTTCTTACATTCTGATGACACTTTCTTCTTCATATAATCCTGTTTCTCAGATCATTTGTTGTGCAAACAGATCAAATAAGTATGGTGAAAGGATACAATCCTGGTGCACACCTTTCCTGATTTTAAACCTTTCAATGTCCCCCTTGGTCTGTTCACATGACTGCCTCTTAATCTATGTATAGGTTCTTTTTGAGCACAATTAAGTGTTCTGGAATACCCATTCTTTGCACTGTTATCCATAGCTTTCTATTTATGATCCACACAGTTGAAAGCCTTTGCATAGTCAATAAAGCACAGATAAACCTTTTTTCTGGTATTTTCTGTTCTCAGCGAATATCTATCTGATGTCAGCAATGATATCCTTTATTCCACGTCCCTCTGAATTCAGCTTGAATTTGTTGTATTGTTGCAGCCATCATTGAATTTTCTTTAGCAAAATTTTACTTGCATGTAATATTAATGATATTGTCCAAGGAGGTCTGCATTCTTTTGCGTCATCTCTCTTTGGAATGGGTCCATATATACAAATATGGATCTCTTCCAGTCTGTCAGCCAGGTAACCCTCTTTCAAATTTTTTGGCATAGATAAGTGAGTGCCTCCAGTGCTGCATCAGTTTATTGAAAGATTTCAATTTATATTCTGTCAATTCCTGGAGACTTGTTCTATGATAATGACTTCAGTGCATCTTGGACCTCTTCCTTTAGCATTATTGGCTCTTGATCATATGCTACCTCTTTATCCCCCCACATTGTTTTTTATTGTAATAAATGTACACTGAAAATGCTTCCAAATTATTGCACTTTACCTCCTTCATTTTCATTAACCAATGTATAATTTTTCATTGCATGGAGGTATCAAAACTATTCTAATTTTTAAAAAAGTTTTTATTGTGAATTGAATGCTAGTTTACATGGGAGAACATAATTTTTACACTCATCCTATCGATTTCGTTTGCAATGATTACAATCTCCTCCATGCTTCATCATTCAACAGTGTTTGCTTCTATTCTCTATGGTTTTTTTTTTTTTGGAAGTACACAAAAACACTCCAGAATATATAATAATTTAAACAACCAAAAGGCACATTCTGCAAACCTGCCTCCTAGCTGCCAGCACACAGCCATGAGTCTAGAGTCCTCAGCTGCTCTATCTCTCCATGTCATCATCTCTACCTCCATCTCTGGTATCACTGTTTCTCTGGATAGGGTCCCACATTCAGCTCTTGCTCTTCTCCCTTGATGGTCCTGGGGTCCTCTGTTCCTGGACTGTATGATTAATTACTCCCCTCTTTTTGCTACAAAGCTTCTACCTTTACAGTTGTGACAATCGCAATTAGTCATCATAACAATTACCGTTTAATTATAAGAATCTTATCCCCATCTTGTTTCACCAAATCTGTCTAGACAAGATAAAAATTATTCAGTGAGGATTCTACTTTCTTCTGTACATTCTGAAACTAAACTCCCTTTTGAAAACTTGTAAGCTAGTCACTTCATGCCTTGATAGCCCCTGTCATTTTAGGTAGCCAATGTCTAAGTTGCCCATCCCTATCAACCCTGTGCACAGAGGGGATGGAAATGATCCTTGATGTGAAGATTTCTTCTCTCTCAGTTGGTATTTTAAGCTACTACATCCATAAATTTAGGTCAATTTCATCGAATTGTAGTGATTTGCACTTGTTTCCTTTATGAAAATTTTTGTTATCTTCCTTTAGTCAAGTTCTGATCATCCAGTCATCAGAGTTAGGTTAAATGGATATTATCTGAAAGTTTGGGTGTTCTTGTGCATCACCCCTCATTTCATATCAGCTGGATGTTTCATTCTCAGCTCTAGTTCTCTATGGCTATATCCTTGTCCATGGGCCCAGGAGTCCCCAGGTCTCATCATACTTTGTACCAACCAGTCCTTCCTCTTTTCTCTCTCATCTCCAGGTTGATGGGAGTTGATCATATGCTATCTCTTGAAATGACTGAACATTTACCATTTCTTTTTGGTACAGTGACAATATATTCCTTCCATCTTCTTTTGATACTTTTGATTTATTTAATATTTTACTCATGTTGTTGTTTGTTGTTGTCAGGTGCTGTTGAGTCAGTTTCTACCCATAGCAATCCTATGTACAACAGAACAAACTGTCTCCCGGTCCTGAACCATCCTCACAATTGTTACTACACTTGAACCCATTGTTGCTGTCTGCTATTGTGCAATCCATGTCACTGGGAGTCTCTCTCTTTTACACTGACTCTCCACTTTACCAAGCATCATGTCCTTTTTTAGGGACTGGTCCCTCCTGATAATATGTCTAATGTATGAGACATGAAGGCTGGCCACCTTGGCTTCTAAGGGGCATTCTTGTACTTCTTCCAAAACCAATTTGTTGGGTCTTCTTTCAGTCCATGGAATCTTTAATCTTCTTCTCTTTTGCTCACAGAATCCATCAATATTGTAAACCGGGGTTGATTTCTTTCCTTCAGTTCTTTCAGATTGAGAAATGCTGAGCATATTCTTCTCTTTTAGTTTTCTAACTCCAGGTCTTTGTGTATTTTATTATAATACTTGACTTTGTCTTCTAGAGCTGCCCTTTGAATTTTTTGTTCAGCTCTTTACCTCCACATTTCTTCTATTCAATTTAGCATTTCTATGCTGGATAGCAAGTTTTAGAGTTTGTTCTGACATCCATTTTGGTCTTTTCCTTCCTTGTTGCTTTCTTAATTATCTTTTGCTTCTTTCCTGTCAGATATTCTTGATGTCTTTCCATAACTCTTCTGGTTTTCAGTCATTAGTGTCTAGTGCATCAAATCTATTCTTGAGATGACCTCTAAATTCAGGTGGGATATGGTCACAGTCATATTTTGGCTCTTGTGGACTTGTGTTAATTTTCTTCAGCTTCAGCCTGAACTTGAAGATGAGAAATTGCTGGCTAATTTCACATAGTCTGCCCCTGGCCTTGTTTTGGCTAATGCTATGAAGCTATTCTGCCATCTCTTTCCACAGATGCAGACAATTTGATTTCTGTGTGTTCCATCTGGAGAGGTCCATGTGTATAATTGTCTTTTATGCTGTTTTATAAAGATGTTTACAATGAAGTCCTTGGTCTTGCAAAATTCTAGCAGATGATCTCCAGCATCATTATTATCACCAAGGCCAAAATTTCCAACTTTCCTTCCTCTTTGTTTCCAAGTTTGCATTCCAGTCACCAGTAATTATCAATACATCTAGATTGTGTGTTTGATCAATTTAAGACTGAAAAAGTTGGTAGAATTCTTCAATTTTGTCAATCCTGGCTATACTAGTTGGTGAGTAAATTTGAATAGCAGTAGTATTAACTGGTCTTCCTTGTAAGCATATGGACATTATTATATCACAGATAGTGTTGTACTTCAAGATTGAAATGTTCTTTTTGATGATGAATGCAATGTCATTTCCCCCAACGAGATGGATCAGTCAGGTGGCATCATTGATGGCGTCAAGTGTGGCAGCGGTAGTGAGGTTAGCCCAGGATCAGACATTGTTTCATTCTGCTGTGCATGGGGTCACTATGAGTCAGTTCCGACTCGATGGTACCTGACAACAACAACAACAACAATGCCTAGGATATCCATGTTTATGTGTTCCATTTCATTTTTGACAACTTCTAATTTCCCTATGTTTACACTTCATACATTTCCTTTTCTGATTATTAATGGATGTTTACAGCTGTTTCTCCTCATTTTGAGTTGTGCCACATCAGCAAATGAAGGTCCCAATAGCTTAACTCCATTCACGTCATCAAGGTCAGCTCTACTTTGAGGAGGCAGCTTTTCCCCAGTCGTATTTTGAGTGCCTTCCAATTTTAGGGGCTTGTCTTCTGGCATTGAATCTGACATATTCTGGAGCTCTTCATCATGTCTCAATATTCAATATTCTACTGCTGACAGTGTTCCACTGCTATTCTGAAAGTTTCAGTGTCTAAACATTCAGAAATAGTTGGCATCTCCTTCTTCCTAGTTTGTCTTAGTCTAAAAGCTCTGATGAATCTTCTCTACCATGGGTGACCCTGCTAGTATTTAAAATACCAGTGTAATAGCCTTCATCATCACAGCAGCACACAAGCCTCCATAGTATGACAATCTGACAAATCAGTGGTGGGAAATAGATGTAGAAATAGAAAATACAAACATCCTGCCCATGTTTCTGGTCTTTTCCCCTGTAATCTCCCCTTCACACCTTAGGTTCAATCTTTCTGACCTGTCTTTTCTTCTTGTTGTTGTTAAGTACCACCAAGTCGATTCCTACCCACAGCGACCCTGTATAGAGTTTTTTTTTTTTCACTTTAAAAAAAAAAATGTTTTATTGTGAGTTATGTGGTAGATTACATAGGAGAACATTAGTTTCACATTCATCCTATCCTATATCATTTCATTGCCATGGTTACAATCCCCTCCATGCATCATCAACCAACTAAAGGGTATACCCTGCAAGCCTGCCACCCGGTCGTCAGCACACAGCCCCTCTCCCTCTCTGGGTCTAATGTCTTCAGCTGCTCTATCTCTTCACGTCATTATCTCTGCCTCCATCTCTCGTGTCACTGCTTCTCTGGGTAGTCCTGCTCACTGCTCTTCTCCTTTGATGGTCCCAGGGACCTCCGCTCCTAGACTGCAAAGTTAATCATTCCAGTCCTTGCTACAAAACATCTACCTTTACATTTCCAACCCTCATAATTAGTCCTTTCATTAGCCCAGCCTAGACAGATTGGATACTACTCAGTAGAGATTCTACCTTCCTCCTGTATAGGGTTTTCAAGGAAAAGCTGGTGAGCTTGAACTACCAACCTTGAAGTTTAAACGACTTTGCAGTCTGACACATTAGCCTACAATTCATTCCAGCCTTTGGGCCTTTGCACTTGCTGTTATTTCTGTCTGGGATGCTCTTTCTCCCAACTCTGTCTTATCATTTACTAACCTAAGAAGTCTCTCAAGTGTTGTACCCCACCTCCTGCTCAGTTTCTTTCCTTTAACTTTGCTTTATTCTCTTGATAATAATTATCTGAATATTTTTTGTTGTTGTTGTTCTTGCCTCTCTCTCACCCCTACTGGAATTTAAGTTCCTGGAGAGTAGGGGACATGTCAGGTGTGATCTCTGCTTCGTTACCAGCACCTAGAACAATGTTTGGTACTTGGAAGACTCAGTATTTATTTAAATAAAGGAATGTGTGAATGGGAAAATGATTGGGTGGATAAATTCATCCAAGATGAATAAACATGGTCCCTGCATTCAAATAGTTCACAGAAGACTTGTAAAGGAGGGAGATGAATAAACATCTCCATCCCAACGAAACAAAGCTGTAATAGAGATATGTATAAGAACACTATTATAACACAGATGAGGAAATAATTAAACCTGCTTCATAGGAATGAGTCTTATCTCTCTGCTTATATGGTAAGTTATGTAAGGACAAACTACATCATAGGCTTCTATTATATCCCCTACTGCATTGGTTTCTAAATGCTAGTCCTTAGAAAATCTGGAACAAAATCATTTGGGGGCTTAATACTAGCCACAGATTTCTGGGTCTGATTCTGCAGGTCTGAAGAAGTGGAGCCCTAGACGCAGTCTTTGTATAAAATGAAGGTCTCCTGGGTAGTTTTGATGCACAACTTGCTGAGAGATCATAGTCCCAGTTGCCCAACAGAGAGTAGGGTACATTGTAAGGGCCCCATGTGCCTGCCTGAGCTAACATCATTCATCTCTGTCCTGCTCCAGTTATTGATGGGTGTCAGCTGAGCCCAGGGTAAATTACCCTGTGTGAGGTTCCTGTGACCCGCCAGTGGGGAGAATGTGTGAAGAGATGAACAATCATTCCTTTCTTCTGGCATGACGGCTTTAGTGCTGTTCATATCTCTTCACAGGGATGGTTATTACCAGTCTTATGGGTTGTTTTATTTTTTTTAACTGAGCAGCACACAGGCATTTTCCCATTAGTTCCCACCCCTTGTGAATAGTCTCATAGCAGAACAGAGCAGCAGCCTAGAGAAATGGACCTCCAGAGCTCAACAGTCCCTATGTCTTCTATGCCATCAGGGCAAGGCAGGAAGTTACTTCTCTCCAACACTGGGAAGTCTTTGGGGAATCTTGCCTGGCATTGTATCTGGCTTTGTCACTGGGGAAAACTTTCCCTGAGAAAGGCTGAAAAGTCAAAATCTGTCCACCAGACCTCATGAACACTAGTGGTTCCAGAATATTTTTGTAGGAGAGGCTTCAACCAGTACACTTGTTGTTTGTTGGTAAGTGCCTTCAAGTTGGTTCTGACTCATAGAGACCCTGTATAGGGTTTCCAAGGAGCAGCTTACAGTGCAAACCGACTTTACAGTCCAGCGCATTAACCCACAGCATCACACCAAGACTCCTAGTGGACCTATAAGACAGAATATAATGGCTCTGCAGGGTCCCCAAGACTGTAAATCTTTATGGGAGCAGGCAACCTCATCTTACCCCTTCAGAATGACTGGTGGGTTTAAACTGCTGACCTAGCAGTTAGCAGCCAAACTTGGCTTAAGGATGATAATATTTTGAAGGGGAGAACTAGAGATTTTGCCTAGAAACTCTGGGTTACAGCAAGCATATTTTGATTTGGATTATTTTGATTTGGGGTAGCCTAGATGTCTGATGGAGTCCTGGTGTGATGCTGTAGGATAAGCACTTGATCATAAAGATTGGTTTGAACTGCAAGGTTTGTGGTCCGCACTCACCAGCTGCTCCTCAAAAACCTTATACAGTGTTACTATGAATCAGAACTGACTCAACAGCACTTAACAACAACAATACAGATCTGATAAAGGGTCTTTATGTGGTACTGTGGGATAAATACTGGACTGTTAACTGCAAAGTCGACAGTTCAAACCCACTACCTGCAACCTGGAAACCTTATACAAGGTTGCAATGAGTCGGAACTGACTTGACTTAACAACAACAGAGGCCTGAAGAAGATTATAAGGAGGGAGCACAAGCACACTGCCTGCTTATACCCCTCATAGCATCATTGCTTTTGGAAACTAAGTCTTCCCAAATTTCATCTTTTCCACATGTTTTCTTTCTCCTCCCTTCTTCCTTTGTCTCTTTCTTCCATCTCTCTTCCACTGGCCAAGATAATCATGAAAACAATGCACCTTCAACTGGGTTTGTTTATTAAGTACTCCAGATGCAGATGGAGTGCCTCAGTTTACATCAGCTATTTGGAGCACAGTTGTTGTTGAGTGCTGTCGAGTCGGTTCCGACCCATAGCGACCCTATATAGGGTTTCTGAGGAGCAGCTGGTGAGCTTGAACTGCCGACTTTGCAATTCAAACTGCTTTACAGTCTGACACATTAACCCACAGGTTGTTGTTGTTAAGTGCCATCAAGTTGGTTTTGACCCATAGCAACCCTTTTATAGGGTTTCCAAGGAGCAGCTGGTGAGCTTGAACCACCGACTTTGCAATTCAAATGGCTTTGCAGTCTGGCACATTAACCCACAGTGCCACACCAGGAACGAGAAAAGCAATATCTCTCATATCCATGGACTAAGGCTCACTTCCGCCCTGCACTTGTATGTTGTTGTTGTTACTAAGTGCCATCAAGTCAGTTCCCACTCATAGCAACCTTGTCTATAAAGGGTTCTTGAGGAGTGACTGGTGGGTTTGAACAGCCTGGCCTTGTAGTTAGCAATTCAGTGCTTATCCTACAGCAACACAGCAAGTCTCCTTTGGGGTATACTGTTGTTTTTAAGTGCTATCGAATCGGTTCCAACTCATAATGACCCTGTATAGAGTTTTCATGGAGTGACTGGTGAGTTTGAACCACCAACCTTGTGGTTTCAGTGCTTTATTCCACAGCACCAACCAGTATTCCTTGGGGGCGTATAGCATACTCCATAAAGAAATGATGTTTCCCAACCCGTGATACAATAGAAAGCAAATTGGAAGGGAGCAGATATTGCTAGAGACAGGTATGACAACAGGAGAGAGATTCACACACACAGAGAGGAGGAGAGGGAGAAGAGAGAGAAGGCTTCTCAGTGAAGAACAAATCAAGTTTAGCACTCAAGGTAGGCAAGATTTTGCTAGAGACCCATGTTGCAGAATGGATGGTGTGGGAGACTAGGAACTAGAACGTCTAGGTTCACACTCTTGCTCTACTACTAATTTCCTGGATTGATCGTGGAGTCCATTAAGCCTTTCTGGGACTCACTTTTCTTAACTGTAAAATGGAAATAAAAAAGTAACCCAGATACTCCTGTGTGCCTAGTAAGTGAGGGGACAAATGGCAGGCTGCTATTTTCTCATTTTTAAAACTTACTTGTTTGTCACAAAAATTAATAAATTTGTTTATTGTAAAAACAACCTGGTGTAAAAAAAAAAAGTGTGGCATTAATGGTGGAGGACAATTCAGAAACAGACGGCACTGAAAGTCTTTACTTTTTCATATGCTTCCCATTCCCCATCATCAGACCAAGTTTTACTCCTCTGGACAGAATTAATTTACCACTGCTACTAGGACCACAAGGTCAGTTTGAACCTCAACGTCGATGATTCAAACTCTCTAGCTGCTCCTCAGAAACCCTATGCAGGGTCACTATGAGTCAGAAACAACTCAATGGCACTTAACAATAACAACAACAACAATTAGAATGCAATGTGGCATTGTGGATTAATGCATCAGACTTCAAAGTCATATGAACGGCAAGGTTGGTGGTTCAAGCTCACCAGCTGCTCCTTGGAAACCCTATAGAGGGTCACTATGGGTTGAAATTGACTCAACGGCACTTAACCACCACCACAACAATATCTTTTTGACCTAGTAGTTCATCATGAAATCTATAAACCAAAAATTCACTGCCATCAAGTTGATTTTGACTCATAGTGATGTTGTAGGACTATTCCTTAAGGGTTTCTGAGACTGTACATTTTAACGGGAGCTGACATCTGACATCCTGATCTGTCTCCCACATAATTGCTGGTGGACTTGAACTGCTGACCTTCTAGTTAGCAGCCCAACACTAAACCCACTGTGCCACAAGAGCTTCTTGTAAAACCTTTAACTCAAGATAAAAAACTCAGTACTCATGGTGACTGGTTGAGATTTCTGAGGCTGTAAATTTTTATGGGAGTAAAAAAGTGTTATTTTTCTCCTGAGGAGCAACTGGTGGGATTGAACTACTGACTCTGAGGTTAGAAGTCTAGTGCCACCATATAGAGTGTAAATGTAAGGAATGAAAAACAAGGGAGAAACAGATTAATAGCTTGTTTATTATAAATGTATAATAACAGCTTTATGATAACTGATTAATAATTTGTTTTCCTTTCCCCTTCAAAATTTATATTGTGGCAAAATACATATGACAAAAACTTTGCCTCTTTCGCCATATTTAATTGTAGAATTAAGTAACATTAATTTAATTCAACCATCACCACTATCTATTTTCAAGTGTTTTATCATTCCAAACAGAAATTCAGTAACCTGTAAGTAATAACTTCCTTCCAGCTTCTAGCAACCATAAATAAAGTTTTGTCTCAATGTTGCTATGTTGTTAGGTGTCCTCAAGTTGGTTTGGACTCATAGTGACCCTACGCACAATACAACGAAACATTGCACGATTCTAGGCCATTTTTCACAATTGCTAGTACACTCGAGCCCATTACTGCTGCCACAGTGCCAATCCATCTTGTTGGAGTTCTTCCTCTTTTTCATTGACCCTCCACTTTACCAAGCATGATATCCTTCTCCAGGGATTGGTTACTCCTGATAAAATGTGCAAAGTATCAGGAGTAACCAATCCCTGGAGAAGGACACCTAACACCATCTTGGCTTCCAAGGTGCAGTCTGGCTGTGCTTCTTCCAACACAGATTTGTTTGCTCTTATGGCATTCCATGGTGCTTTTGATATTCTCCTCCAACATCATAACTCAAATGCATCAATTTTTCTACCATCTTCCTTATTCATTGTCCAACTTTCACATGCATTTAAGACTACTTAAAATACTATGTCTTGGATCGAGTGCATCTTAGTCTTCAAACTAACATCTTTGCCTCTCAATACTCTGACATACACCTTTCCTGATTTTAAACCATTCTGTATCCTCTTGATATATGTACAGGTTCCTCATGAGCACTGTTCTGGATTATCCATTTTTCACAAATTCATCCATAGTTTATCTTGATCCAGACAGTTGAAAATGTTTGCATAGTCTATAAACAGGTAAACATTTTTTCTGGTATTCTCTGCTTTCAATCAAGTCCAGTTGACATCAGCAGTGATATTCCTTATTCTGCAACCTCATCTGAATCTGGCTCGCACCTCTAGAAGTTCCCTGTTGATATACTGTTGTGGCCATTTTTGAATTCTCTTTCTTTTATGGTTTGTTAATAGTCTACTATGCATTTGTTAATGGACATTTGGGTTATTTCCACCTTTTGGCTATTATGAATAATGCTGCAATAAGCATTGGCGTACAGATTATCTATTTGAGTCTCTGCTTTCAAGTCTTTTGAGCATATGCCCAGGATCAGAATTGCTGATCGTATGGTGATTCTGTGTTTAATTTTTTGAGGAACTGCCACCCTGCACAATCTTACATCCATACAAGTAATGGATGAGCATTCCAATTTTTTCACATCATTGCCAACACTTGTCATTTTCCTTATTTTCTAATGATAGCCATCTTAAATGGGGATGAGGAGTCCTGGTGTGGCATTGTAGGATAAACACTGTACTTGCAAGGTTGGTTTGAACAGCAAGGTAGCTGTTGCTAGGAGTCGGAGCCAACTGGACAGCACTTAACAACACCAATGGGGCTGAAGTGGTTTCTTATTTTGGTTCTGATTTGCATCTTTCTGATGACTAATAATATTGAGCATCTTCTCATGTGCGTATTGGCCATTTATACACATATACATTTTGTGAAATGTCTATTCAAGTTCTTTGACTATTTTATAATTAGTTTGTTTCTCTTTGGGTTGAGTTTTAGGAGATATGACTTGAAAAAAGAAGGTTAAGTGGTGTGCAGCAGCTCTATTTAATAAAGGCAGGGAAGTCTGAGATGGCTTTACAAAGTTTGTGGAAAAGTAGAATAAGAAGATAATGGTATTTTTCCATGAAAATTTTAAACACCCTCTTTTTTTTAAAGCTTTTTTTGTGTGTGTGTGTGGATTGAGTGAAGGTTTACAGGGCAGATCATCAGATTTACACTGAACCAATCATATTTTGCCTCGCTGCAATGATTATAATCCCCTCCATGCACCATCAGCTAGCAGTATTTATCTCTATTACTTTTTGTTGTTTCTTCTATGTATACAAAACACACAGGAAATATATATTTGTTTTAATGACCAAAGGGCACATGTTGTAAGCCAGCTCCTGCCTGCACGCACACAGACTTTCTCATTCTATGGTCTAGAGTCCTCAGCTACCCTATCTCTCTATGCTATCACCTCTGCTTTCATGTCTGCTGTCATTGTTTTTCTGGTTAGGATTCCATGTTCCGCTCTTGCTTTTACCTTTTGATGGTCCCTAGGGTCCTCTGTTCTTAGAATGAAAGATTAACAACTCCCCCCTTTTTATTTAACACCTTTTACCTTTACAGTTGTGACAATCTCTATTAATCATGATAATAATTACTCACTATTGAATCAAAAGAATCCTATCCTCATCCTCCCCCATTCCCTTTCACCAGATCCATCTGGAAAAGAAGAAAACTATTCAGTGGGGATTCCCCCTTACCCCTCTCAATCTGAAACTAAGCAAACTCTTGAAAGCTTGTAAACCAGTTACTTTGTACCTCTATAGTCCCCCATTTTTAGTATTCAGTGTCTAAGTTGCCTGTCCCTATCAACCCTGTGTACTGAGGAGATAGGCTTGATCCTTGATATAAAGAATCCTTCCCTTTTGGTTGGAATTTGAGCAATTACATCCATAAGTAAAGGTTCAGTTCACCAAATTGTAGCAATTTACACTTGCTTCCTATATCAAATTTCTTCATCTTCCTTTAGTGGAATTCTGATGAGCTAACTATCCAAGCTAGGTCAAGTGGGTACTATCTGCAAGTTTGGGCGTTCCTCCATTCTTACCTCCTCTTCAGCTGGCTGCTTCACTCTCAATCTAGCCTCTAGTGACTCTGTCAATGTCCATGGGTTCAAGAGTTCCCAAGTCTCTCTAAACTTCAGACCAGCCAGCCCTTCCTCTTCTCTCTCATTTCAATGTCAACAGATGTTATGGAACATGGTTGAACTTAATCCATGTCTTCATTGCTGCCTTTCCCCCACTTCCACTCACAAGTACACTAGCGTGGTCATCACTGAGCTTACAAGCCTGATTGTATGTTACCTTTGAGTTTCAGTCTTGGAAGGGAGTTTACCCTGATGGGCTGACTTTTTTTGACTTGATGACATCCAGACAAACAGCTTTCTTGATCTTGTAACAGCCAAAGAGTCTGCATTTTTTCCCCTGCTGGTATTTCTTTCAAGAAGTATCTTTTGTCTCTCTAACTGCTCTGGGTTAGTCTGCATGTCTTTTCAAGTGGGGAAATCCTATCTCAGAAGGTTCTGGGTGGGGTTCAGAATTCCACCTAAGGCCCCATATTCTACAAAGGCTTAGCAAGAATGCTATTTCACTGGGCAAATTCTACTACCCCTTTTTAGCTAATCCATTCAGTTATAAGAAAAAGATACCCTTACAAGCTTTCTGTAATTATATTTCCTAACATTCCTTTCTGTCCCATTTAAATGTCTATTTTCCAATAGTAGGCAGGGCAAACCGATATCCACAAGACAGTCAAGCACCTTAACATTATTTCCCATCCTTTACCCATTTGTACTATGTTTCTGTCCTTGTAACACAGAGCCCTGTTTTTCCAAGGTTGAGTGTATACATCATTATTTACCTCTATCCCATTTAGCCCATGCATACCTCCCTAAGATTTTCCCTATCTTCCTTGTTCATCCACCCCTCCCCCATAGGTCTTGCCCAACCCCTTCTGGCATATTGCCTCCCCATCACCCGAGCCATCATGTGTCCATCCCCTAACTGTAAGCACCCTCTTATATGTTGTTGTTAATAGGTGCTATTGTTTCAGTACTGACTCATAGTGACCTTATGTACAACAGAACAAAACACAGTCTGGTCCTCCGCCAATATCACAATTGTTGCTACACTTGAGCCCATTGCTGCTTCCATTGTTCTAATTCATCTTGTTGGTGGTCTTCCTTATTTTTTTGCTGACCCTCCAAAAGGACCAACCATGATGTTCTTCTCCAGGGCTGGTCCCTCCTGACAATATATCCAAAGTATGAGAGATGAAGTCTGGCCATCCTGGCTCCCAAGGAACATTCTGACTGTGCTTCTTCCAACATAAAATTTTTTGTTTTTCTGAAAATCCATGGTACTTTGATACTTTTCTCCAACACCATAATTAAAATGCATCAATTTTTCTACCGTCTTTCTTATTCATTGTCCAACTTTCACAGTCAAGTATTTCATTATAATACTTGATTTTGTCTTCTAGAGCTCACCTTTGAAATTTTCTATTTAGTTCTTATACCTCCTCACTGCTTCCATTTGTTTTAGCATTTCTATGCTAGATAGCTAGTTTCAGAGTCTCTTCTGACATCCATGTTGGTCTTTTCCTTATATTTTGTCTTCTTAATGACCTTTCACTTTCTTCCTGTATGGTGTTCTTGATGTCATCCCACAACTCTTCTGGTCTTCAGTCTTTAGTGTGTAATGCATCAAATCTGTTCTTCAGATGATCTCTAAATTCAGGTAGGATAGATTCAAGGTCATATTTTGGTTCTCATGGACTTGCCTTTAATTTTCTTCAGCTTCATCCTGAATTTGCATATGAGCAATTGATGGTCTGTTCCACAGTCTGCCCTGGTCTTGTTTTGGCTAATGATATGGAGCATTTTCACCGTCTCTTCCCATTGTTGTTGTTGTTGTTGTTATGTGCCATGGAGTTGATTCCGACTCATAGTGACCCTGTACAGGTTTTCCGAGGCTATAAATCTTTACGGGAGCAGAAAGCCTCATCTTTCTCCCGTGGAACAGCTGGTAGTTTTGAACCGTTGACCCTAAGGTTACCAGCCCAATTTGTAACCACTACACTACCAGAGCTCCTGTCTCTTCCTTTAGATGTACTCACTTTGACTTCTGTGTATTCCATCTGTTGAGGTTCATGTGTATAATCATCTTTTATGTTGTTTAAAAACGATATTTGCAATGAAGAAGTCATTGGTCTTGTAAAATTCTATCATGCAATCTCCAGCATCACTTCTGTCACCCAGATCATATTTTCCAACTATCAATCCTTCCTCTTTGTTTCAAACCTTTGCATTCCAATCACCAGTAATTATCAATACATCTTGACTGCATGTTTGATCACTTTCAGACTGAAGAAGTTGGTAGACTCCTTCAATTTCATCATTACTGGCTTTAGTTATTGGTGAGTGAATTTGAGTAATAGTTGTATTAGCTGGTCTTCCTTGTAGGCATATGGATGTTATCCTATTACAAATAGTGTTGTACTTCAAGATAGATCTTGAAATGTTCTTTTTGATGATGAATGTGACACCATTCTCTGCATAGTAAACCATGTGATTATTAGCTTCAAAATGGCCAATACCAGACCATTTCAGTTCACTAATGCCTAGAATATTGATGTTTATGCCTTCCATTTCAATTTTGACAACTTGCAGTTTTTTTAGATTCATACTTTATGCATTCCATGTTCTAAATATTAATGGATGTTTACAGCTGTTTATCCTCATTTTGAATTGTGCCTCATCAGTTAATGAAGGTCTCGAAAGTTTTATTCCATTTGTATCATCATCATAGTCAGCTCTACTTTGAGGAGGCAGATCTTTCCCAATCATGTTTTGAGTGCCTTCCAATCTGAGTGGCTCATTTTCTGACACTATACCTGACAGTATTCTGGTGCTCTTCATCATGCTTCAATATCCAATATTCTGGTACTATCTGATAGTGTTCACAGCTATTCACAAGACTTTCAGTAACTAAATATTTGGAAGTAGTCTGTCTCTCCTTTCTAATCTGTCTTAGTCTGGAAGCTCAGCTAAAACCTGTCTACCATGGATGACCCTGCTAGTATATAAAATAATGGTGTCATAACTTCCAGAATCTCAGCATTATGCAAACCACCACAGTATGACAAACTGACAGACATGTGGTGAACCCTTTTATATAGAATTTAAAAATAAAAAAAAAGACTTCCTTAAAAATTGTAAAACTTCATAAAAGTTCTAGCATTGAATGAGTAGCTTCCATCTTTTGGACAATTACTTATATGGAGAAGCTGATTCTCTACACACAGTATCCTTGTGTTTTGCAATTGCCATTAATGTTTTTACAACAGGTGTAAACTACTTGAGATGTTTATCCTTCACAGGTATGCAAAGTAGATACTAAAAGCAACTATAGAAATTATTCTAACCAGTTTTCTTTATCCATTGATAAGAATTTATCTTGGTTTTTTATCAGTTTCTGGAGGGTCAGAGAAAAAGAGGAAGACCCCCCAGTGAGATGGATTGGCCAAGTGGCAGCATCAATGAACTCAAGCGTGGCAACAATAATGAGGTTGGCCCAGGATCAGGCAGTGTTTCATTCTGCTGTGCATAAGGTGGCTATGAGTTGGTACTGACTCGATGGTCCCTAACAACAACAATGTCTTTAATGTAGTTTGCTGTTCTTCCCTCAAAGACTGCCTTACAAATTTGAGCTTTCCTTAAGTTAGCTAAATAGATTTCTTCTCTTCATCTTTGCCTCTTTCTTTTCTTAGTTAGACTTTGTGTCTAGTTTTGCTAATTCTTTGACTCAGGAAATCTAGCATGTCTTCCAGTGGGCAGCTGATCAGGGAACTCTATCCCTTTTGGAAAGACAGAGTCACTGGGTGGAAATTCTCTTCCATCAATCAGGAGTCCCAGGTGAGATAAGTTATAGGATCTTACACTTCACTCTGTTGTGTTTCAGATTTCTCCTTTGTAGAGTGAAGCAGTTGGATTAGCTAAACTCTCAGGTTTTCTTCTAGCACAGATGGGAATACTGCACTTAGTCTGCATGGTTGGCCTGTTAATGTTTGTCTACAATGGGACTTGAAGTTTCATTCCTGTTCATGTGGCTGAATTCTTTGGCAAGTTTATAAGTGTGGGTCCTCGGGAGACAGTTTGTTATTTTTTTGGTTGCTTATTTAGGGTGCCTCAGACTAGAAAGTGACTCTGAAACATCTATGGGCCTAACGGTGGAAGACTTTGACCATTTCTCATCAAGAATATAGGCTTCAATTTGCCAAATTTAGGGTTTCAGAAATGACAAAATCATAGAACGTGAACTAAAACGTTTGTTGTTGTTATTAAGTGCAGTCAAGTCAGTTCTGACTCATAGCAACCCTGTATAAGGTTTTCAAGGAGTGACTGCTAGGTATTAACCGCTGACCTTGTGGTTAGCAGTCCAGTGCTTACCTTCAGCACCACACCAGGACTCAAAAGAGTTTCTAGAGAACTTCAAAAATTCGATTTATTTCTCAATTTTTCAAAGTAATATATGACCCACTAAACACAGCTTCCAACAGTACTTAATGGTATAAAATGAAATGTAAAAATGTCCTTTGTCCCTACTTTCAGTGCCACTCCACAGTGAAATCCTCTGGGAAGAGTTTCTTATGTAGCTGCTTAGAAATTTTCTATGCATAATCAAACATGCATACATATATCCTTACATCAGCTCACCTCCACCTGCATTTAAACACATACACAAATGGGCCCTTTATAAAATTTGCATGTTGCCTTTTCAGGATAATGATATATGGTTGAGATTGTCTACATCAGCATGCATGGATCTATTACTCTTTATGAAGACTGTCTTCTATTCCTGGGGAGTTGTTGGGTGGTGCAAACAGTTAACATGCCCAGCTGCTATTGAAAGGATGGCAGTTTGATTCCATCCAAAGGCACCTTGGAAGAAAGGCTTTGTAACCTATTTCTGAAAATTCAGCCTTAGAAAACCCTATGGGGGTCACCATGAGTTGGGGTTGACTCGATGGTAACTGGTTTAATATTTATTGGGAGGAAGAGGCAGTGAGTCCCACTGAGCAGTAGTCACCGTGTTTCCCACTTAATTGCCTCAATAAGCAATACTTCTTCAGAGTGTGTAAGTCACTGTTTCCTAGAATGATTCCTTGATTCTTAGAATGCAAGCCTTAAGAGATGTTTAATGACAAAAAAAAAAAAAAAAAAAAAATCAGGTTCACATGTCAAAAAATTGCATTTTAGGTCTCCCCTTTCAACAGCTTATTAAAAGGAATTCTTTTAGTAAGAAAATCTGAAAAGTATTGCTTAACTCAATGTTTCCCTAACTTGGTTTGACCATTTCACTACTGAACACTTCGTTTCTCAAATTACCTATTGTTCTAAGGAACATGCTTTGGAAATGGCTGCTGTGGTTCAACTCCTTCAGTTTACTGAGGAGAATCAGGAGACTCAGAGAGAAGTAGTGATGTATACATGGCTGTTGTTGTTATGTGCTTCGAGTCGGAACCGACTCATAGTGACCCCGCTATGCACAACAGAATGAAACACTGCCCAATCCTGGGCCAACCTCATAATCGTTGCCACGCTTGAGCCCACTGATTTTGCCAATCCATCTCACTGGGGGGGTCTTCCTCTTTTTCTCTGACCCTCCACCTTACCAAACATGATATCCCTCTCCAGTGACTGGTCCCTCCTGACAATATGTCCAAAGTATGAGAGACGAAGTCTGGCCATCCTGGTCTCCAAGGAGCTCTCTGAGCTCTCTGGTTGCACTTCTTCCAACACAGATCTGTTTGTTCTTTTGGCAGTCCAAGGTACTTTCAATATTCTCCTCCAACACCATAACTCAAATGCATCAATTCTTCTATGGTCTTCATTATTTACTGTCCAACTTTTGTATGCATATGACGTTATTGAAAATACCATGGCTTGATTCAGGTGGACATTAGTCCTCAAACTGACATCTTTGCTCTTCAATACATTAAAAGGGTCTTGTGCAGCAGATTTACCTAATGCAATTTGTTGTTTCATTTCTTGGTTGCTACCTCCATGAGTGTTGATGGTTGATGGTTATAGAGCTAACAATTACTAGTAAAAACAGAAATAGAACTTAAGGCTCTTAGCTTCCAGGCCTATATGTTTTCCACTGCAGGAGAACTACTTCTTGATTGTAGAAACATATTTGCAGATCATGAAACTTCTGCATCAACATTCAAAGTTTGACGAAGAAGCTCTGTATCATAAAATAAGTCTGGATATCATGTGGGTTTAAAAATGAGTTTGAAGTATGCAATTACTTTACTAAGAACAGTTTGGTATATTAATTGGTTTGTAACTAGATTCACATTCACTGCTCTTCAAGTGTCAGTTTGTAATGCCACAGTATCTTGGCAGTAATTGCCTGATGAGCTAAAATCTCATCACTGCATTGTTACACTGACAGAGAGGAGGTGGGCCTGGGGCTGGGAAGAATGACTGGACTTTAGAAAGTTTATTTATCCTCCCCCAAAGTTAAGGGCTAACACGGAGGATGTGGAATTACTCATTCTGATGAATAATTTAGAAAACTTTGAAAGCTTCTTAGAACATACTCCATTCAAGGGGATTGTTTATCCATACAAACTAGATCTAGGGCACCATTAGTAGAGTTAAAGAGAAAAGAATGGAATAATTAAGAAGCTGCTCTGGTCCAGGCATGGTCTTAAGATCATTCAGGAATACTGTCTCATTTAAATACCACTATTTTTCAAAGTTATTATTCTCATTTTACAAAAAAAGAATATTAAGGAGATGAGAGATAAAATGACTTCCCAAATGTCACATTGACATGAACTGATAACTCTGGGGACTATTTCTAAATTACTGTTGTTGTTATTGTTTGTTGCTAGCAAATTGACTCTGACTCATGGGGACCCACCCATATAGAACAGAACAAAACATTTCCCAGTCTTGCAACATCTTCACAATCATTGGCATGGGTCTACTGTTGCAGTCACTGTATATTTTGAGTGTCTTCCAACCTAGGGACTCATCTTCTAGTACAATATTAGACTATGTTCTGTTGTGCTACATAAAATTTTCAATGATGGATTTTTTTTTCAGAATTAGATCGCTAAACCCTAGTTCCTAGTCTGTCTTAGCTGGAAACTTCATTGAAACCTGTTCACTATGGGTGAACTTGCTGGTATTTGAAATAGCAAGACACAAGTAAGAAATCACAGTACAGTGAAGTGACAGATGAGTGGTGGTTCTAGATGACTAGCAAGTCCAACTAGAAATGTACTCTGTAATAAATCTTGCCTCTGAAGTCTCTGCCTGTTTTTCAGGGCTCCTAACAGGGTGAAAACCACCTCCTTGCTCTTCCCTGCCCTGGCCCACCATCTCCCTGTGGTAGTGTCATGGCTGTACACACAGTACAGGTTCAAGATTGGGCTTGGACTTCCCTTCTTAGTCATGTGACCTTGTACACATGTATCCAACCATTCCATGCTTAAATTTCTTCAGCTCTAAGATATAGATAATAAAATCCACTTCTTTGTTGTGTGCCTTCAAATAAGTCCTACTCAGTGACTCATAGCACAGAATACAACTGCCCTGTAGACTTTCTTAGGCTGTAATCTTTACAGGAGCAAATCGCCAGACCTTTTCTCCTGTGGAGCCACTGTGTGGGTTTGAACTGCTGACCTTTTGGTTAGCAGTCAAGCATTTAAGCATTGTGTCACCATGGCTTCTTCTTACCTCCTTAGGCTGCTGGTGGTGGTTGTGGTTGTGTGCCACCAAGTAGATTCTGATTCATAGTGACCTTGTATAGGGTCTCTGAGGCTATAGATCTTTATGGGAGAAGAAAGCCTCATCTTTCTCCCATGGAGCAAATGATAGATGCGAACTTCTGATCTTGTGGTTAGCTAGGTAACCTAGCTCATAATCCACTACACTAACAGGGCTCCCTCCTTAGGCTGTTGTTGTTGTTAAGTGCCATCAAGTTGATTTTGACTCATAGCAATTCTGTACAGGGTTTCCGAAGAGCAACTGGTGGGTTTGAACTACTGACCTTGTGGTTTGCAGTCCAGTGCGGATCCTAGAGTGCCACACTAGGAATAGAATGTGATAAAACAATAGAGGTGTGCATTTCTAGCCCAGTCCTCGCATATGGTTGTTGAGCCATTACCTTCAAGCTGAGGCAAACTAAGGGTTCCCATTTCTGATCTCCTTTACAATATTAGTGACAGTACATTCATCTGGTAAGTGAAGTACTGCTGTGGGTCCTGGTGGGCTATTGCTGTATGTTTTGGGTGGGCCAGGCAATAAGCACTTGCTGCATAAAGGGCTTCATATGCAATGAGTTCTTCATAAGCATTTGCTGGCTGATTGGATCATTGATTCCCCTTTCTCCTACACCCTTGCCCTTGTCTTTTTACTTCCTCAGACTGCCTGTCAGCCACCTGGTCATGGGGCTGAGCTGGTAGCCAAGGACAGTGAGGTGACCCAGAAATTGCCCACCTGCTTTAACTCTTGTGGGTAAGACAATAATACTTGCCTAGACCTACTCTGATGGTTCACCCCTGGGGTCTTCCACTCTTGTTCAGTACTGCTTCTCATGGATTGGTACCCAGTGAGGTCACCTGGCACTCCCTTCCAGGGATTGTGGCACTTACTACCCTTATAATTTCTCCCATCTTTTTCCTGTATTGATAGCTGTGTGATGCTGGGTTGCCATGGCAACTGATTGATTAGCATCCAATTCTCAGACCAGGAAACATGCAGCCATAAAGAATTACAAATGATGCCTGATTGTCTGCTGCCAATAGCCTGATTGCTGCCATTTTCTGGCAGGTAGCTCAGCCCTAACAGGAAACCCAATGCTGTGCAATTATTGCGACATGATTGATGCATCACTATAGTTACAATCGGCACTGTTTCCAACTCAGATTTTTTTTTTTTTTAAAGAATGAAAGAAAACCCTCCCCATTTCAGATGGAAATGCTTATCAATGCAGAAGGATGAAGTATGGCATGGGGGAGGGAAGTTGGTTGGCAAGGGAGGTGAGTGTGGACCAAGTAAGAGCCCAGTTGGAGTTTCAGAGATAATTACAGGAGTGGTGGCATATGGTTGGGGGTGGGGAAAAGAAATGACCACCACTTGAGCTATTCCTGGTTCCCTGCAACTCCCAGGCTTGGAGCAGTGCTCTAAAAGGTGGTGCAGAAATCACTTTCAAATGTGAGGCCTCTAAAAGTGGGGGGAAGCAAGATGGAGAACAAAAAATCCACAGGCCACCGAGAGTTTTTTGCCACTCAGGACAATTACTGACGCTGTTCCTTTGGGCTTAAATCATTTCTAATGGCCAAAGAGCATGCACCTGGGTCTGCCAGTGGCGTCAGGGAAAGTGGCCACAGTGCCAGGTGGGAAGCAGGGACGAGACTGGGCCATGCAGACGAATTGAGCTGGCGATGAGGCTGGTGTGCAGAGTCTTTGAGGGTGCAAGAGACTTTTGGATTCTGCCATTGGCTATTGAATACTTCTCAGGGTGGCAGAGAGGGAGAAGGAGAAGGAAATATTTTGGGTGTTTGTGTAAGAAAGAGTGGACTAGGATAGGACCAGACTTAGAGCTAAAAGAAGACAGTCTTTTTTCCTTGTCAAATTTGGCTGTTACTGGAAGGGTTGCTCTCCCCACCAAATCTTCCAAATCATTTGCACAGTTGAGTGTTACCTAAGTTGTTGTTGGTCGTTCTTCCCCTGGAGTTAAGGAGAACCTCCTTACTGTGATCTTCTTTTTTTTTTGTTTTTTTAGTGTTTTATTGTGAATTATATGATAGTTTACATGGGAGAGCATTAGTTTTACATCCATTCTATCATACATCGTATCATTGCCATGGTTACATGGTTACAGTCCCCTCCATGCATCATCAACCAACCAAAGAGTATACCTTGCAAGCCTGCCCCTTACACTATTCCGCCCCCCCAGTCTTCAGCACACAGTCGCTCTCCCTCTCTGGATCTAAAGCCCCCAGCTGCTCCATCGCTCCACATCATTGTCTCTGCCTCCATCTCAGGCATCACTGTTTCTCTGGGTAGGGTCCCGCTCTCAGCTCTTCTCCATTGAAGGTCCTAGGGACCTCTGCTCCTAGACTGAAAAGTTAATCACTTCCTTCCTTGCTATAAAATGCCTACCTTTACATTTTCAACCTTCACAATCAGTCCTTATAACAATTATTCATTATTGTATCACAAGAGACCCCTCTGCATTTCATTTTATCAACTCTGCCTAGGCAGATTGGATGCTACTCACTGGAGATTCTGCCTTCCTCCAGGCCCCCTGTCTCTAGGTTCCCTCTTGAAAGCTTGTAAGCCAGTTACTTCTTGCCTTTGTAGCCCTCCCCTCCCCCCCCATTTTGGGTAGCCAATGTCCAAGTTGCCCATCCCTGTCTACTCTGTGTGTGGAGGGGATGGGAATTCTGTGATCTTCTTAAAAAAAAAATGTTCCTAGAAGCAGTGATATTTATTCACTTAAACCTAAATGTGAGTGCATTTTTGCAATTACCATACAATTATCGGAATTATTTCTATTGTTGTTAAGTGCCATCATGTTCCTTCTGACTCATAGTGACCCTGTATAAGGTTTCTAAGGAGCAACTGGTAGGCTTGAACTGCTGACATTGTGGTTTGCAGTTCACTGCTGATCCTACAGCACCACATTTCTATTGTAGGGTTTAAATATTTGTATTTTTGCATGAATTGATTTTATTCTAATTCCTTGAAGATAAGGACTGAGTCATTAATTATGGCCTATAATGTAACCCTAATAAATGAGGATGAATGGAAGGATGCTTACCACGATGGGCCAGCCTCCAAATGCCTGGGGTAGGAATTCGATACCTAGAGTATGAGGGGGTTGTGCGTGGTTAAAATGAGAACTACGAAAGGCCAATTTTAGTCACATAAAGACAGAACTAGATTTAGTCTACCTCCAAAGAAAGCCTGTATTAACTGTCAGAAGTAGCAATCCAGCCAGACCAATACTTTATGGTCCTCATGAACAGGTGCCTTTGTAATGCTGTAGGATCAGCACTGGACTGTGAACCAACCACAGTTCAGCAGTTCAGACCCACCAGCCATCAGTTACTTCTTGGGACCAACTTGACGGCACTTAACAATAACAACATTGGAAAATGTTACTTGCTTCAGTAAAGATCTACCTATTAGAAATGTATTGGCCTCTATAAGTTGTTCCCAATAGTCCAATGTTTGTTTTGAAGGAAGGAAAATGGACTAAAGTTTTCATTTACCAGCTGTCTTCTTATTGGACAGTAAGAATACCAGAGGCAAGAACTGTCTTCTTGCTGTTTGTATTCCCAGGATCAGGGTCGCTATGAGTCAGAACTGATTCAACAGCACATAATAACAATAAGTCAGTCTCTAAGGAGCGCTGTTGATATACTGGGTTACATATCAGGCTGTTAACTGCAAGACCAGCAGTTTGAATCCATCAGCCTCTCCACAGAAGAAAGATGAAGCTTTCTGATTATGTAAAGATGTACAGCCTCAGAAACCCTATAACAGGGTCCCTAAGAGTGGGACCTAGGCAAATCCTAGGCATTAGTGAGCTGAAATGAACTGGTACTGGCCATTTTGAATCCGATAACCACATGGTTTACTATGCAGGGAATGACAAATTTAAAAGGAATGGTGTTGCATTCATCGACAAAAAGAACATGTCCAGATCAGTCATGA
>NW_006408553.1:1967752-1970496 GCF_000296735.1 Chrysochloris asiatica | reverse complement strand
ACTTTGGACATATTGTCCGGAGGAAACAGTCGCTGGAGAAGGATGTCATGCTGGGTAAGGTGGAGGGTCAGAGAAAAAGAGGAAGACCCCCAATGAGGTGGATTAGCCAGGTGGCACCATTGATGGACTCAAGTGTGGCAGCGGTAGTGAGATTGGCCCAGGATTGGACATTGTTTCATTCTGCTGTGCATGGGGTCACTATGAGTCAGTTCTGACTCAATGACACCTGACAACACCAACAACAAGAGTGGGAACAGACTCAACAGCACATAGCAACAGCAGTAACAATTTCTGGAGAAGTCCTGGTGTGGTGCTGTAGGATCAGCATGGAACCGCTAACCACAAGGCTGGCAGTTCAAAACCACCAGCTTCCCCTTGGGAAAGCTATACAGGCTCGCTATGAGTCAGAACTGACTCCATGGCACACCACTGCCACCATCATTACCAGTCAGTGCTGAGCACATAAATGTAACTTAATGTATTAATGTTTAATAAATGCCAAATTGAATAAGAAAATTGGGTTTAAACTCAACTCTCCTGAGCTATGGAGTGATAATTGAATTTTGTGTTATTGTGAAGTTCCGTCAAGTTGGTTCCAACCCATAGTGACCCTGTATAGGGTTTCCAAGGAGCAGCTGGTTAGCTTGAACCGTTAATTTGCAGTTCAAACGGCTTTGCAATCTGACGCATTAACCCATAGCACCACACCAGGACTCCATAAGAACTGAATGTTGTTGTTGTTACGTGTGTCGAGTCGATTCTGACCCATAGCGACCCTCTATAGGGTTTCTGAGGAACAGCTGGTGTGCTTGAACAGAAACAGTAAAAATAAATGAGGGGAATTATTTGGGCAAATAGAATCCCTGTGTGATGAAATGGTTAAGTGCTTGGCTACTAACTGAAAGGTTGACAGTTAAAACACATCCAGAGGTGCTTTGGAAGAAAGATCTGGTGTTCTGTTTCCAAAGGAGACTGCTGCTGCTCTTTGCTGTTGAATTGGTTCCAACTCATAGTGACCCTGTGTAGGGTTTCTGAGCCTGTAAATCTTGATGGGAGTAGAAAGCCACATCTTTCTCTTGTGGAGAAGTTGGTGGATCCGAACTGTTGATCCTGTGGTTAACAGTCCAATGGGTAACCCACTATGAGCACAGTTGTACTCTGACACAGTGGGAATTGCCTCCATGGCAACTGTTTATATATACATAGATATTTACATATATATATATATATATATATATACACACACACACACACACAATTGGGACTATTTATGGGTTTTACGGAAAGAGCACACACACTCTTAAGTTCAAGTCATGACCGTACAACTTATTAGCTGTGAAACCTTGAGCATAGTTCCTTGAACTTCAGTTTCTACATATGTAGAATAAGGTATAATAATAACACTTGTTTCTTAAGTTATTTAAAAGGATGAGTTGAAAGAACGCATGAAAGCATTTAGCACATAAGAAGAATTCAGTAAGGATTAAGCACAACTACTGTAATGTCTAATTCCTAGCCTAGAAGTTGAATGCTTTTTACTTAAAATATACCAAAGCATCAGAAGTGATCACTTGAAAAAAGAACATGCCTTACATTGGTAGAATGATTGACAATCGAACAATCATGAAAGGTGGGGGGAAGCAAGGAGGTAGCCTTTATTTACTTGAAATTCATCAAGCTATAGTTATTGTTAGGTGCCGTTGAGTTGGTTCTGACTCATAGCGGTCCTGGGTCCTGTGCCATCCTCACAATTGTTTATATTTTTAAGCCCATTTTAGGTAAGTCAAACTGTAATGGGTCAGTGAAAAAGACAAAGATCCTCAGTGAGATAGACTGACACAGTGGCTACAATGATGGAGTCAAGAATGTGAGGGTACAGCAGGACTGGGGAGTGCTTCATTCTATTGGACCTAGGGTTGCTATGTGTCAGAACCGACTAGATGGCACCTAACAACAACAATTTTAAGCTAATGTCTTGTTTGCTGAATGTGTGTGATCGTCCAAATGTAAAAATAAATCCATTTATATTTAGGAGATCAAATATGTTTACATGTCTAGTAAGTACCATTTGGAGTCTTGGTGTGGCACTGCAGAATAAGCAGGGCTAACTGCAAGGTTGGTGGTTCAAACCCACCTGCTCTTCCTCTGAAACTCTATACAGGGTTGCTGTGAGTCAGCACTGACTAGACAATACTTAACAGCAATAACACAATACCATTTAAGGCCTTAAAAGTCAGGTGTCCCTGACTTCAGATAACCTAGATAGATAAAAGCCAGTTCCCATGGGAACTAATTTTGCTTTCTCTTTCATTTGATTAAAATCTGTTTACTCAAGCCTGAATGTTTTATAAGTACGTTTCAATGTGTTCTTTGGTTTATCAAATGCAGCACAAGCACTAACACCTATTTGCAACATCAGTAAACTTCTGTCAAGTGAGAATACACGAGTTATTGTTAAGTGTCATCGAGTCAGTTCCAACTCACAGCGACCCTGTATAGGATTTCTGAGGAGCAGCTGGTGAGTCTGAAGCACCAACTTTTCGGTGCAAGCTGACCTTGCAGCCCACAGCATTATCCTACTTTCTCAGGTTCACTTGCAATTCTGATTAGAAAAGATCAGTTTCCACAGAATGTATGAGACTTTTAGTATCTAACATTTGGCAAATAGTGTTGTTGTTGTTGTTTTTTAATTTAAGGTTTTTATTGTGGATTGAGTGAAAGTTTACAGGGCACATCATCAGTTT
>NW_006408553.1:1948116-1964705 GCF_000296735.1 Chrysochloris asiatica | reverse complement strand
CCCCCACTTGGTCTCACCCAAAATGGCGGCTTCTGGAGCAGCCGAGCGTCCTGGACTAGAAAGCAATGGATTTCTTGCTTCTGCCTCAAATTCCCCCAACTGTGAGCCTTCCAACCTTCTGAATGTTCCTTTATATGTGGTTCAGACTTCTGGGACCATCCCCTGAGCCTGCTTGGTCAGGTATTCTTTGTTGTTGTTGGCGGAGCTGTTTACTACACATCCACCGATTTGCCATCTTGTTTGTTCTCGGAAAATAGTGTTTTGAGGGAAATCATAGTTTAGTGAATTTTCTGGAGGAAGAAGTCGCCATGGGAAGAGTAACAAAATGGTGACAGAAACTGTTTCTCCATGTGTATCTGAGGACAAAGTGTACATTTTAGAAAGTTGGATTTCACCATTCAATGCCTCTGGATTTCAGTGTCTTTGTTCAGTACCTTACTTACCTTGTTATTCATTCAAACATTGTGTTTTATCCATGTATTTATGAACTTGTTGCTTTCTTTGATCTCTCTTCAAAGCATGAGAGAGAGGAGGATCTCATAACCCAACCTCTGCCATTTTCCAGCTTTGAATAACTGTTGCCTTCATTGCTTCCTATTCTCAGAAAAACAATCCTCTCTTCTGCTTATATTTTCAAGGTCCTTAGCGGCCTGGAAGATGTCCATAAGATATTGACTGGACTCTGTGGCACTGTGGGATAATGTGTTGGTCAGCATGTACTCCAAGGTTGGCAGTTTAAACTCACCAGCTGCTCCTTGTAAACCCTATACAGGGTCGCTCTGAGTTGGAACTGACTCTTTGGCACTTAACAACACCAATAACAACAATAATGTGAAGAGAGGAAGAAGTGAATCCTCAAAACTTAGTATCACAATTCTGGAATCCTGGATCCTCAAAACACAGTCTCAGGACTCTGGAAACCAACAAAAGTATCACTGTGTGTCCATTTTCATTATCAGTCTTTAGGTTGGAAATTAACCCTAGTATTCTCTTCAGTGATTTTCATTTGAAGAGTCCTACATGTCAGCTGTCAACTGAAAGGTTAGATGTTAGAGTTCACCCAGCGGCATCTCAAAATAAAGATCTGGTGATCTATGTTTGAAAAATTAGTCACTGAAAACCCTATGGAAGCACAATTCTAGTTTGACATACACTGAGTTGCCATGAATTGAAATCAATTCAATGGCAACTGATATTTTTGGTGGACTCAAGGAACCACAGAACTACTCCATTTTTCTTCCTACCTTTGCACCAGTAGTAAGAGGCACCTGGGCAAGCTTTGGGGTCTGTACATGATATGGGCTCTCATTGTTGCCAGGTTCCTGCCACCTGCTCTGTTTGGAGGAGACAGATAAGGGCAGGGAGGACGATGAAGCCTCTGCCAGTTGGCAGGCTGGTCTGGCAAGCTGATGCCATGCTGAGTGGACTGCAGTCTTTTAGGCTGGATTTGTTCTATAACAAGTCAGTGCATGGAATGGCTATGCCTTGGCAGGTGGCAAAGAAGCCCAGATGGAGAAGAAAGCTTGAGAGGTTAATAGACTTGGAGCAGGCTTCCCTGAGGAGCACCAGGGGACTCTGTCCACATGCTTCCCTAGGCTCTTTGGAAGAAGCTCCAGGGAAGGAAACTGCTGACTTCCTCTATACAGCAACACCTACTGCAATATGTTATCATTATTTAGCTCCGGGACTAATTTACTACTAGATCAAGAGCTTCTTAAAGGTAGGAATGGAGTCCTAACCCCTTATTGTGTCCCCAGAGGTTAGCTGAGAGCCTGGCTGCACATCAGGACTCAGTTAACTTTTGCCAATCTGAATGGAGTTGAAGGAAATTTGTGAAGTATGTTTGGGGCCAGAAAGAGACCCTTGGGCATCCCAGGCAAGCTAATGACTTGACAAAATTTTAAACACTATTGTTAAATATTTTTTTCCAATAATTATTTAGAGAGGGGGTTGAAGGTGAAGTGATTCTAAGGAGGACCCCTGTATTTTCAGACCGTTTTCAGAAAAAAAGAAGAAGTCCTACAGTTAAATAGTTAAAGAGCTCCAATGGTGTGGCGCTTTGGGTTAATGCACTGGACTGTAAGTTTGGTTGGAATCACAAGGTCGGTTATTCAAGTTCACTAGCTGCTCCTCAGAAACCCTATACAGGATAGCTATGTATTGGAACTTACTCGAAGACACTTAACAACAATAACAATGGCACAAGCAGTTAAGCACTGGGCTGCTAAATCAAAGGTTGGTAGTTTGAACCCACCCAAATGGCTCTGTGGAAGAAAGACCTAGTAATCTGTTTCCATAAAGATTACAGTCGAGAAAACCCCGTAGAACAGTTCAACTTAGTCACATGGAGTTGCTATGAGTCGAAATAGACAAATGGGCACACAACTAAACAGTTAAACAGATTCACCTTAGTTAGAAGACATTTGAGTATTATTTGTTGTTCCTTAAGCTTAAATTTTGGGGTCTCAACCTGAAGGTTCCCCTCATAGTAGTTTGGGTAAGTATTTTCTTCAACAGAGTCTCAGTAATGTTTTAATGTTTCTGGAACAGCATTCCAGACAACGGTCTATATGTCCTCAGCCTAATCCAGTGAGCAAATGTATTTATCTTTAGAGATGGGGTTCAGTCAACTACTGCTTTTTTGTTTTGTTGTACTTTAAAACAATATTATTATAACAACTTTAAAGAGCTTTTAAAAAGAAGAAGAATAAATTACTCTTTATTGCACAGGACTGTAATAGAATAGGTTTTATTTTATTCTGAAGAGTTTGTCCATAATCATACATATTTTACATCACTGCAATCCTAGTGAACATTGTATTTTGCATTCTGCGTAATCATTTCCTATTAATTCACATTATATCAACTGGTTCTCTATATTGTTTCAGTCTTTTCCCATTTATCTTTTTAATAGTTGCATAATATTCCACAGAGTGGATAAACAGACTATTTAGATTATTTGCATTGTTTTGGCTGCAATAAAATACCAAGCAATGATAATTTTGTGCATACAATTCTTTTTTTTTCTTGTTTACATTATTTCTTTTCGATTATTTCCTGGAAGTAGGATCAAAGGCAGAGGTGTCCTGGTTTACACCAGATTTTGAGAGCCCATATTGCAAACCTCTTTCCAACTTTGTGTTCAATGAGTTCTTGAAATCAGCTACTGTAGAAGTATTTATACTATGAAAATTAGCAAAACGTACAAATCAGTTCCATTTTTAATAAAAGAGATGTCTTATGAGCACATTACAGTTCAAAGAGCATATTACACTTAACATATTTATTGTTGTATTATTTTTCAAAAAAACTGAATCAATATATGTATACCCAGTGTGATTGAGACATCTTAACTTGTTGAAATGTAATTGTAAAAAACTTACAATTTCTCTAGTAACTGCTAAGGTTGTAGTTTGTCGAAACCCTTTTATCCACTGGACAGTTGTTATTGTGTGTTCCAACTCATAGCAACCTTACATAAAAATTCTGAGAGCAGCAGGTAGATTTGAACTGCTGACCTTTGGGTTAGCAGTCCAGTGTTTATCCTACAGTGTCACACTAGGGCTCCACCGGACAGTAGGCTCTGTTAACATACTTGAATTATTTCCATAATTTTTGGTAACTTTAAACAGTTCAAAGGTCGTTGCTGTTAGTTAATTCCAACTCATGGAGTCACCATGTGTGCACAATGGGACTACTCCAAGGTTTTCAAAGCTGTGACTTTTTAGAAGCAGGTCATCAGCCCTGTATCCAGAGAATGAGTGGGTTTACACTACCAACCTTTCATTTAGCAGAGTGACCTCATTAAGGTTTAGTTCTGTTTATTTACTCTAATTTTTTATACAAAGCTCATCTCATTTTTCCATGTGCAGGTGAGATGTGACTACAATGGTGTGGAGGAGAAGAGGCATTGTTATCTATAGCTGCAGATTTCTCCATCCTTCTTCTACTTGCACTTTGCATATGAGTTGGGGAAGCAGAGGGAGGATTTATGTGGTTGCCCACATTGTGTTGGCTCTTTTCTTTTTTGGTGTTCATATCTGTGGTTCTCTTATCGGTGTTCATATAGTCTCTGCCCTTTCTGTTGGCCATTACTACTTCCTGTCTGTCATTGACTACAGTGCCTCTTTATGTGGTTAGTGTCTCATTGTTGACTCTTTCTCTATTGGAAAACCTAAAAAATGGGACCAAATATGTGAAACAATGGTTTCCAAGACATTGGAATCAGGTGATAAATAAGAGTGATCCTGGAGAGATGTGAAAAACAGGGTAAGCCCTATAATTTACCCAGCTTGAGAGATTTTCCCACACTGTGGTACAAAGAGAGTCCAGGTGAAGGCTGATATACTTCCTGACTTTAGAGAACAAAGCTGGGAGTCTGAGGAGGCCAAAAAGTCTAGAGTTTACAGAGCAGAGTCTCAGAGAAGAAGGAACTCAGAGTGAGGACTCTATATATGTAGAGGGTCTCCCTAAAGACTTCAGCTGACTACTAATCAGGCAGGTGAAGAAGCCACTCAAGGCCAGGTAAAGAATCACCTAAAAGGTTAGAGGAATATACTTTGAAGATCAAGGAGAGTGAGAACTGTTCTTGTTCATACAACCAGAGTGAAAAATCTCATAATTCATGAGACACTGGGTAAAGTACTTCTTGGAAATCCTATTTAGGGTTGCTATGAATTAGAAATGACTTGACAGTACTTAACAGCACCACCACCACCAATTGTCTAGTTAGTTGATTTCCTTTCTTCTTTCATTCCTGGGATCCATCCAAAATTTGTTCTGTGCATAAACATTCTCTTGATTTTTTTTTTTTTTTTATTGTAGTGGTTTCACACAATATTTGTCCTTTTGTGAGTGACATATTTCACTCAGCATAATGTCCTCTAGGTCCATCCATAGTGGACTGCTAATCACCAGGTTGGAGGTTCAAACTCACCAGCCACTACTCAGAAACCCTTTACAAGATTACTATGAGTCAGAAATGACTTGACAGCACTCAGCAACAATAATGAGAAGAAAGATAGGTTTAACATTTAACAATCAATATAATTTACCATACTGGCCAACTAAAAGAGGGAAAAAAATCAGTGCAATGAATGTGAAAAAGCACGAACAAAATGTAGCTTCTGTTCCTGATAAAAACTATCTCAGTAAACCAAGAATAACAAGGAAATTTCTCAACCTGATAAAAGGCATCTATGAAAAACTGACAGTCGGCATGATATAAATGGTGAAAGACTGCACATTTTCTGCCTAAGATCATCTTGTCCTGGAGGATTTAGCCAGTGTAATAAGGCAAGAAAAGGAAATAACAAGTACCAAGATCAAAAATGAAAAAGTCAACCTTTCTTATTTCATAGACAATTAATTATTCACAAAGAAAATCTTATGTTATCTACCAAAAAACTTCTGGAAGTATTACTGGGTTCAGAAAGTTTTCAGAATAAAGGATTGGTTAGTTGGTTGGCTATGTGCTGTGGAGTTGATTCTGACTCATAGCGACCCTGTGTAGGGTTTCCGAGGCTGTAAATCTGTATGGGAGCAGAAAGCCTCATCTTTCTCCCTCAGAATAGCAGATAGTTTTGAACTGCCTACCTTGAGGTTAACAGATTTCAGAATAAAGGTTTAGTATACCAATTTCAACTTATTTTATATCCTATACCTGTGTCTTAAATGTCATTGAGTTGGTTCCTACTCATAAAGACCCTGTATAGGTTTCTGAGGAGCAGTTGGTGGGTTTGAACCACTGACATCATTTTTAGAAGTCTGGTGTTTATCCTACAGTACCATTTTATATCCTAGCAATTAATTATCAGAAATTAAAAATTAAAATAATCTCAAAGTATTAATATTTAGGAATAAATATGATTCATACTATTGTTTCAGATTGAATATTCCTAAAATATTAATTTCCCTCACATTGATCTATAGATCCAACACAATAGCAACTAAATCCCAGCAGGCATTTTAAAATATTTTTACATCATGGTAATTGACAAGGTGATGATTAAATTCATATAGAAGAACAAAGGATTCATAATAATAGCTAAAGGAACTTTGAAAGGGGAGGATAAAATTGGAGGACTTATTATTACCTGATTTTTAGAATTATAAAGCTACAGTAATGGAGAAAATATGGTACAGGTAGTCACAGGCTTAAGATAGATATATTCAAGTTATGACAAACTGTGTTTACTACTGTCCTTTTTTAGAGTACATTTTTAGTAATTTTTGTTGTTTGGTTCCATCAAGTCGACTGACCCTGACCCATAGTGACCCTACGCACAACAGAATGAAACACAGCCCAGTCCTGCATCAACCTCACAATTGTTGCTAAGCCTGAGTCCATTGCTGCCAGCACTGTGCTAATCCATCTCACTGGGAGTCTTCCTCTTTTTCTTTGACCCTCCATTTTATCAAACATGATAATTTTCTCCAAGGACTGGTCCCTCCTGATAATATGTCTGAAATATGATAAATGAAGTCTGGCCATCCTGGATTCCAAGGAGCATTCTGGTTGTACTTCTTCTAATACAGATCTGTTGGTTCTTTTGGCAGCCCATTGTACTTTTAATATTTTCCTCCAGCACCATAACTCAAATGCATCAATTCTCCTATGGTCTTCTTTATTCATTGTCCAACTTTCACATGCATATGAGGTTATTGAAAATACCATGGCTTGGGTCAGACACACCTTAGTCCTCAAGCTAATATCTTTGCTTTTGAACACTTTAAGGGTCTTGTGCAGCAGATTTGCCTAATGCAATATATCGTTTTATTTATTGGCTGCTGCTAACATGAGTGGTGATGGTTGATCCTAGCAAAATGAAGTTTTTGACAATTTCAATTATTTCTCCATTTATATTGTTGTTGTTGTTAAGTGCTGTTTCGTTGTTTCCCACTTATAGCAACCTTGCATAGAGTTTTCAAGTTGAGCTTTAACCACCAACTTTGTGGTTCAAACTGTCTTGGGTTAAGAGAAGATATTTTAAATAATATCAAAAGTTGTTGTTAAATACTATCAAATGATGGTTCCAACTCATAGCAAAACTATGTGCAGAACACTGCCCAGTCCTGCACCATTCTCACATTTGTTAATATGCTTGAGGCCATCTTTGCAACATCTGTCAATCCATCTCACTGAGTCTTCTTTTTTGCTGGCCCTCTAGTTTACCAAGCACGATGTCCTTTTCCAGGGACTGATTCCTCCTGATAACATATCCAAAATGTGTGATACAAAGTCTCACCATCTTCATTCTGTATGTACTTCTTACAAGATGTTGTTGTTAAGTGCCTTTGAGTTTGTTCTGACTTCATAGCAACCCTGTATAGTGTTTCCGAGGAGTGGCTGGTGAATTTGAACCACTGACCTTGTAGTTCAAACCAATATATCAGTTCTTGATGTCATCCCACAACTCTTCTGGTCTTGGGTCTTTAGTGTTTAATGCATCAAATCTGTTCTTTAGATGATCTCTGATTTCAAGTGGGATATGTTCATGGTCATATTTTGGCTCTTGTGGACTTGATTTAATTTTCTTCAGCTTCAGCCTGAACATGCATTTGAGCAATTGATAGCTTGTTCCACAGTCTGCCCCTGGCTTTGATTTTGTTTTGGCTTATGATATGGAGCTTTTTGACTCTCTCTTCCCACATATGTAGTCATTTAAATTTTTTGTTTTCCATCTGTGAGGTCCATGTTATACATATATATATTCTATCATGGGATCGCCAGCATTGGTTTTATCACCTATGCTGTATTTTCCAACTACTGATCTTTCCTCTTTTATTCCAACCTCTGCACTCTAATCGCCATTAATTATCAACACATCTTGATGCAAATGTTTGATCAATTTCAGACTGAAGAAATTGGTAGAATTCTTTAGTTTCATCATCACTGACTTTAGTGGCTGCTGGGTAAATTTAAATAATAATTATATTAACTAGCCTTCCTTGTAGGCTTATGGATATTATGCTATCACAGACAACGTTCTACTTCCAGACAGATCTTGATATGTTCTTTTTGATGATGAATGCAATACCATTCGTCTTCAAGTTGTCATTCCTGGTAAAGTAAACCATGTTTACTATGTTAGATTCAAAATGACCAAATCCAGTCCATTTCACTAATGCCTAGGGTATTAATGTTTATGCATTCCATTTCATTTTTTAAAATTTCTATTTTTCCTAGAGTCACTTTTTACAATCCATGTTCCCTTGGTTAACAGATATTTACAGCTGTTTCTCTTCATTTTGCGTTGTGCCCCATCAGCAAATGAAGGACCTGAAGAATTTATTCCATTCATGTAATCACAGTCAAATTTACTGTGAATAGGCAATTCTTCCCCAGTCGTATTTTGAGTGCCATTCAATCTGAGGGGCGTTATATCTAACAATAATCTGGTACTCCTCATCATGTTTCAATATTCAATAGTCTGGTGCTGACTGTGTTGCATTGCTATTCATAAGGTTTTCAGTGACTAAATATTCATAAGTAATCTGTCTCTCCTTCTTCCTAGTCTGTCTTCATCTGGAAGCTCAGTTGAAACCTGTGTACAATGGGTGACCATGCTGATATTTAAAATACCCGGGGCAGAGTTTCCAGAATCACAGCAACACACAAGCCACCACAGTATGACACATTGAGTACACATTGACAGATAAGTGGGATAAATATAGTTGGGATAAAAATGGAATAAATTAAGAAAAATGTATGTTCAATGAAAGTCCAATAAACACAAATTCTGAGAAAAACAGAATGACTTCATATAGCAGAGGATGTATTTGGCACTGAGAGCTCTATGTTGGGGGTCTGGCGTGTATAGACAATATATAAACAGAAGGACAAGGAATTAAGTGGTGTAGCAGCAAGGGGCTGTGGGTATGAATGTGAAAATGGAAGAAAGGTTGGAATAGTTTTCATTCATGGAGATTTTAGAGTGGGGAAGAATTGTCTAAAAGGGTTTTAGGAAATTTTAGATACAATTCCCTGTTAAAGAAAGCTCAGCCAAGGTATACACCATTCTTTTTTTAAAATATTGTTGTAAAAATATAGATAACACAATGATTAATTCAACATTTTTCACTTTGACAAAACCCATATAGCTTTTAGAAGAAATGTAGGGGTGCTAGTCCTCAACAATGGATTCTTAGACATGATATCAAAGGCACAGGCAACAAAAGATAAAATAGATAAATGGGATCTCATCCAAATGAAAGGGTATTGTATCTCAAAGCAGTTTGTCAACCAAGTGAAGAGACAACTTACAGATTGTGCGAAAAATTTTAGGGAGCTGTACATTGGACAAAGGTCTATTTCTAGAATATATAAAGTACTCCTACAACTTAACATGGAGTCCTGGTGAGGCACTGTCGGTTAATGCACCAGACAGCAAAGCCGTTTGAACTGCAAGGTCTGTGGTTCAAGTTTACCAGCTGTTCCTCAGAAACTCTATACAGGGTTACTCTTGATGGCAACAAACAACAACACAACTTAACATGAAAAAAACAAGCAGCCCAATTAAAATATGAATAGAGCCTGAGTAGACATTTCACCAAAGAGGGTATACAAATGGCCAACTAGCAGATGAAAAGATGATCAACATCATGCATCCTTCCTTGTGTTTTTGAAGTTTAGCTACCATTACTTTCAATGCAAAACTGTCCAGAGATTAGACCATGATGTGGATTAATTATACTTAGGTTGCATTGGGATGGTCTGAGTATGCCCTAGGAGCACAGAGAAGGCATTAACCTGCCTATTTGAGTGTTATTTACATTCCTGAAGGTGAAATGATACTCCATATGCTTTCATGACAGATCCTGAAGGGTGGAAACAAACCACACTGTTGCTTGGATTTCTGCCATTTAGTAGTCTGGCTCAACCCACTTTCTGACCTAAAGGCAATATTGCTGCCCTGATACTATTTTTCTAGGTCACAGATATTCTCAATATTCCTGCTGAAATTCCTCTTTGACTCCAATATTGTCATCTCTGTGCTCAAGATTCTGACTCACTAGTTTTCAGATACGGACCTCTTTCTTTTCACCTCTACTCAAAGATATCACTATATGGTGTTCTGTCTATTTCCTTCTCTCTGTTCTTGAGATCTTGATTGTGTCTTCTTACTCTCCCCCTACTTCATCTCCTTCCCATTCTCATTCTTTGAATGAAGGGATTCTAACATGGGTCTTAATGAGAAATTGTCCAGAGTGATATTTTGTAGGTTTAATAAATTCCCATCTCTCCTCCCTTCTAAATCATAAACAGATCTGATCATTTTACTTCTCTGTGTATCTCCCACCCCTTTGTTAAAACCCTATTGTTCAAGCCATTATTACCTCCTGATGAGATAATTTTGATCGACTCCCATCTTCCCTCCTCCAATCCATTTTTTACCCTATCACTAGGCAGGAATTCTAAAGAAGTTCTAACCATGCTACCTTCTTTCTCAAATTCTACTTCTCTTCATTGTTTATAGAACAAAGCCTCCTAAGTTATCATTACTTGGTTCAGAGTGCCAGCTGATCTGCTTTTGAGCAATATGCATTTGTTTATTATGTGTTACACCCACTAATGTTTCTGAAGGTATAAAAGATGAATGAGTAAATGAATCAATGCTGTAAAGTCTTGAAATGGAGTCTTGGTGTGGTGCTGTAGGATAAACACTGGACCTCAAGGTCTGTTTGAGCTGCAGGGTTGGCAGTTTGAACCACTAAATCACTCCTTAGAAACCCTATACAGAGTCACTATGAGTTGGAACCAACTCAACAGCACTTAACAACAGACTTGAAATGGAGTCTTTAAGTAGAGCAAATGGTTAAGAACTCGACTTAACTGAAAGATTGGGGGTTCAAGTTTACCCAGATGAACTTTGATAGAAAGGCCTGGTCTACTTCCACAAACAGTCACTGAAAACCCTTGGAACACAGTTCTATTCTGACACACATAAGGTAGTCATGAGTAAGAATTGACTCTGGGGTAAATGGTATAGTCTTGAAATCTTTCCTTATTTTACTTCTAGCTTAGCAGGCAAGTATCTTTATAATTCTGGTGGTATATAAAATAGACACCATTTTTGAACACTTGCTATATGCCATGAATAGTGCAAATCACACATGTATCTTATTCCACTTAATCCTCCCAGAAAGTGTATGATTCTTGTTCAGTGCTGTCAAGGTCAGTTCCAACTCATAATGACCCTGTATAGGGTTTCCAAGGAGAGGTTGATGAGTTTGAACTGCTAACCTTGTGGTTTAAACCTGCTTTTCGGTCTAGTGCTTTATCTCACAGTGCTACACCAGGATTCCATTATGTTCATTTCGTTTCACAAATGAAAAAATTAAGCTTAGCAGTGTTAGTGAGTTTAATCAGCCACAGAGCGATGGTTTTCCTAGGATCACCACAGAAATGAAAACAAAATACGATGCTGACTTGCTAAGTCTTAGGAGACTTCCTAGACTTTTAAGAAAAGATTTCATAGGACTATTGCCTCTGGTAGCATAGTGGTTATGAATCTGGCTGCGAACCTTAAGGTCAGCAGTTCGAAACTACCAGCTGTTCTGCCGGAGAAAGATGTGGCTTTCTACTCCCGTAAAAATTTACAGCCTCAGAAACCCTATACAGGGTTGCTATGAGTCGGAACCAACTCCACAGCACATAACAACAACAACAGTTGCCTGTAGTCATTGTAATACATTACCCATTAGTTAACCCCCTCCTGTTGTTAGAACAACACATAACTCTTAACATGGTAGTGAATGGAGATCTTTGAATGGGAACTGGAATGAGAGATCTTAATGTTTGTCCATATGGAGTTTCACATAATCATGCCATTTTTTCTTTGTGGAATCTCACTATGTCATGATACACAGTATCCCAATGTTTGTATCCTATATAAATTGGGATATTTTAACTCATAGGCAACTCAGTGTCCTGTGAACATCCAAATTGTTAGACAAAGTACACACATACATTGTTGTTGTTTTTAAGTGCCACTGAGTCGGTTCCAACTCATAGAGACCCTGTATAGGTTTTCCAAGTAGCAGTTGGTGGGTTTGAACTGCCGATCTTCTGATTCGCAGTCCAGTGCTGATCCTACAGTGCCATACCATGCATCAAATGGATAGAAGGTAAAGCACACCAAATTTGTCCAACCTTAATCAGAAAAGAAGACTCTACAGTATTTTAAGATAAAATGAATGTGGAATTATTCAATAAGTAACTCAGCAACTGCCACAAAAGTCACAAGCCAATGATTTTTTTGTACGGCAAAATGGGTTTGTCTTGGAGCTGGGGGTCCAGTAGAGCATATCCTAATTTGGTTTGGGCCTCCTTTGTACACCTCTGAGAACCTATTCATCAACATAAACATCAACTCAAATTACAGAAGGCATCACCACACGAAAAATCATATTCACTGACCTTTTGTTTCAAGAGAGCAGAGTTACAAATACAATTTAAGCTATATTTTGATTTAGGTTGCTGGAAATTTGGTCAAATTCAGTAAAGTTCTTTGAATGTTGTTGAGAAACAAATATCCCAAGGATTCTTTGACAGGTTCTGCCTATTTTTGCCACTACAATACTGTCTTTGTCTCTTTGCCTGGAACAAATGTTGGTTTAATTCCTTCCCTGAAGTGCACCAGGCACTTGTTTCAGCCTTACAAGTAGCCCTTGGATACCACCAGTAGGATTAATGAAAATTTAGTTTAGAAAGCAGATCCTTGATCCCCTACCAAGTCTGTGTATCCAAGGGTACTCCTCCAGTTTCGTGGGACAACAACAAAAAAAAATTTTAAGGGTGTTGATTGCTTATATAACCGGAAAATTTAGGGATAGGACTAACTTTAGGCGTGGCGGGATGTATGACTCTAATGATGTGAGTATCAGGACCAGTCTTTCAATTCTCCTCTCTTTCATGTAATTTCCATGTGAAAGTTTATGGACTTCACATCTTTGGTTCAAGTCCAGGTGAAAGGAGAGCCTCTATCCCACTAGAAACAAAAAAGAAAATTGGGTTTCTGAGGTGGGAAAAAAGGTATTTAATTATTTTAGGCATCTCAGATGGTCTAGGATGTGAGGTGTGTTCCCACAAAACACTGGGGAACTTGTTTTCTGGAAGTACCAGCAGTAAGTGCTGGGTGAAGCTGCCCAATGTGTGCGGAGCCCCATTACTCATTCTGCTACCCTGTCCAGAGATTCTGGAGGAGTTCTGGGTTCTCAAAATCTTGAGTAAGTTCTAGACAGGTTAACCCATGGGACCCTAAATTTTATGCAGGGAGAAGGAAGATTGGACCTTTAGGCTCTGGAGTTTTAAGTGCCATATTTAAGTAGCTAAATTAGGAAAGAAGAAATGATATAGTAATAGGTCAGAGGGAAGTTGGTTGTTGTTTTCCATTTTATGGCATGTGTGGGCTACTGAGCAGATCCATTCTGAAAATCTCTCCTGCTTGTGACCTACACCAGGACACGCTCTGGTGTCTTGTATCCTAGGTGACATCACTCATATACTTTCATAGATCCTATAGTTGCAAGGTATCAAGCTTAATATTAACACTAAAAATGATGCTGACCATGGCAATAACAATGAAGCCGGGTGAAAAATATAATTTTATTAACTTGCACCAGAATTTCTCTTTGAAGAATGTTGTCTTTGAGAAAATATCTTGATAAATTGTCAAGGGTAGAAGATGAAACTCTGAAAGCATGGGTGTTAACAGTTGTAAGAGATAAGGGAGAAATGGCTTTCCTCCTGAAACAAAGTGCACTGAGATGTCCGTAGCCCATGTGAGACCTAAGGTCAGTTTAGAATGGAATAGCTTAATTCATTTTAAGAGTGACTTTTAAGTTTTCATTCAATTTTCGGTTCTTTGTTTTGCTACTATACCCCTCCTCCACTGCCCGCCTGCGTAAACACTAACATTGTTGTGCTGGAGAACTAGTCATTCATTTATATATTTTTAGAGTGGACGCCAAGGTAGGGCTTGGTGTCTTAATTATACAGTGCTGCTGTATCAGAAATACCAGAAGTGGGTAGCTTTAACAAGCACACATATATTTTCTCATAGTTTGTTGTTGTTACATGCCAAGTTGGTTCCGACTCATAGCGATCCTGTATAGGGTTCCCAAGGAGTGACTGATGAGTTTGAATCGCGGACGTTGTTCAAACCGACTTTGTGGTCCGTGCTACACCAGGAGTTTTACATTTTAGGAGGCTAGAAGTCTGAATTCAGTGCACTCACTTTCTGACTTGACTCTGAAGGAAGCTCTTCGTCTCTTCCGAATTTCTGCTCCTGGGCAGTCTTGACTTGGCACCACTTCTCCCATCTGCTGTTATGAAATGCCGTTGAGTCAGTTCTGACTCAGATCGATCCCGTATAGGGTTTCTGTGGAGCAGCTGGTGAGCTTGAACCGCCAACCTTGTGGTTCAAGCGAACCTTGCAGTCCAGCGCATTAACCCACAGCCACAGAGGCACACCAGTCCTCCCTCTTTTATAACTCAAAACACACCCTACACTAATCCTGCCTCATCAATATAGTAAAGAAAATCCATTCCCAAATGGGATTAAAACCCAAGGCCTGGGGTTCAGAAATTGCACCAATTGAATTGGGGGACACAATTCAATCCTTAACAGTTAGATTTCCCATCTGGGTCAGTACTGACTGAATGTCAATTCAGAGCTGGGATGGATCAGGGAATCCTCCTGAGGAATTTTATGAATATTTTGGAGTGGGTTTTGGACTTCTATGGGAATGGAATTGGGGTTTCAATATTCCTTAACAGTTTTCAAGGTCTAGAGTTTCCCAGCTTATTATTAATAATGTTGTTGTTGCTAAGTGCCATTGAGTCGGTTGCGACCCACAGTGACCCTGTACAGGGTTTCCAAGGCTGTAAATCTTTACGGGAGCAGAAAACCTCTTCTTTCTCCCGCGGAGCAGCTGGTAGTTTCGAACTGCTGACCTTAAGGTTCGCAGCCCGAATCGTAACCGCTACGCTACCAGAGCTCCATATTAATAATGTTGTTGTTGTTGTTATGTGCCGTGGAGTCGATTTCGACTCATAGCGACCCTATACAGGGTTTCCGAGGCTGTAAATCTTTACGGAAACAGAACGCCTCATCTTCCTCCCACGGAACAGCTGGTAGTTTCAAACTGCTGACCCTGAGGTTCGCAGCCTGATTCGTAACCACTACTCTACCAGAGATCCTTATATTAATAATAAAGAGTACTATTTCTTGCTGATGTAGTACATGTAGGCTAGTTTGTGTGACCTTTTATATATCTTACAACATAAAAGTTTCAACCCTATCTAAATGGCTGGCTGACTGGCTGTGAGCTGTCCAGTCATTTCTGATTCAGAGACCCTATGTAGGAGTCTCCTAGGCTGTAAATCTTTACAGAAGAAAGCCTTGTCTATCTCCCTTGGAGTCACTCCTGACCTTGTGATTAGTAACCCAATGTGTAACCCATGGCTCCATCCTATCTAAATGTTGTTGTTGTTAATTGCTGTTGAGTCAGTTCTGATTCATAATGACCCTGTGTAGGGTTTCCAAGTAGTGGCTGGTGAGTTTGAACCATCAACCTTGAGGTTCAAACTGACTTGGCAGTCCACTGCAGTGCCACACCAGGATTCCTCCTACCTAAATGTTGTAGTTGTTGTGAAGTGCCGTTGAGTCGGTTCCGACCCATAACAACCCTGTGTAGGGTTTTTGAGGAGCAGCTGGTGAGCTTACTGCCAACCTTGCAGTTCAAACAACTTTTCAGTCTGGCGCATTAACCCACAGCACCACACCAGGACTCCATCCTACCTAAATAGGTATCCTTTTTTTCATTATTTATCACCATACTCTGTTCATTTGCCTAATAGCACTGATCTCAATATATGCTATATACTTACTTGTTCACATCTGTTTTACTTGTTTACACATGTTCACATATGCTTTCTCAGTGACCTCTCCTCCCCCACTGGATAAGAAACTCAAAGAAGGAAGACATCATGCCTATTTTATTATTTTAATGGCAGCTATCTTCTTTAGACAGCATACGAGTTGACTATACACATGGACCTCACCAGATGGAATACATAGAAATTAAATTGACTACATCTGTGGAAAGAGATGATGGAAAAGCTCTATATCATCAGGGAAAACAAGGCCAGGGGCAGACTGTGTAACAGACTATCAATTACTCATATGCAAATTCAAACTGAAGCTGAAGAAAATGAAAACAAGTCCATGAGAGCCAAAATATGACCTTGAAATATATCCCACCTGAGTTTAGAGATCATCTGAAGAACAGATTTGATACATTAAACACCAAAGACCGAAGACCAGAAGAGTTGTGGGATGACATCAAGAACATCATACATGAAGAAATAAAAAAATCATTAAGAAGACAAGAAAGAAGGAAAAGCTCAAAATGGATGTCAGAAGAGACGCTGAAAATTGCTCTCCTGCATAGAGATGCTAAAGCAAATCAAAGAAATGAGGAGGTAGGAGCTCTGGTAGCGTAGTGGTTACGAATCGGGCTGTGAACCTTAAGGTCAGCGGTTCGAAACTACCAGCCGCTCCGCGGGAGAAAGATGAGGCTTT
>NW_006408553.1:1944508-1946626 GCF_000296735.1 Chrysochloris asiatica | reverse complement strand
AGGAGAATACTGAAAGTGCCATGGGCTGCCAAAAAGAACCAATAGATCCATTTTGGAAAAAGTGCAGCCAGAGTGCTCCTTGGAGGCCAGGATGGCCAAACTTCATCTCTCATACTTCAGACATATTTTCAGGAGAGACCAGTCACTAGAGAAAGATATCATGTTTGGTAAGTTGGAGGATCAGTAAAAGAGGAAGACCCCCAACAATATGGATTGGCCAAGTGGCAGCATTGATGGACTCAAGCGTGGCAACAGTAGTGAAGTTTGCCCAGGATCGGGCAGTGTTTCGTTCTGCTGTGCATAAGGTCGCTATGGGTGGGTACCGACTCGATGGCACCTAACAACAACAACAATCATTGCACCAGCATATAGTACATCACAAATGTCACTTATTATCATAAAATGGAGTCAATAGATGAATGAAATTAAATGAATAAATGATATAACGAATAAGTGAATTATGTAGATGATGAAACTGAGATTCAGACATGTTAACTGACTTACTCAAATTCACACAACTAATAACTGGCAGGGTCAAGATACCTTTGTAGGTGTCCATTTACAGTGCTAACATTCTAATTTCCACCACAGTTCTCTGCTATAAGAATGAAAGTAAATCTTCTGGGAGTGTTTCCCAGTGTGGCTGAGGAGAATGATTCTGTCGCAAGTGCTCTATTCCTGTGATCCCCTTCAGCAAATTAGGGGTACTTTTCTTTATCTGCTACCACTTGCCTGTCAATTTACTATACTCTAGTGACTTGTGTGCTGCTGTGACGCTGGAAGCTATGCTATAGGTATTTTAAATAGTAACAGGTTTACCCCTCATGGAAAGGTTACAGTGGAGGTTCCAGACAAAGAAAGAGTAGGAAGACAGGTCTGGGTGGTCTGTGTCTGAAAATCAGCCAATAAAAACCCTGTTCTGATGTAGTGATGGAAGATAAGTCTATAAGGTTGGAGGACCCTCAAAATATACAATGGTCACAACAATGAACTCAAGCATACCAACAATTGTGAAGATCACATAGGTCTGGGCAATGTTTTGTCTCTTGTACATGGGGTCACCATGAGTCAGAATCCACTTGATGGTAACTAAGAAAAACAATACACCTCAACTTGTCTGGGAGAAGAATAAAGAGGTGCCCTAAATTAACCCTAAGATAGGGCCAACCTCTCCTGTGACCCTGCACTCTGTCTGTGTATTCTGAGTGTCAAACCTGCCACCGCCTATGCCTGGTCCTTGGGTCATGCCACTGTATGAAGTGTGTAGTCATGTTGATTCATACCATGAAGTTACCTGTTGACCCTGCTTCAATCATATCTGAAGGTAGGCTGTCATGCATAGATCTTGGGGAAGAGGGCAGTGTTAAGAACTATTGCTTTGTGGCCCAGCTTCATGAAAGCAAAAGGACCTGTGAGCCTTTACCAAGTGACTGTAATGCATCCACTCAGATAGTAAGGTGACTTATTACTACCAAGTCATTTGGTTGGAATAACAAATTTACATGTCAACCTGCAAGGCTATCCCTATGATCCCTTTAAACAGAAAATGTCAAGCATGTCATAAGATTTTCTGCCAACACAAAAAATAGGCAATTTATTTTGCCTTTCATTTTTTTTTTTTGTTGTTGTTGCTCAGTACAAAGCAAAGTTTCCCTACACTCAGTAGTTAGTGTGGCCTGAGGTTGCCGAGGGGTCCAGGTTGCTCCCAACGGTCTGTGATGCCATTCATCAGATCTGCCCTCTGTTGCAGGGAGAAGCTGAGGAATCTTGTCTGCATCTCCCCGTGTATCCTTCCCACCTCCAACAAATAAATTCCTGTTCCTTGAGTGAGACAAATTGCGAATTCCATTTGGGTTCCCAGGGCTGTGACCTGGTGCCTACGTAGAATTCTAAGGCAGGGTTTGGCTTTTCTGTACGTGGCTGCCAACATTTTTGCCTACAGTTCTCAGGCTTTGGGAGTGGGAGTACATAGTGCAAACACCGCAGAGCAAACATGCGAGGCTATGGGCAATGAACTCAGGAAGCCCTGGGGAAGAACCCTGGCCTGACTCCTTACTACCTGGTGACATTGAACCAGTTCATTCATGTCAGCACTCCAATTTCTTTGCCTATATTTGT